>NW_028142902.1:3659294-4288942 GCF_977018435.1 Lepisma saccharinum | reverse complement strand
GGTAACTAAGCATGAATATTACACATGGGTAAATTTTTTCGGATGAGCCAATAGAGAGCTTCGACCTGAGTACTTGAGTGTAAAATCACTTCTGTATCTTCTATAGTAACGGAGATATAGCGAGTTTGAAATTTTATATAATGTTTTTGTAAAACGTGATTCCAAGGATGTATTGACATTGTTTCAACAATGAAAGTGGTTATTTCAAATCTCCACGACAACGACTACAATCATGCACAAATAGATTGTTTACTTTATTGTTATGATATTTTCCATGGTAACTAAGCATGAATATTACACATGGGTAAAATTTTTTCGATGAGCCAATAGAGAGCTTCGACCTGAGTACATTGAGGTGTAAAATCACTTCTGTATCTTCTATAGTAACGGAGATATGCGAGTTTGAAATTTTATATAATGTTTTTGTAAAACGTGATTCCAAGGATGTATTACATTGTTTCAACAATGAAAGTGGTTTATTTCAAATCTCCACGACAACGACTACAATCATGCACAAATAGATTGTTTACTTTATTGTTATGATTTTTTCCATGGTAACTAAGCATGAATATTACACATGGGTAAATTTTTCCGGATGAGCCAATAGAGAGCTTCGACCTGAGTACATTGAGTGTAAAATCACTTCTGTATCTTCTATAGTAACGGAGATATGCGAGTTTGAAATTTTATATAATGTTTTTGTAAAACGTGATTCCAAGGATGTATTACATTGTTTCAACAATGAAAGTGGTTATTTCAAATCTCCACGACAACGACTACAATCATGCACAAATAGATTGTTTACTTTATTGTTATGATATTTTCCATGGTAACTAAGCATGAATATTACACATGGGTAATTTTTTCCGATGAGCCAATAGAGAGCTTCGACCTGATTACATTGAGTGTAAAATCACTTCTGTATATTCTATAGTAACGGAGATATGCGAGTTTGAAATTTTATATAATGTTTTTGTAAAACGTGATTCCAAGGATGTATTACATTGTTTCAACAATGAAAGTGGTTATTTCAAATCTCCACGACAACGACTACAATCATGCACAAATAGATTGTTTACTTTATTGTTATGATATTTTCCATGGTAACTAAGCATGAATATTACACATGGGGTAAATTTTTCCGGATGAGCAATAGAGAGCTCCGACCTGAGTACATTGAGTGTAAAATCACTTCTGTATCTTCTATAGTAACGGAGATATGCGAGTTTGGAAATTTTATATAATGTTTTTGTAAAACGTGATTCCAAGGATGTATTACATTGTTTCAACAATGAAAGTGGTTATTTCAAATCTCCACGACAACGACTACAATCATGCACAAATAGATTGTTTACTTTATTGTTATGATTTTTCCATGGTAACTAAGCATGAATATTACACATGGGTAATTTTTTTCCGATGAGCCAATAGAGAGCTTCGACCTGATTATATTGAGTGTAAAATCACTTCTGTATCTTCTATAGTAACGGAGATATGCGAGTTTGAAATTTTATATAATGTTTTTGTAAAACGTGATTCCAAGGATGTATTACATTGTTTCAACAATGAAAGTGGTTATTTCAAATCTCCACGACAACGACTACAATCATGCACAAATAGATTGTTTACTTTATTGTTATGATATTTTCCATGGTAACTAAGCATGAATATTACGCATGGGTAAAATTTTTCAGGATGAGCCAATAGAGAGCTTCGACCTGAGTACATTGAGTGTAAAATCACTTCTGTATCTTCTATAGTAACGGAGATATACGAGTTGGAAATTTTATATAATGTTTTTGTAAAACGTGATTCCAAGGATGTATTACATTGTTTCAACAATGAAAGTGGTTATTTCAAATCTCCACGACAACGACTACAATCATGCACAAATAGATTGTTTACTTTATTGTTATGATATTTTCCATGGTAACTAATCATGAATATTACACATGGGTAAAATTTTTCCGGATGAGCCAATAGAGAGCTCCGACCTGAGTACATTGAGTGTAAAATCACTTCTGTATCTTCTATGGTAACGGAGATATGCGAGTTTGAAATTTTATATAATGTTTTTGTAAAACGTGATTCCAAGGATGTATTACATTGTTTCAACAATGAAAGTGGTTATTTCAAATCTCCACGACAACGACTACAATCATGCACAAATAGATTGTTTACTTTATTGTTATGATTTTTTCCATGTTAACTAAGCATGAATATTACACATGGGTAATTTTTTTCCGATGAGCCAATAGAGAGCTTCGACCTGATTATATTGAGTGTAAAATCACTTCTGTATCTTCTATAGTAACGGAGATATGCGAGTTTGAAATGTTATATAATGTTTTTGTAAAACGTGATTCCTAGGATGTATTACATTGTTTCAACAATGAAAGTGGTTATTTCAAATCTCCACGACAACGACTACAATCATGCACAAATAGATTGTTTACTTTATTGTTATGATATTTTCCATGGTAACTAAGCATGAATATTACACATGGGTAATTTTTTTCCGATGAGCCAATAGAGAGCTTCGACCTGATTACATTGAGTGTAAAATCACTTCTGTATATTGTATAGTAACAGAGATATGCGAGTTTGAAATTTTATATAATGTTTTTGTAAAACGTGATTCCAAGGATGTATTACATTGTTTCAACAATGAAAGTGGTTATTTCAAATCTCCACGACAACGACTACAATCATGCACAAATAGATTGTTTACTTTATTGTTATGATATTTTCCATGGTAACTAATCATGAATATTACACATGGGTAAAATTTTTCCGGATGAGCCAATAGAGAGCTCCGACCTGAGTACATTGAGTGTAAAATCACTTGTGTATCTTCTATAGTAACGGAGATATGCGAGTTTGAAATTTTATATAATGTTTTTGTAAAACGTGATTCCAAGGATGTATTACATTGTTTCAACAATGAAAGTGGTTATTTCAAATCTCCACGACAACGACTACAATCATGCACAAATAGATTGTTTACTTTATTGTTATGATATTTTCCATGGTAACTAATCATGAATATTACACATGGGTAAAATTTTTCCGGATGAGCCAACAGAGAGCTCCGACCTGAGTACATTGAGTGTAAAATCACTTCTGTATCTTCTATGGTAACGGAGATATGCGAGTTTGAAATTTTATATAATGTTTTTGTAAAACGTGATTCCAAGGATGTATTACATTGTTTCAACAATGAAAGTGGTTATTTCAAATCTCCACGACAACGACTACAATCATGCACAAATAGATTGTTTACTTTATTGTTATGATTTTTTCCATGGTAACTAAGCATGAATATTACACATGGGTAATTTTTTTCCGATGAGCCAATAGAGAGCTTCGACCTGATTATATTGAGTGTAAAATCACTTCTGTATCTTCTATAGTAACGGAGATATGCGAGTTTGAAATTTTATATAATGTTTTTGTAAAACGTGATTCCAAGGATGTATTACATTGTTTCAACAATGAAAGTGGTTATTTCAAATCTCCACGACAACGACTACAATCATGCACAAATAGATTGTTTACTTTATTGTTATGATATTTTCCATGGTAACTAAGCATGAATATTACACATGGGTAATTTTTTTCCGATGAGCCAAAAGAGAGCTTCGACCTGATTACATTGAGTGTAAAATCACTTCTGTATATTCTATAGTAACAGAGATATGCGAGTTTGAAATTTTATATAATGTTTTTGTAAAACGTGATTCCAAGGATGTATTACATTGTTTCAACAATGAAAGTGGTTATTTCAAATCTCCACGACAACGACTACAATCATGCACAAATAGATTGTTTACTTTATTGTTATGATATTTTCCATGGTAACTAAGCATGAATATTACGCATGGGTAAAATTTTTCAGGATGAGCCAATAGAGAGCTTCGACCTGAGTACATTGAGTGTAAAATCACTTCTGTATCTTCTATAGTAACGGAGATATACGAGTTGGAAATTTTATATAATGTTTTTGTAAAACGTGATTCCAAGGATGTATTACATTGTTTCAACAATGAAAGTGGTTATTTCAAATCTCCACGACAACGACTACAATCATGCACAAATAGATTGTTTACTTTATTGTTATGATTTTTTCCATGGTAACTAAGCATGAATATTACACATGGGTAATTTTTTTCCGATGAGCCAATAGAGAGCTTCGACCTGATTATATTGAGTGTAAAATCACTTCTGTATCTTCTATAGTAACGGAGATATGCGAGTTTGAAATTTTATATAATGTTTTTGTAAAACGTGATTCCAAGGATGTATTACATTGTTTCAACAATGAAAGTGGTTATTTCAAATCTCCACGACAACGACTACAATCATGCACAAATAGATTGTTTACTTTATTGTTATGATATTTTCCATGGTAACTAAGCATGAATATTACGCATGGGTAAAATTTTTCAGGATGAGCCAATAGAGAGCTTCGACCTGAGTACATTGAGTGTAAAATCACTTCTGTATCTTCTATAGTAACGGAGATATACGAGTTGGAAATTTTATATAATGTTTTTGTAAAACGTGATTCCAAGGATGTATTACATTGTTTCAACAATGAAAGTGGTTATTTCAAATCTCCACGACAACGACTACAATCATGCACAAATAGATTGTTTACTTTATTGTTATGATATTTTCCATGGTAACTAATCATGAATATTACACATGGGTAAAATTTTTCCGGATGAGCCAATAGAGAGCTCCGACCTGAGTACATTGAGTGTAAAATCACTTGTGTATCTTCTATAGTAACGGAGATATGCGAGTTTGAAATTTTATATAATGTTTTTGTAAAACGTGATTCCAAGGATGTATTACATTGTTTCAACAATGAAAGTGGTTATTTCAAATCTCCACGACAACGACTACAATCATGCACAAATAGATTGTTTACTTTATTGTTATGATATTTTCCATGGTAACTAATCATGAATATTACACATGGGTAAAATTTTTCCGGATGAGCCAACAGAGAGCTCCGACCTGAGTACATTGAGTGTAAAATCACTTCTGTATCTTCTATGGTAACGGAGATATGCGAGTTTGAAATTTTATATAATGTTTTTGTAAAACGTGATTCCAAGGATGTATTACATTGTTTCAACAATGAAAGTGGTTATTTCAAATCTCCACGACAACGACTACAATCATGCACAAATAGATTGTTTACTTTATTGTTATGATTTTTTCCATGGTAACTAAGCATGAATATTACACATGGGTAATTTTTTTCCGATGAGCCAATAGAGAGCTTCGACCTGATTATATTGAGTGTAAAATCACTTCTGTATCTTCTATAGTAACGGAGATATGCGAGTTTGAAATTTTATATAATGTTTTTGTAAAACGTGATTCCAAGGATGTATTACATTGTTTCAACAATGAAAGTGGTTATTTCAAATCTCCACGACAACGACTACAATCATGCACAAATAGATTGTTTACTTTATTGTTATGATATTTTCTATGGTAACTAATCATGAATATTACACATGGGTAAAATTTTTCCGGATGAGCCAATAGAGAGCTCCGACCTGAGTACATTGAGTGTAAAATCACTTGTGTATCTTCTATAGTAACGGAGATATGCGAGTTTGAAATTTTATATAATGTTTTTGTAAAACGTGATTCCAAGGATGTATTACATTGTTTCAACAATGAAAGTGGTTATTTCAAATCTCCACGACAACGACTACAATCATGCACAAATAGATTGTTTACTTTATTGTTATGATATTTTCCATGGTAACTAAGCATGAATATTACACATGGGTAATTTTTTTCCGATGAGCCAAAAGAGAGCTTCGACCTGATTACATTGAGTGTAAAATCACTTCTGTATATTCTATAGTAACAGAGATATGCGAGTTTGAAATTTTATATAATGTTTTTGTAAAACGTGTTTCCAAGGATGTATTACATTGTTTCAACAATGAAAGTGGTTATTTCAAATCTCCACGACAACGACTACAATCATGCACAAATAGATTGTTTACTTTATTGTTATGATATTTTCCATGGTAACTAAGCATGAATATTACGCATGGGTAAAATTTTTCAGGATGAGCCAATAGAGAGCTTCGACCTGAGTACATTGAGTGTAAAATCACTTCTGTATCTTCTATAGTAACGGAGATATACGAGTTGGAAATTTTATATAATGTTTTTGTAAAACGTGATTCCAAGGATGTATTACATTGTTTCAACAATGAAAGTGGTTATTTCAAATCTCCACGACAACGACTACAATCATGCACAAATAGATTGTTTACTTTATTGTTATGATTTTTTCCATGGTAACTAAGCATGAATATTACACATGGGTAATTTTTTTCCGATGAGCCAATAGAGAGCTTCGACCTGATTATATTGAGTGTAAAATCACTTCTGTATCTTCTATAGTAACGGAGATATGCGAGTTTGAAATTTTATATAATGTTTTTGTAAAACGTGATTCCAAGGATGTATTACATTGTTTCAACAATGAAAGTGGTTATTTCAAATCTCCACGACAACGACTACAATCATGCACAAATAGATTGTTTACTTTATTGTTATGATATTTTCCATGGTAACTAAGCATGAATATTACGCATGGGTAAAATTTTTCAGGATGAGCCAATAGAGAGCTTCGACCTGAGTACATTGAGTGTAAAATCACTTCTGTATCTTCTATAGTAACGGAGATATACGAGTTGGAAATTTTATATAATGTTTTTGTAAAACGTGATTCCAAGGATGTATTACATTGTTTCAACAATGAAAGTGGTTATTTCAAATCTCCACGACAACGACTACAATCATGCACAAATAGATTGTTTACTTTATTGTTATGATATTTTCCATGGTAACTAATCATGAATATTACACATGGGTAAAATTTTTCCGGATGAGCCAATAGAGAGCTCCGACCTGAGTACATTGAGTGTAAAATCACTTCTGTATCTTCTATAGTAACGGAGATATGCGAGTTTGAAATTTTATATAATGTTTTTGTAAAACGTGATTCCAAGGATGTATTACATTGTTTCAACAATGAAAGTGGTTATTTCAAATCTCCACGACAACGACTACAATCATGCACAAATAGATTGTTTACTTTATTGTTATGATATTTTCCATGGTAACTAAGCATGAATATTACACATGGGTAAAATTTTTCCGAATGAGCCAATAGAGAGCTTCGACCTGAGTACATTGAGTGTAAAATCACTTCTGTATCTTCTATAGTAACGGAGATATGCGAGTTTGAAATTTTATATAATGTTTTTGTAAAACGTGATTCTAAGGATGTATTACATTGTTTCAACAATGAAAGTGGTTATTTCAAATCTCCACGACAACGACTACAATCATGCACAAATAGATTGTTTACTTTATTTTTATGATTTTTTCCATGTTAACTAAGCATGAATATTACACATGGGTAATTTTTTTCCGATGAGCCAATAGAGAGCTCCGACCTGAGTACATTGAGTGTAAAATCACTTCTGTATCTTCTATGGTAACGGAGATATGCGAGTTTGAAATTTTATATAATGTTTTTGTAAAACGTGATTCCAAGGATGTATTACATTGTTTCAACAATGAAAGTGGTTATTTCAAATCTCCACGACAACGACTACAATCATGCACAAATAGATTGTTTACTTTATTGTTATGATTTTTTCCATGGTAACTAAGCATGAATATTACACATGGGTAATTTTTTTCCGATGAGCCAATAGAGAGCTTCGACCTGATTATATTGAGTGTAAAATCACTTCTGTATCTTCTATAGTAACGGAGATATGCGAGTTTGAAATTTTATATAATGTTTTTGTAAAACGTGATTCCAAGGATGTATTACATTGTTTCAACAATGAAAGTGGTTATTTCAAATCTACACGACAACGACTACAATCATGCACAAATAGATTGTTTACTTTATTGTTATGATATTTTCCATGGTAACTAAGCATGAATATTACACATGGGTAATTTTTTTCCGATGAGCCAATAGAGAGCTTCGACCTGATTACATTGAGTGTAAAATCACTTCTGTATATTCTATAGTAACAGAGATATGCGAGTTTGAAATTTTATATAATGTTTTTGTAAAACGTGATTCCAAGGATGTATTACATTGTTTCAACAATGAAAGTGGTTATTTCAAATCTCCACGACAACGACTACAATCATGCACAAATAGATTGTTTACTTTATTGTTATGATATTTTCCATGGTAACTAAGCATGAATATTACGCATGGGTAAAATTTTTCAGGATGAGCCAATAGAGAGCTTCGACCTGAGTACATTGAGTGTAAAATCACTTCTGTATCTTCTATAGTAACGGAGATATGCGAGTTTGAAATTTTATATAATGTTTTTGTAAAACGTGATTCCAAGGATGTATTACATTGTTTCAACAATGAAAGTGGTTATTTCAAATCTCCACGACAACGACTACAATCATGCACAAATAGATTGTTTACTTTATTGTTATGATATTTTCCATGGTAACTAATCATGAATATTACACATGGGTAAAATTTTTCCGGATGAGCCAATAGAGAGCTCCGACCTGAGTACATTGAGTGTAAAATCACTTGTGTATCTTCTATAGTAACGGAGATATGCGAGTTTGAAATTTTATATAATGTTTTTGTAAAACGTGATTCCAAGGATGTATTACATTGTTTCAACAATGAAAGTGGTTATTTCAAATCTCCACGACAACGACTACAATCATGCACAAATAGATTGTTTACTTTATTGTTATGATATTTTCCATGGTAACTAATCATGAATATTACACATGGGTAAAATTTTTCCGGATGAGCCAATAGAGAGCTCCGACCTGAGTACATTGAGTGTAAAATCACTTCTGTATCTTCTATGGTAACGGAGATATGCGAGTTTGAAATTTTATATAATGTTTTTGTAAAACGTGATTCCAAGGATGTATTACATTGTTTCAACAATGAAAGTGGTTATTTCAAATCTCCACGACAACGACTACAATCATGCACAAATAGATTGTTTACTTTATTGTTATGATTTTTTCCATGGTAACTAAGCATGAATATTACACATGGGTAATTTTTTTCCGATGAGCCAATAGAGAGCTTCGACCTGATTATATTGAGTGTAAAATCACTTCTGTATCTTCTATAGTAACGGAGATATGCGAGTTTGAAATTTTATATAATGTTTTTGTAAAACGTGATTCCAAGGATGTATTACATTGTTTCAACAATGAAAGTGGTTATTTCAAATCTCCACGACAACGACTACAATCATGCACAAATAGATTGTTTACTTTATTGTTATGATATTTTCCATGGTAACTAAGCATGAATATTACACATGGGTAATTTTTTTCCGATGAGCCAAAAGAGAGCTTCGACCTGATTACATTGAGTGTAAAATCACTTCTGTATATTCTATAGTAACAGAGATATGCGAGTTTGAAATTTTATATAATGTTTTTGTAAAACGTGATTCCAAGGATGTATTACATTGTTTCAACAATGAAAGTGGTTATTTCAAATCTCCACGACAACGACTACAATCATGCACAAATAGATTGTTTACTTTATTGTTATGATATTTTCCATGGTAACTAAGCATGAATATTACGCATGGGTAAAATTTTTCAGGATGAGCCAATAGAGAGCTTCGACCTGAGTACATTGAGTGTAAAATCACTTCTGTATCTTCTATAGTAACGGAGATATACGAGTTGGAAATTTTATATAATGTTTTTGTAAAACGTGATTCCAAGGATGTATTACATTGTTTCAACAATGAAAGTGGTTATTTCAAATCTCCACGACAACGACTACAATCATGCACAAATAGATTGTTTACTTTATTGTTATGATTTTTTCCATGGTAACTAAGCATGAATATTACACATGGGTAATTTTTTTCCGATGAGCCAATAGAGAGCTTCGACCTGATTATATTGAGTGTAAAATCACTTCTGTATCTTCTATAGTAACGGAGATATGCGAGTTTGAAATTTTATATAATGTTTTTGTAAAACGTGATTCCAAGGATGTATTACATTGTTTCAACAATGAAAGTGGTTATTTCAAATCTCCACGACAACGACTACAATCATGCACAAATAGATTGTTTACTTTATTGTTATGATATTTTCCATGGTAACTAAGCATGAATATTACGCATGGGTAAAATTTTTCAGGATGAGCCAATAGAGAGCTTCGACCTGAGTACATTGAGTGTAAAATCACTTCTGTATCTTCTATAGTAACGGAGATATACGAGTTGGAAATTTTATATAATGTTTTTGTAAAACGTGATTCCAAGGATGTATTACATTGTTTCAACAATGAAAGTGGTTATTTCAAATCTCCACGACAACGACTACAATCATGCACAAATAGATTGTTTACTTTATTGTTATGATATTTTCCATGGTAACTAATCATGAATATTACACATGGGTAAAATTTTTCCGGATGAGCCAATAGAGAGCTCCGACCTGAGTACATTGAGTGTAAAATCACTTCTGTATCTTCTATGGTAACGGAGATATGCGAGTTTGAAATTTTATATAATGTTTTTGTAAAACGTGATTCCAAGGATGTATTACATTGTTTCAACAATGAAAGTGGTTATTTCAAATCTCCACGACAACGACTACAATCATGCACAAATAGATTGTTTACTTTATTGTTATGATTTTTTCCATGTTAACTAAGCATGAATATTACACATGGGTAATTTTTTTCCGATGAGCCAATAGAGAGCTTCGACCTGATTATATTGAGTGTAAAATCACTTCTGTATCTTCTATAGTAACGGAGATATGCGAGTTTGAAATGTTATATAATGTTTTTGTAAAACGTGATTCCTAGGATGTATTACATTGTTTCAACAATGAAAGTGGTTATTTCAAATCTCCACGACAACGACTACAATCATGCACAAATAGATTGTTTACTTTATTGTTATGATATTTTCCATGGTAACTAAGCATGAATATTACACATGGGTAATTTTTTTCCGATGAGCCAATAGAGAGCTTCGACCTGATTACATTGAGTGTAAAATCACTTCTGTATATTGTATAGTAACAGAGATATGCGAGTTTGAAATTTTATATAATGTTTTTGTAAAACGTGATTCCAAGGATGTATTACATTGTTTCAACAATGAAAGTGGTTATTTCAAATCTCCACGACAACGACTACAATCATGCACAAATAGATTGTTTACTTTATTGTTATGATATTTTCCATGGTAACTAATCATGAATATTACACATGGGTAAAATTTTTCCGGATGAGCCAACAGAGAGCTCCGACCTGAGTACATTGAGTGTAAAATCACTTCTGTATCTTCTATGGTAACGGAGATATGCGAGTTTGAAATTTTATATAATGTTTTTGTAAAACGTGATTCCAAGGATGTATTACATTGTTTCAACAATGAAAGTGGTTATTTCAAATCTCCACGACAACGACTACAATCATGCACAAATAGATTGTTTACTTTATTGTTATGATTTTTTCCATGGTAACTAAGCATGAATATTACACATGGGTAATTTTTTTCCGATGAGCCAATAGAGAGCTTCGACCTGATTATATTGAGTGTAAAATCACTTCTGTATCTTCTATAGTAACGGAGATATGCGAGTTTGAAATTTTATATAATGTTTTTGTAAAACGTGATTCCAAGGATGTATTACATTGTTTCAACAATGAAAGTGGTTATTTCAAATCTCCACGACAACGACTACAATCATGCACAAATAGATTGTTTACTTTATTGTTATGATATTTTCTATGGTAACTAATCATGAATATTACACATGGGTAAAATTTTTCCGGATGAGCCAATAGAGAGCTCCGACCTGAGTACATTGAGTGTAAAATCACTTGTGTATCTTCTATAGTAACGGAGATATGCGAGTTTGAAATTTTATATAATGTTTTTGTAAAACGTGATTCCAAGGATGTATTACATTGTTTCAACAATGAAAGTGGTTATTTCAAATCTCCACGACAACGACTACAATCATGCACAAATAGATTGTTTACTTTATTGTTATGATATTTTCCATGGTAACTAAGCATGAATATTACACATGGGTAATTTTTTTCCGATGAGCCAAAAGAGAGCTTCGACCTGATTACATTGAGTGTAAAATCACTTCTGTATATTCTATAGTAACAGAGATATGCGAGTTTGAAATTTTATATAATGTTTTTGTAAAACGTGTTTCCAAGGATGTATTACATTGTTTCAACAATGAAAGTGGTTATTTCAAATCTCCACGACAACGACTACAATCATGCACAAATAGATTGTTTACTTTATTGTTATGATATTTTCCATGGTAACTAAGCATGAATATTACGCATGGGTAAAATTTTTCAGGATGAGCCAATAGAGAGCTTCGACCTGAGTACATTGAGTGTAAAATCACTTCTGTATCTTCTATAGTAACGGAGATATACGAGTTGGAAATTTTATATAATGTTTTTGTAAAACGTGATTCCAAGGATGTATTACATTGTTTCAACAATGAAAGTGGTTATTTCAAATCTCCACGACAACGACTACAATCATGCACAAATAGATTGTTTACTTTATTGTTATGATTTTTTCCATGGTAACTAAGCATGAATATTACACATGGGTAATTTTTTTCCGATGAGCCAATAGAGAGCTTCGACCTGATTATATTGAGTGTAAAATCACTTCTGTATCTTCTATAGTAACGGAGATATGCGAGTTTGAAATTTTATATAATGTTTTTGTAAAACGTGATTCCAAGGATGTATTACATTGTTTCAACAATGAAAGTGGTTATTTCAAATCTCCACGACAACGACTACAATCATGCACAAATAGATTGTTTACTTTATTGTTATGATATTTTCCATGGTAACTAAGCATGAATATTACGCATGGGTAAAATTTTTCAGGATGAGCCAATAGAGAGCTTCGACCTGAGTACATTGAGTGTAAAATCACTTCTGTATCTTCTATAGTAACGGAGATATACGAGTTGGAAATTTTATATAATGTTTTTGTAAAACGTGATTCCAAGGATGTATTACATTGTTTCAACAATGAAAGTGGTTATTTCAAATCTCCACGACAACGACTACAATCATGCACAAATAGATTGTTTACTTTATTGTTATGATATTTTCCATGGTAACTAATCATGAATATTACACATGGGTAAAATTTTTCCGGATGAGCCAATAGAGAGCTCCGACCTGAGTACATTGAGTGTAAAATCACTTCTGTATCTTCTATAGTAACGGAGATATGCGAGTTTGAAATTTTATATAATGTTTTTGTAAAACGTGATTCCAAGGATGTATTACATTGTTTCAACAATGAAAGTGGTTATTTCAAATCTCCACGACAACGACTACAATCATGCACAAATAGATTGTTTACTTTATTGTTATGATATTTTCCATGGTAACTAAGCATGAATATTACACATGGGTAAAATTTTTCCGAATGAGCCAATAGAGAGCTTCGACCTGAGTACATTGAGTGTAAAATCACTTCTGTATCTTCTATAGTAACGGAGATATGCGAGTTTGAAATTTTATATAATGTTTTTGTAAAACGTGATTCTAAGGATGTATTACATTGTTTCAACAATGAAAGTGGTTATTTCAAATCTCCACGACAACGACTACAATCATGCACAAATA
The DNA here is from genome assembly GCF_977018435.1 of Lepisma saccharinum. Taxonomy (NCBI): domain Eukaryota; kingdom Metazoa; phylum Arthropoda; class Insecta; order Zygentoma; family Lepismatidae; genus Lepisma; species Lepisma saccharinum. The sequence continues at coordinate 4,275,198 of NW_028142902.1, read as the reverse complement.
GATTGTTTACTTTATTTTTATGATTTTTTCCATGTTAACTAAGCATGAATATTACACATGGGTATTTTTTTTCCGATGAGCCAATAGAGAGCTCCGACCTGAGTACATTGAGTGTAAAATCACTTCTGTATCTTCTATGGTAACGGAGATATGCGAGTTTGAAATTTTATATAATGTTTTTGTAAAACGTGATTCCAAGGATGTATTACATTGTTTCAACAATGAAAGTGGTTATTTCAAATCTCCACGACAACGACTACAATCATGCACAAATAGATTGTTTACTTTATTGTTATGATTTTTTCCATGGTAACTAAGCATGAATATTACACATGGGTAATTTTTTTCCGATGAGCCAATAGAGAGCTTCGACCTGATTATATTGAGTGTAAAATCACTTCTGTATCTTCTATAGTAACGGAGATATGCGAGTTTGAAATTTTATATAATGTTTTTGTAAAACGTGATTCCAAGGATGTATTACATTGTTTCAACAATGAAAGTGGTTATTTCAAATCTACACGACAACGACTACAATCATGCACAAATAGATTGTTTACTTTATTGTTATGATATTTTCCATGGTAACTAAGCATGAATATTACACATGGGTAATTTTTTTCCGATGAGCCAATAGAGAGCTTCGACCTGATTACATTGAGTGTAAAATCACTTCTGTATATTCTATAGTAACAGAGATATGCGAGTTTGAAATTTTATATAATGTTTTTGTAAAACGTGATTCCAAGGATGTATTACATTGTTTCAACAATGAAAGTGGTTATTTCAAATCTCCACGACAACGACTACAATCATGCACAAATAGATTGTTTACTTTATTGTTATGATATTTTCCATGGTAACTAAGCATGAATATTACGCATGGGTAAAATTTTTCAGGATGAGCCAATAGAGAGCTTCGACCTGAGTACATTGAGTGTAAAATCACTTCTGTATCTTCTATAGTAACGGAGATATGCGAGTTTGAAATTTTATATAATGTTTTTGTAAAACGTGATTCCAAGGATGTATTACATTGTTTCAACAATGAAAGTGGTTATTTCAAATCTCCACGACAACGACTACAATCATGCACAAATAGATTGTTTACTTTATTGTTATGATATTTTCCATGGTAACTAATCATGAATATTACACATGGGTAAAATTTTTCCGGATGAGCCAATAGAGAGCTCCGACCTGAGTACATTGAGTGTAAAATCACTTGTGTATCTTCTATAGTAACGGAGATATGCGAGTTTGAAATTTTATATAATGTTTTTGTAAAACGTGATTCCAAGGATGTATTACATTGTTTCAACAATGAAAGTGGTTATTTCAAATCTCCACGACAACGACTACAATCATGCACAAATAGATTGTTTACTTTATTGTTATGATATTTTCCATGGTAACTAATCATGAATATTACACATGGGTAAAATTTTTCCGGATGAGCCAATAGAGAGCTCCGACCTGAGTACATTGAGTGTAAAATCACTTCTGTATCTTCTATGGTAACGGAGATATGCGAGTTTGAAATTTTATATAATGTTTTTGTAAAACGTGATTCCAAGGATGTATTACATTGTTTCAACAATGAAAGTGGTTATTTCAAATCTCCACGACAACGACTACAATCATGCACAAATAGATTGTTTACTTTATTGTTATGATTTTTTCCATGGTAACTAAGCATGAATATTACACATGGGTAATTTTTTTCCGATGAGCCAATAGAGAGCTTCGACCTGATTATATTGAGTGTAAAATCACTTCTGTATCTTCTATAGTAACGGAGATATGCGAGTTTGAAATTTTATATAATGTTTTTGTAAAACGTGATTCCAAGGATGTATTACATTGTTTCAACAATGAAAGTGGTTATTTCAAATCTCCACGACAACGACTACAATCATGCACAAATAGATTGTTTACTTTATTGTTATGATATTTTCCATGGTAACTAAGCATGAATATTACACATGGGTAATTTTTTTCCGATGAGCCAAAAGAGAGCTTCGACCTGATTACATTGAGTGTAAAATCACTTCTGTATATTCTATAGTAACAGAGATATGCGAGTTTGAAATTTTATATAATGTTTTTGTAAAACGTGATTCCAAGGATGTATTACATTGTTTCAACAATGAAAGTGGTTATTTCAAATCTCCACGACAACGACTACAATCATGCACAAATAGATTGTTTACTTTATTGTTATGATATTTTCCATGGTAACTAAGCATGAATATTACGCATGGGTAAAATTTTTCAGGATGAGCCAATAGAGAGCTTCGACCTGAGTACATTGAGTGTAAAATCACTTCTGTATCTTCTATAGTAACGGAGATATACGAGTTGGAAATTTTATATAATGTTTTTGTAAAACGTGATTCCAAGGATGTATTACATTGTTTCAACAATGAAAGTGGTTATTTCAAATCTCCACGACAACGACTACAATCATGCACAAATAGATTGTTTACTTTATTGTTATGATTTTTTCCATGGTAACTAAGCATGAATATTACACATGGGTAATTTTTTTCCGATGAGCCAATAGAGAGCTTCGACCTGATTATATTGAGTGTAAAATCACTTCTGTATCTTCTATAGTAACGGAGATATGCGAGTTTGAAATTTTATATAATGTTTTTGTAAAACGTGATTCCAAGGATGTATTACATTGTTTCAACAATGAAAGTGGTTATTTCAAATCTCCACGACAACGACTACAATCATGCACAAATAGATTGTTTACTTTATTGTTATGATATTTTCCATGGTAACTAAGCATGAATATTACGCATGGGTAAAATTTTTCAGGATGAGCCAATAGAGAGCTTCGACCTGAGTACATTGAGTGTAAAATCACTTCTGTATCTTCTATAGTAACGGAGATATACGAGTTGGAAATTTTATATAATGTTTTTGTAAAACGTGATTCCAAGGATGTATTACATTGTTTCAACAATGAAAGTGGTTATTTCAAATCTCCACGACAACGACTACAATCATGCACAAATAGATTGTTTACTTTATTGTTATGATATTTTCCATGGTAACTAATCATGAATATTACACATGGGTAAAATTTTTCCGGATGAGCCAATAGAGAGCTCCGACCTGAGTACATTGAGTGTAAAATCACTTCTGTATCTTCTATGGTAACGGAGATATGCGAGTTTGAAATTTTATATAATGTTTTTGTAAAACGTGATTCCAAGGATGTATTACATTGTTTCAACAATGAAAGTGGTTATTTCAAATCTCCACGACAACGACTACAATCATGCACAAATAGATTGTTTACTTTATTGTTATGATTTTTTCCATGTTAACTAAGCATGAATATTACACATGGGTAATTTTTTTCCGATGAGCCAATAGAGAGCTTCGACCTGATTATATTGAGTGTAAAATCACTTCTGTATCTTCTATAGTAACGGAGATATGCGAGTTTGAAATGTTATATAATGTTTTTGTAAAACGTGATTCCTAGGATGTATTACATTGTTTCAACAATGAAAGTGGTTATTTCAAATCTCCACGACAACGACTACAATCATGCACAAATAGATTGTTTACTTTATTGTTATGATATTTTCCATGGTAACTAAGCATGAATATTACACATGGGTAATTTTTTTCCGATGAGCCAATAGAGAGCTTCGACCTGATTACATTGAGTGTAAAATCACTTCTGTATATTGTATAGTAACAGAGATATGCGAGTTTGAAATTTTATATAATGTTTTTGTAAAACGTGATTCCAAGGATGTATTACATTGTTTCAACAATGAAAGTGGTTATTTCAAATCTCCACGACAACGACTACAATCATGCACAAATAGATTGTTTACTTTATTGTTATGATATTTTCCATGGTAACTAATCATGAATATTACACATGGGTAAAATTTTTCCGGATGAGCCAATAGAGAGCTCCGACCTGAGTACATTGAGTGTAAAATCACTTGTGTATCTTCTATAGTAACGGAGATATGCGAGTTTGAAATTTTATATAATGTTTTTGTAAAACGTGATTCCAAGGATGTATTACATTGTTTCAACAATGAAAGTGGTTATTTCAAATCTCCACGACAACGACTACAATCATGCACAAATAGATTGTTTACTTTATTGTTATGATATTTTCCATGGTAACTAATCATGAATATTACACATGGGTAAAATTTTTCCGGATGAGCCAACAGAGAGCTCCGACCTGAGTACATTGAGTGTAAAATCACTTCTGTATCTTCTATGGTAACGGAGATATGCGAGTTTGAAATTTTATATAATGTTTTTGTAAAACGTGATTCCAAGGATGTATTACATTGTTTCAACAATGAAAGTGGTTATTTCAAATCTCCACGACAACGACTACAATCATGCACAAATAGATTGTTTACTTTATTGTTATGATTTTTTCCATGGTAACTAAGCATGAATATTACACATGGGTAATTTTTTTCCGATGAGCCAATAGAGAGCTTCGACCTGATTATATTGAGTGTAAAATCACTTCTGTATCTTCTATAGTAACGGAGATATGCGAGTTTGAAATTTTATATAATGTTTTTGTAAAACGTGATTCCAAGGATGTATTACATTGTTTCAACAATGAAAGTGGTTATTTCAAATCTCCACGACAACGACTACAATCATGCACAAATAGATTGTTTACTTTATTGTTATGATATTTTCCATGGTAACTAAGCATGAATATTACACATGGGTAATTTTTTTCCGATGAGCCAAAAGAGAGCTTCGACCTGATTACATTGAGTGTAAAATCACTTCTGTATATTCTATAGTAACAGAGATATGCGAGTTTGAAATTTTATATAATGTTTTTGTAAAACGTGATTCCAAGGATGTATTACATTGTTTCAACAATGAAAGTGGTTATTTCAAATCTCCACGACAACGACTACAATCATGCACAAATAGATTGTTTACTTTATTGTTATGATATTTTCCATGGTAACTAAGCATGAATATTACGCATGGGTAAAATTTTTCAGGATGAGCCAATAGAGAGCTTCGACCTGAGTACATTGAGTGTAAAATCACTTCTGTATCTTCTATAGTAACGGAGATATACGAGTTGGAAATTTTATATAATGTTTTTGTAAAACGTGATTCCAAGGATGTATTACATTGTTTCAACAATGAAAGTGGTTATTTCAAATCTCCACGACAACGACTACAATCATGCACAAATAGATTGTTTACTTTATTGTTATAATTTTTTCCATGGTAACTAAGCATGAATATTACACATGGGTAATTTTTTTCCGATGAGCCAATAGAGAGCTTCGACCTGATTATATTGAGTGTAAAATCACTTCTGTATCTTCTATAGTAACGGAGATATGCGAGTTTGAAATTTTATATAATGTTTTTGTAAAACGTGATTCCAAGGATGTATTACATTGTTTCAACAATGAAAGTGGTTATTTCAAATCTCCACGACAACGACTACAATCATGCACAAATAGATTGTTTACTTTATTGTTATGATATTTTCCATGGTAACTAAGCATGAATATTACGCATGGGTAAAATTTTTCAGGATGAGCCAATAGAGAGCTTCGACCTGAGTACATTGAGTGTAAAATCACTTCTGTATCTTCTATAGTAACGGAGATATACGAGTTGGAAATTTTATATAATGTTTTTGTAAAACGTGATTCCAAGGATGTATTACATTGTTTCAACAATGAAAGTGGTTATTTCAAATCTCCACGACAACGACTACAATCATGCACAAATAGATTGTTTACTTTATTGTTATGATATTTTCCATGGTAACTAATCATGAATATTACACATGGGTAAAATTTTTCCGGATGAGCCAATAGAGAGCTCCGACCTGAGTACATTGAGTGTAAAATCACTTGTGTATCTTCTATAGTAACGGAGATATGCGAGTTTGAAATTTTATATAATGTTTTTGTAAAACGTGATTCCAAGGATGTATTACATTGTTTCAACAATGAAAGTGGTTATTTCAAATCTCCACGACAACGACTACAATCATGCACAAATAGATTGTTTACTTTATTGTTATGATATTTTCCATGGTAACTAATCATGAATATTACACATGGGTAAAATTTTTCCGGATGAGCCAACAGAGAGCTCCGACCTGAGTACATTGAGTGTAAAATCACTTCTGTATCTTCTATGGTAACGGAGATATGCGAGTTTGAAATTTTATATAATGTTTTTGTAAAACGTGATTCCAAGGATGTATTACATTGTTTCAACAATGAAAGTGGTTATTTCAAATCTCCACGACAACGACTACAATCATGCACAAATAGATTGTTTACTTTATTGTTATGATTTTTTCCATGGTAACTAAGCATGAATATTACACATGGGTAATTTTTTTCCGATGAGCCAATAGAGAGCTTCGACCTGATTATATTGAGTGTAAAATCACTTCTGTATCTTCTATAGTAACGGAGATATGCGAGTTTGAAATTTTATATAATGTTTTTGTAAAACGTGATTCCAAGGATGTATTACATTGTTTCAACAATGAAAGTGGTTATTTCAAATCTCCACGACAACGACTACAATCATGCACAAATAGATTGTTTACTTTATTGTTATGATATTTTCCATGGTAACTAAGCATGAATATTACACATGGGTAATTTTTTTCCGATGAGCCAAAAGAGAGCTTCGACCTGATTACATTGAGTGTAAAATCACTTCTGTATATTCTATAGTAACAGAGATATGCGAGTTTGAAATTTTATATAATGTTTTTGTAAAACGTGATTCCAAGGATGTATTACATTGTTTCAACAATGAAAGTGGTTATTTCAAATCTCCACGACAACGACTACAATCATGCACAAATAGATTGTTTACTTTATTGTTATGATATTTTCCATGGTAACTAAGCATGAATATTACGCATGGGTAAAATTTTTCAGGATGAGCCAATAGAGAGCTTCGACCTGAGTACATTGAGTGTAAAATCACTTCTGTATCTTCTATAGTAACGGAGATATACGAGTTGGAAATTTTATATAATGTTTTTGTAAAACGTGATTCCAAGGATGTATTACATTGTTTCAACAATGAAAGTGGTTATTTCAAATCTCCACGACAACGACTACAATCATGCACAAATAGATTGTTTACTTTATTGTTATGATTTTTTCCATGGTAACTAAGCATGAATATTACACATGGGTAATTTTTTTCCGATGAGCCAATAGAGAGCTTCGACCTGATTATATTGAGTGTAAAATCACTTCTGTATCTTCTATAGTAACGGAGATATGCGAGTTTGAAATTTTATATAATGTTTTTGTAAAACGTGATTCCAAGGATGTATTACATTGTTTCAACAATGAAAGTGGTTATTTCAAATCTCCACGACAACGACTACAATCATGCACAAATAGATTGTTTACTTTATTGTTATGATATTTTCCATGGTAACTAAGCATGAATATTACGCATGGGTAAAATTTTTCAGGATGAGCCAATAGAGAGCTTCGACCTGAGTACATTGAGTGTAAAATCACTTCTGTATCTTCTATAGTAACGGAGATATACGAGTTGGAAATTTTATATAATGTTTTTGTAAAACGTGATTCCAAGGATGTATTACATTGTTTCAACAATGAAAGTGGTTATTTCAAATCTCCACGACAACGACTACAATCATGCACAAATAGATTGTTTACTTTATTGTTATGATATTTTCCATGGTAACTAATCATGAATATTACACATGGGTAAAATTTTTCCGGATGAGCCAATAGAGAGCTCCGACCTGAGTACATTGAGTGTAAAATCACTTCTGTATCTTCTATGGTAACGGAGATATGCGAGTTTGAAATTTTATATAATGTTTTTGTAAAACGTGATTCCAAGGATGTATTACATTGTTTCAACAATGAAAGTGGTTATTTCAAATCTCCACGACAACGACTACAATCATGCACAAATAGATTGTTTACTTTATTGTTATGATTTTTTCCATGGTAACTAAGCATGAATATTACACATGGGTAATTTTTTTCCGATGAGCCAATAGAGAGCTTCGACCTGATTATATTGAGTGTAAAATCACTTCTGTATCTTCTATAGTAACGGAGATATGCGAGTTTGAAATGTTATATAATGTTTTTGTAAAACGTGATTCCTAGGATGTATTACATTGTTTCAACAATGAAAGTGGTTATTTCAAATCTCCACGACAACGACTACAATCATGCACAAATAGATTGTTTACTTTATTGTTATGATATTTTCCATGGTAACTAAGCATGAATATTACACATGGGTAATTTTTTTCCGATGAGCCAATAGAGAGCTTCGACCTGATTACATTGAGTGTAAAATCACTTCTGTATATTGTATAGTAACAGAGATATGCGAGTTTGAAATTTTATATAATGTTTTTGTAAAACGTGATTCCAAGGATGTATTACATTGTTTCAACAATGAAAGTGGTTATTTCAAATCTCCACGACAACGACTACAATCATGCACAAATAGATTGTTTACTTTATTGTTATGATATTTTCCATGGTAACTAAGCATGAATATTACGCATGGGTAAAATTTTTCAGGATGAGCCAATAGAGAGCTTCGACCTGAGTACATTGAGTGTAAAATCACTTCTGTATCTTCTATAGTAACGGAGATATACGAGTTGGAAATTTTATATAATGTTTTTGTAAAACGTGATTCCAAGGATGTATTACATTGTTTCAACAATGAAAGTGGTTATTTCAAATCTCCACGACAACGACTACAATCATGCACAAATAGATTGTTTACTTTATTGTTATGATATTTTCCATGGTAACTAATCATGAATATTACACATGGGTAAAATTTTTCCGGATGAGCCAATAGAGAGCTCCGACCTGAGTACATTGAGTGTAAAATCACTTCTGTATCTTCTATAGTAACGGAGATATGCGAGTTTGAAATTTTATATAATGTTTTTGTAAAACGTGATTCCAAGGATGTATTACATTGTTTCAACAATGAAAGTGGTTATTTCAAATCTCCACGACAACGACTACAATCATGCACAAATAGATTGTTTACTTTATTGTTATGATATTTTCCATGGTAACTAAGCATGAATGTTACACATGGGTAAAATTTTTCCGAATGAGCCAATAGAGAGCTTCGACCTGAGTACATTGAGTGTAAAATCACTTATGTATCTTCTATAGTAACGGAGATATGCGAGTTTGAAATTTTATATAATGTTTTTGTAAAACGTGATTCTAAGGATGTATTACATTGTTTCAACAATGAAAGTGGTTATTTCAAATCTCCACGACAACGACTACAATCATGCACAAATAGATTGTTTACTTTATTGTTATGATTTTTTCCATGTTAACTAAGCATGAATATTACACATGGGTAATTTTTTTCCGATGAGCCAATAGAGAGCTCCGACCTGAGTACATTGAGTGTAAAATCACTTCTGTATCTTCTATGGTAACGGAGATATGCGAGTTTGAAATTTTATATAATGTTTTTGTAAAACGTGATTCCAAGGATGTATTACATTGTTTCAACAATGAAAGTGGTTATTTCAAATCTCCACGACAACGACTACAATCATGCACAAATAGATTGTTTACTTTATTGTTATGATTTTTTCCATGGTAACTAAGCATGAATATTACACATGGGTAATTTTTTTCCGATGAGCCAATAGAGAGCTTCGACCTGATTATATTGAGTGTAAAATCACTTCTGTATCTTCTATAGTAACGGAGATATGCGAGTTTGAAATTTTATATAATGTTTTTGTAAAACGTGATTCCAAGGATGTATTACATTGTTTCAACTATGAAAGTGGTTATTTCAAATCTGAACGACAACGACTACAATCATGCACAAATAGATTGTTTACTTTATTGTTATGATATTTTCCTTGGTAACTAAGCATGAATATTACACATGGGTAATTTTTTTCCGATGAGCCAATAGAGAGCTTCGACCTGATTACATTGAGTGTAAAATCACTTCTGTATATTCTATAGTAACAGAGATATGCGAGTTTGAAATTTTATATAATGTTTTTGTAAAACGTGATTCCAAGGATGTATTACATTGTTTCAACAATGAAAGTGGTTATTTCAAATCTCCACGACAACGACTAAAATCATGCACAAATAGATTGTTTACTTTATTGTTATGATATTTTCCATGGTAACTAAGCATGAATATTACGCATGGGTAAAATTTTTCAGGATGAGCCAATAGAGAGCTTCGACCTGAGTACATTGAGTGTAAAATCACTTCTGTATCTTCTATAGTAACGGAGATATGCGAGTTTGAAATTTTATATAATGTTTTTGTAAAACGTGATTCCAAGGATGTATTACATTGTTTCAACAATGAAAGTGGTTATTTCAAATCTCCACGACAACGACTACAATCATGCACAAATAGATTGTTTACTTTATTGTTATGATATTTTCCATGGTAACTAATCATGAATATTACACATGGGTAAAATTTTTCCGGATGAGCCAATAGAGAGCTCCGACCTGAGTACATTGAGTGTAAAATCACTTCTGTATCTTCTATAGTAACGGAGATATGCGAGTTTGAAATTTTATATAATGTTTTTGTAAAACGTGATTCCAAGGATGTATTACATTGTTTCAACAATGAAAGTGGTTATTTCAAATCTCCACGACAACGACTACAATCATGCACAAATAGATTGTTTACTTTATTGTTATGATATTTTCCATGGTAACTAATCATGAATATTACACATGGGTAAAATTTTTCCGGATGAGCCAATAGAGAGCTCCGACCTGAGTACATTGAGTGTAAAATCACTTCTGTATCTTCTATGGTAACGGAGATATGCGAGTTTGAAATTTTATATAATGTTTTTGTAAAACGTGATTCCAAGGATGTATTACATTGTTTCAACAATGAAAGTGGTTATTTCAAATCTCCACGACAACGACTACAATCATGCACAAATAGATTGTTTACTTTATTGTTATGATTTTTTCCATGGTAACTAAGCATGAATATTACACATGGGTAAAATTTTTCCGGATGAGCCAATAGAGAGCTCCGACCTGAGTACATTGAGTGTAAAATCACTTCTGTATCTTCTATGGTAACGGAGATATGCGAGTTTGAAATTTTATATAATGTTTTTGTAAAACGTGATTCCAAGGATGTATTACATTGTTTCAACAATGAAAGTGGTTATTTCAAATCTCCACGACAACGACTACAATCATGCACAAATAGATTGTTTACTTTATTGTTATGATTTTTTCCATGGTAACTAAGCATGAATATTACACATGGGTAATTTTTTTCCGATGAGCCAATAGAGAGCTTCGACCTGATTATATTGAGTGTAAAATCACTTCTGTATCTTCTATAGTAACGGAGATATGCGAGTTTGAAATTTTATATAATGTTTTTGTAAAACGTGATTCCAAGGATGTATTACATTGTTTCAACAATGAAAGTGGTTATTTCAAATCTCCACGACAACGACTACAATCATGCACAAATAGATTGTTTACTTTATTGTTATGATATTTTCCATGGTAACTAAGCATGAATATTACACATGGGTAATTTTTTTCCGATGAGCCAAAAGAGAGCTTCGACCTGATTACATTGAGTGTAAAATCACTTCTGTATATTCTATAGTAACAGAGATATGCGAGTTTGAAATTTTATATAATGTTTTTGTAAAACGTGATTCCAAGGATGTATTACATTGTTTCAACAATGAAAGTGGTTATTTCAAATCTCCACGACAACGACTACAATCATGCACAAATAGATTGTTTACTTTATTGTTATGATATTTTCCATGGTAACTAAGCATGAATATTACGCATGGGTAAAATTTTTCAGGATGAGCCAATAGAGAGCTTCGACCTGAGTACATTGAGTGTAAAATCACTTCTGTATCTTCTATAGTAACGGAGATATACGAGTTGGAAATTTTATATAATGTTTTTGTAAAACGTGATTCCAAGGATGTATTACATTGTTTCAACAATGAAAGTGGTTATTTCAAATCTCCACGACAACGACTACAATCATGCACAAATAGATTGTTTACTTTATTGTTATGATTTTTTCCATGGTAACTAAGCATGAATATTACACATGGGTAATTTTTTTCCGATGAGCCAATAGAGAGCTTCGACCTGATTATATTGAGTGTAAAATCACTTCTGTATCTTCTATAGTAACGGAGATATGCGAGTTTGAAATTTTATATAATGTTTTTGTAAAACGTGATTCCAAGGATGTATTACATTGTTTCAACAATGAAAGTGGTTATTTCAAATCTCCACGACAACGACTACAATCATGCACAAATAGATTGTTTACTTTATTGTTATGATATTTTCCATGGTAACTAAGCATGAATATTACGCATGGGTAAAATTTTTCAGGATGAGCCAATAGAGAGCTTCGACCTGAGTACATTGAGTGTAAAATCACTTCTGTATCTTCTATAGTAACGGAGATATACGAGTTGGAAATTTTATATAATGTTTTTGTAAAACGTGATTCCAAGGATGTATTACATTGTTTCAACAATGAAAGTGGTTATTTCAAATCTCCACGACAACGACTACAATCATGCACAAATAGATTGTTTACTTTATTGTTATGATATTTTCCATGGTAACTAATCATGAATATTACACATGGGTAAAATTTTTCCGGATGAGCCAATAGAGAGCTCCGACCTGAGTACATTGAGTGTAAAATCACTTCTGTATCTTCTATGGTAACGGAGATATGCGAGTTTGAAATTTTATATAATGTTTTTGTAAAACGTGATTCCAAGGATGTATTACATTGTTTCAACAATGAAAGTGGTTATTTCAAATCTCCACGACAACGACTACAATCATGCACAAATAGATTGTTTACTTTATTGTTATGATTTTTTCCATGGTAACTAAGCATGAATATTACACATGGGTAATTTTTTTCCGATGAGCCAATAGAGAGCTTCGACCTGATTATATTGAGTGTAAAATCACTTCTGTATCTTCTATAGTAACGGAGATATGCGAGTTTGAAATGTTATATAATGTTTTTGTAAAACGTGATTCCTAGGATGTATTACATTGTTTCAACAATGAAAGTGGTTATTTCAAATCTCCACGACAACGACTACAATCATGCACAAATAGATTGTTTACTTTATTGTTATGATATTTTCCATGGTAACTAAGCATGAATATTACACATGGGTAATTTTTTTCCGATGAGCCAATAGAGAGCTTCGACCTGATTACATTGAGTGTAAAATCACTTCTGTATATTGTATAGTAACGGAGATATGCGAGTTTGAAATTTTATATAATGTTTTTGTAAAACGTGATTCCAAGGATGTATTACATTGTTTCAACAATGAAAGTGGTTATTTCAAATCTCCACGACAACGACTACAATCATGCACAAATAGATTGTTTACTTTATTGTTATGATATTTTCCATGGTAACTAAGCATGAATGTTACACATGGGTAAAATTTTTCCGAATGAGCCAATAGAGAGCTTCGACCTGAGTACATTGAGTGTAAAATCACTTATGTATCTTCTATAGTAACGGAGATATGCGAGTTTGAAATTTTATATAATGTTTTTGTAAAACGTGATTCTAAGGATGTATTACATTGTTTCAACAATGAAAGTGGTTATTTCAAATCTCCACGACAACGACTACAATCATGCACAAATAGATTGTTTACTTTATTGTTATGATTTTTTCCATGTTAACTAAGCATGAATATTACACATGGGTAATTTTTTTCCGATGAGCCAATAGAGAGCTCCGACCTGAGTACATTGAGTGTAAAATCACTTCTGTATCTTCTATGGTAACGGAGATATGCGAGTTTGAAATTTTATATAATGTTTTTGTAAAACGTGATTCCAAGGATGTATTACATTGTTTCAACAATGAAAGTGGTTATTTCAAATCTCCACGACAACGACTACAATCATGCACAAATAGATTGTTTACTTTATTGTTATGATTTTTTCCATGGTAACTAAGCATGAATATTACACATGGGTAATTTTTTTCCGATGAGCCAATAGAGAGCTTCGACCTGATTATATTGACTGTAAAATCACTTCTGTATCTTCTATAGTAACGGAGATATGCGAGTTTGAAATTTTATATAATGTTTTTGTAAAACGTGATTCCAAGGATGTATTACATTGTTTCAACTATGAAAGTGGTTATTTCAAATCTGAACGACAACGACTACAATCATGCACAAATAGATTGTTTACTTTATTGTTATGATATTTTCCTTGGTAACTAAGCATGAATATTACACATGGGTAATTTTTTTCCGATGAGCCAATAGAGAGCTTCGACCTGATTACATTGAGTGTAAAATCACTTCTGTATATTCTATAGTAACAGAGATATGCGAGTTTGAAATTTTATATAATGTTTTTGTAAAACGTGATTCCAAGGATGTATTACATTGTTTCAACAATGAAAGTGGTTATTTCAAATCTCCACGACAACGACTAAAATCATGCACAAATAGATTGTTTACTTTATTGTTATGATATTTTCCATGGTAACTAAGCATGAATATTACGCATGGGTAAAATTTTTCAGGATGAGCCAATAGAGAGCTTCGACCTGAGTACATTGAGTGTAAAATCACTTCTGTATCTTCTATAGTAACGGAGATATGCGAGTTTGAAATTTTATATAATGTTTTTGTAAAACGTGATTCCAAGGATGTATTACATTGTTTCAACAATGAAAGTGGTTATTTCAAATCTCCACGACAACGACTACAATCATGCACAAATAGATTGTTTACTTTATTGTTATGATATTTTCCATGGTAACTAATCATGAATATTACACATGGGTAAAATTTTTCCGGATGAGCCAATAGAGAGCTCCGACCTGAGTACATTGAGTGTAAAATCACTTCTGTATCTTCTATAGTAACGGAGATATGCGAGTTTGAAATTTTATATAATGTTTTTGTAAAACGTGATTCCAAGGATGTATTACATTGTTTCAACAATGAAAGTGGTTATTTCAAATCTCCACGACAACGACTACAATCATGCACAAATAGATTGTTTACTTTATTGTTATGATATTTTCCATGGTAACTAATCATGAATATTACACATGGGTAAAATTTTTCCGGATGAGCCAATAGAGAGCTCCGACCTGAGTACATTGAGTGTAAAATCACTTCTGTATCTTCTATGGTAACGGAGATATGCGAGTTTGAAATTTTATATAATGTTTTTGTAAAACGTGATTCCAAGGATGTATTACATTGTTTCAACAATGAAAGTGGTTATTTCAAATCTCCACGACAACGACTACAATCATGCACAAATAGATTGTTTACTTTATTGTTATGATTTTTTCCATGGTAACTAAGCATGAATATTACACATGGGTAATTTTTTTCCGATGAGCCAATAGAGAGCTTCGACCTGATTATATTGAGTGTAAAATCACTTCTGTATCTTCTATAGTAACGGAGATATGCGAGTTTGAAATTTTATATAATGTTTTTGTAAAACGTGATTCCAAGGATGTATTACATTGTTTCAACAATGAAAGTGGTTATTTCAAATCTCCACGACAACGACTACAATCATGCACAAATAGATTGTTTACTTTATTGTTATGATATTTTCCATGGTAACTAAGCATGAATATTACACATGGGTAATTTTTTTCCGATGAGCCAAAAGAGAGCTTCGACCTGATTACATTGAGTGTAAAATCACTTCTGTATATTCTATAGTAACAGAGATATGCGAGTTTGAAATTTTATATAATGTTTTTGTAAAACGTGATTCCAAGGATGTATTACATTGTTTCAACAATGAAAGTGTTTATTTCAAATCTCCACGACAACGACTACAATCATGCACAAATAGATTGTTTACTTTATTGTTATGATATTTTCCATGGTAACTAAGCATGAATATTACGCATGGGTAAAATTTTTCAGGATGAGCCAATAGAGAGCTTCGACCTGAGTACATTGAGTGTAAAATCACTTCTGTATCTTCTATAGTAACGGAGATATACGAGTTGGAAATTTTATATAATGTTTTTGTAAAACGTGATTCCAAGGATGTATTACATTGTTTCAACAATGAAAGTGGTTATTTCAAATCTCCACGACAACGACTACAATCATGCACAAATAGATTGTTTACTTTATTGTTATGATATTTTCCATGGTAACTAATCATGAATATTACACATGGGTAAAATTTTTCCGGATGAGCCAATAGAGAGCTCCGACCTGAGTACATTGAGTGTAAAATCACTTCTGTATCTTCTATGGTAACGGAGATATGCGAGTTTGAAATTTTATATAATGTTTTTGTAAAACGTGATTCCAAGGATGTATTACATTGTTTCAACAATGAAAGTGGTTATTTCAAATCTCCACGACAACGACTACAATCATGCACAAATAGATTGTTTACTTTATTGTTATGATTTTTTCCATGGTAACTAAGCATGAATATTACACATGGGTAATTTTTTCCGATGAGCCAATAGAGAGCTTCGACCTGATTATATTGAGTGTAAAATCACTTCTGTATCTTCTATAGTAACGGAGATATGCGAGTTTGAAATTTTATATAATGTTTTTGTAAAACGTGATTCCAAGGATGTATTACATTGTTTCAACAATGAAAGTGGTTATTTCAAATCTCCACGACAACGACTACAATCATGCACAAATAGATTGTTTACTTTATTGTTATGATATTTTCCATGGTAACTAAGCATGAATATTACACATGGGTAATTTTTTTCCGATGAGCCAATAGAGAGCTTCGACCTGATTACATTGAGTGTAAAATCACTTCTGTATATTCTATAGTAACAGAGATATGCGAGTTTGAAATTTTATATAATGTTTTTGTAAAACGTGATTCCAAGGATGTATTACATTGTTTCAACAATGAAAGTGGTTATTTCAAATCTCCACGACAACGACTACAATCATGCACAAATAGATTGTTTACTTTATTGTTATGATATTTTCCATGGTAACTAAGCATGAATATTACGCATGGGTAAAATTTTTCAGGATGAGCCAATAGAGAGCTTCGACCTGAGTACATTGAGTGTAAAATCACTTCTGTATCTTCTATAGTAACGGAGATATACGAGTTGGAAATTTTATATAATGTTTTTGTAAAACGTGATTCCAAGGATGTATTACATTGTTTCAACAATGAAAGTGGTTATTTCAAATCTCCACGACAACGACTACAATCATGCACAAATAGATTGTTTACTTTATTGTTATGATTTTTTCCATGGTAACTAAGCATGAATATTACACATGGGTAATTTTTTTCCGATGAGCCAATAGAGAGCTTCGACCTGATTATATTGAGTGTAAAATCACTTCTGTATCTTCTATAGTAACGGAGATATGCGAGTTTGAAATTTTATATAATGTTTTTGTAAAACGTGATTCCAAGGATGTATTACATTGTTTCAACAATGAAAGTGGTTATTTCAAATCTCCACGACAACGACTACAATCATGCACAAATAGATTGTTTACTTTATTGTTATGATATTTTCCATGGTAACTAAGCATGAATATTACACATGGGTAATTTTTTTCCGATGAGCCAAAAGAGAGCTTCGACCTGATTACATTGAGTGTAAAATCACTTCTGTATATTCTATAGTAACAGAGATATGCGAGTTTGAAATTTTATATAATGTTTTTGTAAAACGTGATTCCAAGGATGTATTACATAGTTTCAACAATGAAAGTGGTTATTTCAAATCTCCACGACAACGACTACAATCATGCACAAATAGATTGTTTACTTTATTGTTATGATTTTTTCCATGGTAACTAAGCATGAATATTACACATGGGTAATTTTTTTCCGATGAGCCAATAGAGAGCTTCGACCTGATTATATTGAGTGTAAAATCACTTCTGTATCTTCTATAGTAACGGAGATATGCGAGTTTGAAATGTTATATAATGTTTTTGTAAAACGTGATTCCTAGGATGTATTACATTGTTTCAACAATGAAAGTGGTTATTTCAAATCTCCACGACAACGACTACAATCATGCACAAATAGATTGTTTACTTTATTGTTATGATATTTTCCATGGTAACTAAGCATGAATATTACACATGGGTAATTTTTTTCCGATGAGCCAATAGAGAGCTTCGACCTGATTACATTGAGTGTAAAATCACTTCTGTATATTGTATAGTAACAGAGATATGCGAGTTTGAAATTTTATATAATGTTTTTGTAAAACGTGATTCCAAGGATGTATTACATAGTTTCAACAATGAAAGTGGTTATTTCAAATCTCCACGACAACGACTACAATCATGCACAAATAGATTGTTTACTTTATTGTTATGATTTTTTCCATGGTAACTAAGCATGAATATTACACATGGGTAATTTTTTTCCGATGAGCCAATAGAGAGCTTCGACCTGATTATATTGAGTGTAAAATCACTTCTGTATCTTCTATAGTAACGGAGATATGCGAGTTTGAAATGTTATATAATGTTTTTGTAAAACGTGATTCCTAGGATGTATTACATTGTTTCAACAATGAAAGTGGTTATTTCAAATCTCCACGACAACGACTACAATCATGCACAAATAGATTGTTTACTTTATTGTTATGATATTTTCCATGGTAACTAAGCATGAATATTACACATGGGTAATTTTTTTCCGATGAGCCAATAGAGAGCTTCGACCTGATTACATTGAGTGTAAAATCACTTCTGTATATTGTATAGTAACAGAGATATGCGAGTTTGAAATTTTATATAATGTTTTTGTAAAACGTGATTCCAAGGATGTATTACATTGTTTCAACAATGAAAGTGGTTATTTCAAATCTCCACGACAACGACTACAATCATGCACAAATAGATTGTTTACTTTATTGTTATGATATTTTCCATGGTAACTAAGCATGAATATTACGCATGGGTAAAATTTTTCAGGATGAGCCAATAGAGAGCTTCGACCTGAGTACATTGAGTGTAAAATCACTTCTGTATCTTCTATAGTAACGGAGATATACGAGTTGGAAATTTTATATAATGTTTTTGTAAAACGTGATTCCAAGGATGTATTACATTGTTTCAACAATGAAAGTGGTTATTTCAAATCTCCACGACAACGACTACAATCATGCACAAATAGATTGTTTACTTTATTGTTATGATATTTTCCATGGTAACTAATCATGAATATTACACATGGGTAAAATTTTTCCGGATGAGCCAATAGAGAGCTCCGACCTGAGTACATTGAGTGTAAAATCACTTCTGTATCTTCTATAGTAACGGAGATATGCGAGTTTGAAATTTTATATAATGTTTTTGTAAAACGTGATTCCAAGGATGTATTACATTGTTTCAACAATGAAAGTGGTTATTTCAAATCTCCACGACAACGACTACAATCATGCACAAATAGATTGTTTACTTTATTGTTATGATATTTTCCATGGTAACTAAGCATGAATGTTACACATGGGTAAAATTTTTCCGAATGAGCCAATAGAGAGCTTCGACCTGAGTACATTGAGTGTAAAATCACTTATGTATCTTCTATAGTAACGGAGATATGCGAGTTTGAAATTTTATATAATGTTTTTGTAAAACGTGATTCTAAGGATGTATTACATTGTTTCAACAATGAAAGTGGTTATTTCAAATCTCCACGACAACGACTACAATCATGCACAAATAGATTGTTTACTTTATTGTTATGATTTTTTCCATGTTAACTAAGCATGAATATTACACATGGGTAATTTTTTTCCGATGAGCCAATAGAGAGCTCCGACCTGAGTACATTGAGTGTAAAATCACTTCTGTATCTTCTATGGTAACGGAGATATGCGAGTTTGAAATTTTATATAATGTTTTTGTAAAACGTGATTCCAAGGATGTATTACATTGTTTCAACAATGAAAGTGGTTATTTCAAATCTCCACGACAACGACTACAATCATGCACAAATAGATTGTTTACTTTATTGTTATGATTTTTTCCATGGTAACTAAGCATGAATATTACACATGGGTAATTTTTTTCCGATGAGCCAATAGAGAGCTTCGACCTGATTATATTGAGTGTAAAATCACTTCTGTATCTTCTATAGTAACGGAGATATGCGAGTTTGAAATTTTATATAATGTTTTTGTAAAACGTGATTCCAAGGATGTATTACATTGTTTCAACTATGAAAGTGGTTATTTCAAATCTGAACGACAACGACTACAATCATGCACAAATAGATTGTTTACTTTATTGTTATGATATTTTCCTTGGTAACTAAGCATGAATATTACACATGGGTAATTTTTTTCCGATGAGCCAATAGAGAGCTTCGACCTGATT
This sequence comes from Lepisma saccharinum, assembly GCF_977018435.1. Lineage (NCBI taxonomy): Eukaryota > Metazoa > Arthropoda > Insecta > Zygentoma > Lepismatidae > Lepisma > Lepisma saccharinum. The sequence continues at coordinate 4,254,710 of NW_028142902.1, read as the reverse complement.
ACATTGAGTGTAAAATCACTTCTGTATATTCTATAGTAACAGAGATATGCGAGTTTGAAATTTTATATAATGTTTTTGTAAAACGTGATTCCAAGGATGTATTACATTGTTTCAACAATGAAAGTGGTTATTTCAAATCTCCACGACAACGACTAAAATCATGCACAAATAGATTGTTTACTTTATTGTTATGATATTTTCCATGGTAACTAAGCATGAATATTACGCATGGGTAAAATTTTTCAGGATGAGCCAATAGAGAGCTTCGACCTGAGTACATTGAGTGTAAAATCACTTCTGTATCTTCTATAGTAACGGAGATATGCGAGTTTGAAATTTTATATAATGTTTTTGTAAAACGTGATTCCAAGGATGTATTACATTGTTTCAACAATGAAAGTGGTTATTTCAAATCTCCACGACAACGACTACAATCATGCACAAATAGATTGTTTACTTTATTGTTATGATATTTTCCATGGTAACTAATCATGAATATTACACATGGGTAAAATTTTTCCGGATGAGCCAATAGAGAGCTCCGACCTGAGTACATTGAGTGTAAAATCACTTCTGTATCTTCTATAGTAACGGAGATATGCGAGTTTGAAATTTTATATAATGTTTTTGTAAAACGTGATTCCAAGGATGTATTACATTGTTTCAACAATGAAAGTGGTTATTTCAAATCTCCACGACAACGACTACAATCATGCACAAATAGATTGTTTACTTTATTGTTATGATATTTTCCATGGTAACTAATCATGAATATTACACATGGGTAAAATTTTTCCGGATGAGCCAATAGAGAGCTCCGACCTGAGTACATTGAGTGTAAAATCACTTCTGTATCTTCTATGGTAACGGAGATATGCGAGTTTGAAATTTTATATAATGTTTTTGTAAAACGTGATTCCAAGGATGTATTACATTGTTTCAACAATGAAAGTGGTTATTTCAAATCTCCACGACAACGACTACAATCATGCACAAATAGATTGTTTACTTTATTGTTATGATTTTTTCCATGGTAACTAAGCATGAATATTACACATGGGTAATTTTTTTCCGATGAGCCAATAGAGAGCTTCGACCTGATTATATTGAGTGTAAAATCACTTCTGTATCTTCTATAGTAACGGAGATATGCGAGTTTGAAATTTTATATAATGTTTTTGTAAAACGTGATTCCAAGGATGTATTACATTGTTTCAACAATGAAAGTGGTTATTTCAAATCTCCACGACAACGACTACAATCATGCACAAATAGATTGTTTACTTTATTGTTATGATATTTTCCATGGTAACTAAGCATGAATATTACACATGGGTAATTTTTTTCCGATGAGCCAAAAGAGAGCTTCGACCTGATTACATTGAGTGTAAAATCACTTCTGTATATTCTATAGTAACAGAGATATGCGAGTTTGAAATTTTATATAATGTTTTTGTAAAACGTGATTCCAAGGATGTATTACATTGTTTCAACAATGAAAGTGTTTATTTCAAATCTCCACGACAACGACTACAATCATGCACAAATAGATTGTTTACTTTATTGTTATGATATTTTCCATGGTAACTAAGCATGAATATTACGCATGGGTAAAATTTTTCAGGATGAGCCAATAGAGAGCTTCGACCTGAGTACATTGAGTGTAAAATCACTTCTGTATCTTCTATAGTAACGGAGATATACGAGTTGGAAATTTTATATAATGTTTTTGTAAAACGTGATTCCAAGGATGTATTACATTGTTTCAACAATGAAAGTGGTTATTTCAAATCTCCACGACAACGACTACAATCATGCACAAATAGATTGTTTACTTTATTGTTATGATATTTTCCATGGTAACTAATCATGAATATTACACATGGGTAAAATTTTTCCGGATGAGCCAATAGAGAGCTCCGACCTGAGTACATTGAGTGTAAAATCACTTCTGTATCTTCTATGGTAACGGAGATATGCGAGTTTGAAATTTTATATAATGTTTTTGTAAAACGTGATTCCAAGGATGTATTACATTGTTTCAACAATGAAAGTGGTTATTTCAAATCTCCACGACAACGACTACAATCATGCACAAATAGATTGTTTACTTTATTGTTATGATTTTTTCCATGGTAACTAAGCATGAATATTACACATGGGTAATTTTTTCCGATGAGCCAATAGAGAGCTTCGACCTGATTATATTGAGTGTAAAATCACTTCTGTATCTTCTATAGTAACGGAGATATGCGAGTTTGAAATTTTATATAATGTTTTTGTAAAACGTGATTCCAAGGATGTATTACATTGTTTCAACAATGAAAGTGGTTATTTCAAATCTCCACGACAACGACTACAATCATGCACAAATAGATTGTTTATTTATTGTTATGATTTTTTCCATGGTAACTAAGCATGAATATTACACATGGGTAATTTTTTTCCGATGAGCCAATAGAGAGCTTCGACCTGATTATATTGAGTGTAAAATCACTTCTGTATCTTCTATAGTAACGGAGATATGCGAGTTTGAAATTTTATATAATGTTTTTGTAAAACGTGATTCCAAGGATGTATTACATTGTTTCAACTATGAAAGTGGTTATTTCAAATCTGAACGACAACGACTACAATCATGCACAAATAGATTGTTTACTTTATTGTTATGATATTTTCCTTGGTAACTAAGCATGAATATTACACATGGGTAATTTTTTTCCGATGAGCCAATAGAGAGCTTCGACCTGATTACATTGAGTGTAAAATCACTTCTGTATATTCTATAGTAACAGAGATATGCGAGTTTGAAATTTTATATAATGTTTTTGTAAAACGTGATTCCAAGGATGTATTACATTGTTTCAACAATGAAAGTGGTTATTTCAAATCTCCACGACAACGACTAAAATCATGCACAAATAGATTGTTTACTTTATTGTTATGATATTTTCCATGGTAACTAAGCATGAATATTACGCATGGGTAAAATTTTTCAGGATGAGCCAATAGAGAGCTTCGACCTGAGTACATTGAGTGTAAAATCACTTCTGTATCTTCTATAGTAACGGAGATATGCGAGTTTGAAATTTTATATAATGTTTTTGTAAAACGTGATTCCAAGGATGTATTACATTGTTTCAACAATGAAAGTGGTTATTTCAAATCTCCACGACAACGACTACAATCATGCACAAATAGATTGTTTACTTTATTGTTATGATATTTTCCATGGTAACTAATCATGAATATTACACATGGGTAAAATTTTTCCGGATGAGCCAATAGAGAGCTCCGACCTGAGTACATTGAGTGTAAAATCACTTCTGTATCTTCTATAGTAACGGAGATATGCGAGTTTGAAATTTTATATAATGTTTTTGTAAAACGTGATTCCAAGGATGTATTACATTGTTTCAACAATGAAAGTGGTTATTTCAAATCTCCACGACAACGACTACAATCATGCACAAATAGATTGTTTACTTTATTGTTATGATATTTTCCATGGTAACTAATCATGAATATTACACATGGGTAAAATTTTTCCGGATGAGCCAATAGAGAGCTCCGACCTGAGTACATTGAGTGTAAAATCACTTCTGTATCTTCTATGGTAACGGAGATATGCGAGTTTGAAATTTTATATAATGTTTTTGTAAAACGTGATTCCAAGGATGTATTACATTGTTTCAACAATGAAAGTGGTTATTTCAAATCTCCACGACAACGACTACAATCATGCACAAATAGATTGTTTACTTTATTGTTATGATTTTTTCCATGGTAACTAAGCATGAATATTACACATGGGTAATTTTTTTCCGATGAGCCAATAGAGAGCTTCGACCTGATTATATTGAGTGTAAAATCACTTCTGTATCTTCTATAGTAACGGAGATATGCGAGTTTGAAATTTTATATAATGTTTTTGTAAAACGTGATTCCAAGGATGTATTACATTGTTTCAACAATGAAAGTGGTTATTTCAAATCTCCACGACAACGACTACAATCATGCACAAATAGATTGTTTACTTTATTGTTATGATATTTTCCATGGTAACTAAGCATGAATATTACACATGGGTAATTTTTTTCCGATGAGCCAAAAGAGAGCTTCGACCTGATTACATTGAGTGTAAAATCACTTCTGTATATTCTATAGTAACAGAGATATGCGAGTTTGAAATTTTATATAATGTTTTTGTAAAACGTGATTCCAAGGATGTATTACATTGTTTCAACAATGAAAGTGTTTATTTCAAATCTCCACGACAACGACTACAATCATGCACAAATAGATTGTTTACTTTATTGTTATGATATTTTCCATGGTAACTAAGCATGAATATTACGCATGGGTAAAATTTTTCAGGATGAGCCAATAGAGAGCTTCGACCTGAGTACATTGAGTGTAAAATCACTTCTGTATCTTCTATAGTAACGGAGATATACGAGTTGGAAATTTTATATAATGTTTTTGTAAAACGTGATTCCAAGGATGTATTACATTGTTTCAACAATGAAAGTGGTTATTTCAAATCTCCACGACAACGACTACAATCATGCACAAATAGATTGTTTACTTTATTGTTATGATATTTTCCATGGTAACTAATCATGAATATTACACATGGGTAAAATTTTTCCGGATGAGCCAATAGAGAGCTCCGACCTGAGTACATTGAGTGTAAAATCACTTCTGTATCTTCTATGGTAACGGAGATATGCGAGTTTGAAATTTTATATAATGTTTTTGTAAAACGTGATTCCAAGGATGTATTACATTGTTTCAACAATGAAAGTGGTTATTTCAAATCTCCACGACAACGACTACAATCATGCACAAATAGATTGTTTACTTTATTGTTATGATTTTTTCCATGGTAACTAAGCATGAATATTACACATGGGTAATTTTTTCCGATGAGCCAATAGAGAGCTTCGACCTGATTATATTGAGTGTAAAATCACTTCTGTATCTTCTATAGTAACGGAGATATGCGAGTTTGAAATTTTATATAATGTTTTTGTAAAACGTGATTCCAAGGATGTATTACATTGTTTCAACAATGAAAGTGGTTATTTCAAATCTCCACGACAACGACTACAATCATGCACAAATAGATTGTTTACTTTATTGTTATGATATTTTCCATGGTAACTAAGCATGAATATTACACATGGGTAATTTTTTTCCGATGAGCCAATAGAGAGCTTCGACCTGATTACATTGAGTGTAAAATCACTTCTGTATATTCTATAGTAACAGAGATATGCGAGTTTGAAATTTTATATAATGTTTTTGTAAAACGTGATTCCAAGGATGTATTACATTGTTTCAACAATGAAAGTGGTTATTTCAAATCTCCACGACAACGACTACAATCATGCACAAATAGATTGTTTACTTTATTGTTATGATATTTTCCATGGTAACTAAGCATGAATATTACGCATGGGTAAAATTTTTCAGGATGAGCCAATAGAGAGCTTCGACCTGAGTACATTGAGTGTAAAATCACTTCTGTATCTTCTATAGTAACGGAGATATACGAGTTGGAAATTTTATATAATGTTTTTGTAAAACGTGATTCCAAGGATGTATTACATTGTTTCAACAATGAAAGTGGTTATTTCAAATCTCCACGACAACGACTACAATCATGCACAAATAGATTGTTTACTTTATTGTTATGATTTTTTCCATGGTAACTAAGCATGAATATTACACATGGGTAATTTTTTTCCGATGAGCCAATAGAGAGCTTCGACCTGATTATATTGAGTGTAAAATCACTTCTGTATCTTCTATAGTAACGGAGATATGCGAGTTTGAAATTTTATATAATGTTTTTGTAAAACGTGATTCCAAGGATGTATTACATTGTTTCAACAATGAAAGTGGTTATTTCAAATCTCCACGACAACGACTACAATCATGCACAAATAGATTGTTTACTTTATTGTTATGATATTTTCCATGGTAACTAAGCATGAATATTACACATGGGTAATTTTTTTCCGATGAGCCAAAAGAGAGCTTCGACCTGATTACATTGAGTGTAAAATCACTTCTGTATATTCTATAGTAACAGAGATATGCGAGTTTGAAATTTTATATAATGTTTTTGTAAAACGTGATTCCAAGGATGTATTACATAGTTTCAACAATGAAAGTGGTTATTTCAAATCTCCACGACAACGACTACAATCATGCACAAATAGATTGTTTACTTTATTGTTATGATTTTTTCCATGGTAACTAAGCATGAATATTACACATGGGTAATTTTTTTCCGATGAGCCAATAGAGAGCTTCGACCTGATTATATTGAGTGTAAAATCACTTCTGTATCTTCTATAGTAACGGAGATATGCGAGTTTGAAATGTTATATAATGTTTTTGTAAAACGTGATTCCTAGGATGTATTACATTGTTTCAACAATGAAAGTGGTTATTTCAAATCTCCACGACAACGACTACAATCATGCACAAATAGATTGTTTACTTTATTGTTATGATATTTTCCATGGTAACTAAGCATGAATATTACACATGGGTAATTTTTTTCCGATGAGCCAATAGAGAGCTTCGACCTGATTACATTGAGAGTAAAATCACTTCTGTATATTCTATAGTAACAGAGATATGCGAGTTTGAAATTTTATATAATGTTTTTGTAAAACGTGATTCCAAGGATGTATTACATTGTTTCAACAATGAAAGTGGTTATTTCAAATCTCCACGACAACGACTACAATCATGCACAAATAGATTGTTTACTTTATTGTTATGATATTTTCCATGGTAACTAAGCATGAATATTACGCATGGGTAAAATTTTTCAGGATGAGCCAATAGAGAGCTTCGACCTGAGTACATTGAGTGTAAAATCACTTCTGTATCTTCTATAGTAACGGAGATATACGAGTTGGAAATTTTATATAATGTTTTTGTAAAACGTGATTCCAAGGATGTATTACATTGTTTCAACAATGAAAGTGGTTATTTCAAATCTCCACGACAACGACTACAATCATGCACAAATAGATTGTTTACTTTATTGTTATGATATTTTCCATGGTAACTAAGCATGAATATTACACATGGGTAAAATTTTTCCGAATGAGCCAATAGAGAGCTTCGACCTGAGTACATTGAGTGTAAAATCACTTCTGTATCTTCTATAGTAACGGAGATATGCGAGTTTGAAATTTTATATAATGTTTTTGTAAAACGTGATTCTAAGGATGTATTACATTGTTTCAACAATGAAAGTGGTTATTTCAAATCTCCACGACAACGACTACAATCATGCACAAATAGATTGTTTACTTTATTGTTATGATTTTTTCCATGTTAACTAAGCATGAATATTACACATGGGTAATTTTTTTCCGATGAGCCAATAGAGAGCTCCGACCTGAGTACATTGAGTGTAAAATCACTTCTGTATCTTCTATGGTAACGGAGATATGCGAGTTTGAAATTTTATATAATGTTTTTGTAAAACGTGATTCCAAGGATGTATTACATTGTTTCAACAATGAAAGTGGTTATTTCAAATCTCCACGACAACGACTACAATCATGCACAAATAGATTGTTTACTTTATTGTTATGATTTTTTCCATGGTAACTAAGCATGAATATTACACATGGGTAATTTTTTTCCGATGAGCCAATAGAGAGCTTCGACCTGATTATATTGAGTGTAAAATCACTTCTGTATCTTCTATAGTAACGGAGATATGCGAGTTTGAAATTTTATATAATGTTTTTGTAAAACGTGATTCCAAAGATGTATTACATTGTTTCAACAATGAAAGTGGTTATTTCAAATCTACACGACAACGACTACAATCATGCACAAATAGATTGTTTACTTTATTGTTATGATATTTTCCATGGTAACTAAGCATGAATATTACACATGGGTAATTTTTTTCCGATGAGCCAATAGAGAGCTTCGACCTGATTACATTGAGTGTAAAATCACTTCTGTATATTCTATAGTAACAGAGATATGCGAGTTTGAAATTTTATATAATGTTTTTGTAAAACGTGATTCCAAGGATGTATTACATTGTTTCAACAATGAAAGTGGTTATTTCAAATCTCCACGACAACGACTACAATCATGCACAAATAGATTGTTTACTTTATTGTTATGATTTTTTCCATGGTAACTAAGCATGAATATTACACATGGGTAATTTTTTTCCGATGAGCCAATAGAGAGCTTCGACCTGATTATATTGAGTGTAAAATCACTTCTGTATCTTCTATAGTAACGGAGATATGCGAGTTTGAAATGTTATATAATGTTTTTGTAAAACGTGATTCCTAGGATGTATTACATTGTTTCAACAATGAAAGTGGTTATTTCAAATCTCCACGACAACGACTACAATCATGCACAAATAGATTGTTTACTTTATTGTTATGATATTTTCCATGGTAACTAAGCATGAATATTACACATGGGTAATTTTTTTCCGATGAGCCAATAGAGAGCTTCGACCTGATTACATTGAGTGTAAAATCACTTCTGTATATTGTATAGTAACAGAGATATGCGAGTTTGAAATTTTATATAATGTTTTTGTAAAACGTGATTCCAAGGATGTATTACATTGTTTCAACAATGAAAGTGGTTATTTCAAATCTCCACGACAACGACTACAATCATGCACAAATAGATTGTTTACTTTATTGTTATGATATTTTCCATGGTAACTAAGCATGAATATTACGCATGGGTAAAATTTTTCAGGATGAGCCAATAGAGAGCTTCGACCTGAGTACATTGAGTGTAAAATCACTTCTGTATCTTCTATAGTAACGGAGATATACGAGTTGGAAATTTTATATAATGTTTTTGTAAAACGTGATTCCAAGGATGTATTACATTGTTTCAACAATGAAAGTGGTTATTTCAAATCTCCACGACAACGACTACAATCATGCACAAATAGATTGTTTACTTTATTGTTATGATATTTTCCATGGTAACTAATCATGAATATTACACATGGGTAAAATTTTTCCGGATGAGCCAATAGAGAGCTCCGACCTGAGTACATTGAGTGTAAAATCACTTCTGTATCTTCTATAGTAACGGAGATATGCGAGTTTGAAATTTTATATAATGTTTTTGTAAAACGTGATTCCAAGGATGTATTACATTGTTTCAACAATGAAAGTGGTTATTTCAAATCTCCACGACAACGACTACAATCATGCACAAATAGATTGTTTACTTTATTGTTATGATATTTTCCATGGTAACTAAGCATGAATGTTACACATGGGTAAAATTTTTCCGAATGAGCCAATAGAGAGCTTCGACCTGAGTACATTGAGTGTAAAATCACTTATGTATCTTCTATAGTAACGGAGATATGCGAGTTTGAAATTTTATATAATGTTTTTGTAAAACGTGATTCTAAGGATGTATTACATTGTTTCAACAATGAAAGTGGTTATTTCAAATCTCCACGACAACGACTACAATCATGCACAAATAGATTGTTTACTTTATTGTTATGATTTTTTCCATGTTAACTAAGCATGAATATTACACATGGGTAATTTTTTTCCGATGAGCCAATAGAGAGCTCCGACCTGAGTACATTGAGTGTAAAATCACTTCTGTATCTTCTATGGTAACGGAGATATGCGAGTTTGAAATTTTATATAATGTTTTTGTAAAACGTGATTCCAAGGATGTATTACATTGTTTCAACAATGAAAGTGGTTATTTCAAATCTCCACGACAACGACTACAATCATGCACAAATAGATTGTTTACTTTATTGTTATGATTTTTTCCATGGTAACTAAGCATGAATATTACACATGGGTAATTTTTTTCCGATGAGCCAATAGAGAGCTTCGACCTGATTATATTGAGTGTAAAATCACTTCTGTATCTTCTATGGTAACGGAGATATGCGAGTTTGAAATTTTATATAATGTTTTTGTAAAACGTGATTCCAAGGATGTATTACATTGTTTCAACTATGAAAGTGGTTATTTCAAATCTGAACGACAACGACTACAATCATGCACAAATAGATTGTTTACTTTATTGTTATGATATTTTCCTTGGTAACTAAGCATGAATATTACACATGGGTAATTTTTTTCCGATGAGCCAATAGAGAGCTTCGACCTGATTACATTGAGTGTAAAATCACTTCTGTATATTCTATAGTAACAGAGATATGCGAGTTTGAAATTTTATATAATGTTTTTGTAAAACGTGATTCCAAGGATGTATTACATTGTTTCAACAATGAAAGTGGTTATTTCAAATCTCCACGACAACGACTAAAATCATGCACAAATAGATTGTTTACTTTATTGTTATGATATTTTCCATGGTAACTAAGCATGAATATTACGCATGGGTAAAATTTTTCAGGATGAGCCAATAGAGAGCTTCGACCTGAGTACATTGAGTGTAAAATCACTTCTGTATCTTCTATAGTAACGGAGATATGCGAGTTTGAAATTTTATATAATGTTTTTGTAAAACGTGATTCCAAGGATGTATTACATTGTTTCAACAATGAAAGTGGTTATTTCAAATCTCCACGACAACGACTACAATCATGCACAAATAGATTGTTTACTTTATTGTTATGATATTTTCCATGGTAACTAATCATGAATATTACACATGGGTAAAATTTTTCCGGATGAGCCAATAGAGAGCTCCGACCTGAGTACATTGAGTGTAAAATCACTTCTGTATCTTCTATAGTAACGGAGATATGCGAGTTTGAAATTTTATATAATGTTTTTGTAAAACGTGATTCCAAGGATGTATTACATTGTTTCAACAATGAAAGTGGTTATTTCAAATCTCCACGACAACGACTACAATCATGCACAAATAGATTGTTTACTTTATTGTTATGATATTTTCCATGGTAACTAATCATGAATATTACACATGGGTAAAATTTTTCCGGATGAGCCAATAGAGAGCTCCGACCTGAGTACATTGAGTGTAAAATCACTTCTGTATCTTCTATGGTAACGGAGATATGCGAGTTTGAAATTTTATATAATGTTTTTGTAAAACGTGATTCCAAGGATGTATTACATTGTTTCAACAATGAAAGTGGTTATTTCAAATCTCCACGACAACGACTACAATCATGCACAAATAGATTGTTTACTTTATTGTTATGATTTTTTCCATGGTAACTAAGCATGAATATTACACATGGGTAATTTTTTTCCGATGAGCCAATAGAGAGCTTCGACCTGATTATATTGAGTGTAAAATCACTTCTGTATCTTCTATAGTAACGGAGATATGCGAGTTTGAAATTTTATATAATGTTTTTGTAAAACGTGATTCCAAGGATGTATTACATTGTTTCAACAATGAAAGTGGTTATTTCAAATCTCCACGACAACGACTACAATCATGCACAAATAGATTGTTTACTTTATTGTTATGATATTTTCCATGGTAACTAAGCATGAATATTACACATGGGTAATTTTTTTCCGATGAGCCAAAAGAGAGCTTCGACCTGATTACATTGAGTGTAAAATCACTTCTGTATATTCTATAGTAACAGAGATATGCGAGTTTGAAATTTTATATAATGTTTTTGTAAAACGTGATTCCAAGGATGTATTACATTGTTTCAACAATGAAAGTGTTTATTTCAAATCTCCACGACAACGACTACAATCATGCACAAATAGATTGTTTACTTTATTGTTATGATATTTTCCATGGTAACTAAGCATGAATATTACGCATGGGTAAAATTTTTCAGGATGAGCCAATAGAGAGCTTCGACCTGAGTACATTGAGTGTAAAATCACTTCTGTATCTTCTATAGTAACGGAGATATACGAGTTGGAAATTTTATATAATGTTTTTGTAAAACGTGATTCCAAGGATGTATTACATTGTTTCAACAATGAAAGTGGTTATTTCAAATCTCCACGACAACGACTACAATCATGCACAAATAGATTGTTTACTTTATTGTTATGATATTTTCCATGGTAACTAATCATGAATATTACACATGGGTAAAATTTTTCCGGATGAGCCAATAGAGAGCTCCGACCTGAGTACATTGAGTGTAAAATCACTTCTGTATCTTCTATGGTAACGGAGATATGCGAGTTTGAAATTTTATATAATGTTTTTGTAAAACGTGATTCCAAGGATGTATTACATTGTTTCAACAATGAAAGTGGTTATTTCAAATCTCCACGACAACGACTACAATCATGCACAAATAGATTGTTTACTTTATTGTTATGATTTTTTCCATGGTAACTAAGCATGAATATTACACATGGGTAATTTTTTCCGATGAGCCAATAGAGAGCTTCGACCTGATTATATTGAGTGTAAAATCACTTCTGTATCTTCTATAGTAACGGAGATATGCGAGTTTGAAATTTTATATAATGTTTTTGTAAAACGTGATTCCAAGGATGTATTACATTGTTTCAACAATGAAAGTGGTTATTTCAAATCTCCACGACAACGACTACAATCATGCACAAATAGATTGTTTACTTTATTGTTATGATATTTTCCATGGTAACTAAGCATGAATATTACACATGGGTAATTTTTTTCCGATGAGCCAATAGAGAGCTTCGACCTGATTACATTGAGTGTAAAATCACTTCTGTATATTCTATAGTAACAGAGATATGCGAGTTTGAAATTTTATATAATGTTTTTGTAAAACGTGATTCCAAGGATGTATTACATTGTTTCAACAATGAAAGTGGTTATTTCAAATCTCCACGACAACGACTACAATCATGCACAAATAGATTGTTTACTTTATTGTTATGATTTTTTCCATGGTAACTAAGCATGAATATTACACATGGGTAATTTTTTTCCGATGAGCCAATAGAGAGCTTCGACCTGATTATATTGAGTGTAAAATCACTTCTGTATCTTCTATAGTAACGGAGATATGCGAGTTTGAAATTTTATATAATGTTTTTGTAAAACGTGATTCCAAGGATGTATTACATTGTTTCAACAATGAAAGTGGTTATTTCAAATCTCCACGACAACGACTACAATCATGCACAAATAGATTGTTTACTTTATTGTTATGATATTTTCCATGGTAACTAAGCATGAATATTACACATGGGTAATTTTTTTCCGATGAGCCAAAAGAGAGCTTCGACCTGATTACATTGAGTGTAAAATCACTTCTGTATATTCTATAGTAACAGAGATATGCGAGTTTGAAATTTTATATAATGTTTTTGTAAAACGTGATTCCAAGGATGTATTACATTGTTTCAACAATGAAAGTGTTTATTTCAAATCTCCACGACAACGACTACAATCATGCACAAATAGATTGTTTACTTTATTGTTATGATATTTTCCATGGTAACTAAGCATGAATATTACGCATGGGTAAAATTTTTCAGGATGAGCCAATAGAGAGCTTCGACCTGAGTACATTGAGTGTAAAATCACTTCTGTATCTTCTATAGTAACGGAGATATACGAGTTGGAAATTTTATATAATGTTTTTGTAAAACGTGATTCCAAGGATGTATTACATTGTTTCAACAATGAAAGTGGTTATTTCAAATCTCCACGACAACGACTACAATCATGCACAAATAGATTGTTTACTTTATTGTTATGATATTTTCCATGGTAACTAAGCATGAATATTACACATGGGTAATTTTTTTCCGATGAGCCAATAGAGAGCTTCGACCTGATTACATTGAGTGTAAAATCACTTCTGTATATTCTATAGTAACAGAGATATGCGAGTTTGAAATTTTATATAATGTTTTTGTAAAACGTGATTCCAAGGATGTATTACATTGTTTCAACAATGAAAGTGGTTATTTCAAATCTCCACGACAACGACTACAATCATGCACAAATAGATTGTTTACTTTATTGTTATGATATTTTCCATGGTAACTAAGCATGAATATTACGCATGGGTAAAATTTTTCAGGATGAGCCAATAGAGAGCTTCGACCTGAGTACATTGAGTGTAAAATCACTTCTGTATCTTCTATAGTAACGGAGATATACGAGTTGGAAATTTTATATAATGTTTTTGTAAAACGTGATTCCAAGGATGTATTACATTGTTTCAACAATGAAAGTGGTTATTTCAAATCTCCACGACAACGACTACAATCATGCACAAATAGATTGTTTACTTTATTGTTATGATTTTTTCCATGGTAACTAAGCATGAATATTACACATGGGTAATTTTTTTCCGATGAGCCAATAGAGAGCTTCGACCTGATTATATTGAGTGTAAAATCACTTCTGTATCTTCTATAGTAACGGAGATATGCGAGTTTGAAATTTTATATAATGTTTTTGTAAAACGTGATTCCAAGGATGTATTACATTGTTTCAACAATGAAAGTGGTTATTTCAAATCTCCACGACAACGACTACAATCATGCACAAATAGATTGTTTACTTTATTGTTATGATATTTTCCATGGTAACTAAGCATGAATATTACACATGGGTAATTTTTTTCCGATGAGCCAAAAGAGAGCTTCGACCTGATTACATTGAGTGTAAAATCACTTCTGTATATTCTATAGTAACAGAGATATGCGAGTTTGAAATTTTATATAATGTTTTTGTAAAACGTGATTCCAAGGATGTATTACATAGTTTCAACAATGAAAGTGGTTATTTCAAATCTCCACGACAACGACTACAATCATGCACAAATAGATTGTTTACTTTATTGTTATGATTTTTTCCATGGTAACTAAGCATGAATATTACACATGGGTAATTTTTTTCCGATGAGCCAATAGAGAGCTTCGACCTGATTATATTGAGTGTAAAATCACTTCTGTATCTTCTATAGTAACGGAGATATGCGAGTTTGAAATGTTATATAATGTTTTTGTAAAACGTGATTCCTAGGATGTATTACATTGTTTCAACAATGAAAGTGGTTATTTCAAATCTCCACGACAACGACTACAATCATGCACAAATAGATTGTTTACTTTATTGTTATGATATTTTCCATGGTAACTAAGCATGAATATTACACATGGGTAATTTTTTTCCGATGAGCCAATAGAGAGCTTCGACCTGATTACATTGAGAGTAAAATCACTTCTGTATATTCTATAGTAACAGAGATATGCGAGTTTGAAATTTTATATAATGTTTTTGTAAAACGTGATTCCAAGGATGTATTACATTGTTTCAACAATGAAAGTGGTTATTTCAAATCTCCACGACAACGACTACAATCATGCACAAATAGATTGTTTACTTTATTGTTATGATATTTTCCATGGTAACTAAGCATGAATATTACGCATGGGTAAAATTTTTCAGGATGAGCCAATAGAGAGCTTCGACCTGAGTACATTGAGTGTAAAATCACTTCTGTATCTTCTATAGTAACGGAGATATACGAGTTGGAAATTTTATATAATGTTTTTGTAAAACGTGATTCCAAGGATGTATTACATTGTTTCAACAATGAAAGTGGTTATTTCAAATCTCCACGACAACGACTACAATCATGCACAAATAGATTGTTTACTTTATTGTTATGATATTTTCCATGGTAACTAAGCATGAATATTACACATGGGTAAAATTTTTCCGAATGAGCCAATAGAGAGCTTCGACCTGAGTACATTGAGTGTAAAATCACTTCTGTATCTTCTATAGTAACGGAGATATGCGAGTTTGAAATTTTATATAATGTTTTTGTAAAACGTGATTCTAAGGATGTATTACATTGTTTCAACAATGAAAGTGGTTATTTCAAATCTCCACGACAACGACTACAATCATGCACAAATAGATTGTTTACTTTATTGTTATGATTTTTTCCATGTTAACTAAGCATGAATATTACACATGGGTAATTTTTTTCCGATGAGCCAATAGAGAGCTCCGACCTGAGTACATTGAGTGTAAAATCACTTCTGTATCTTCTATGGTAACGGAGATATGCGAGTTTGAAATTTTATATAATGTTTTTGTAAAACGTGATTCCAAGGATGTATTACATTGTTTCAACAATGAAAGTGGTTATTTCAAATCTCCACGACAACGACTACAATCATGCACAAATAGATTGTTTACTTTATTGTTATGATTTTTTCCATGGTAACTAAGCATGAATATTACACATGGGTAATTTTTTTCCGATGAGCCAATAGAGAGCTTCGACCTGATTATATTGAGTGTAAAATCACTTCTGTATCTTCTATAGTAACGGAGATATGCGAGTTTGAAATTTTATATAATGTTTTTGTAAAACGTGATTCCAAAGATGTATTACATTGTTTCAACAATGAAAGTGGTTATTTCAAATCTACACGACAACGACTACAATCATGCACAAATAGATTGTTTACTTTATTGTTATGATATTTTCCATGGTAACTAAGCATGAATATTACACATGGGTAATTTTTTTCCGATGAGCCAATAGAGAGCTTCGACCTGATTACATTGAGTGTAAAATCACTTCTGTATATTCTATAGTAACAGAGATATGCGAGTTTGAAATTTTATATAATGTTTTTGTAAAACGTGATTCCAAGGATGTATTACATTGTTTCAACAATGAAAGTGGTTATTTCAAATCTCCACGACAACGACTACAATCATGCACAAATAGATTGTTTACTTTATTGTTATGATATTTTCCATGGTAACTAAGCATGAATATTACGCATGGGTAAAATTTTTCAGGATGAGCCAATAGAGAGCTTCGACCTGAGTACATTGAGTGTAAAATCACTTCTGTATCTTCTATAGTAACGGAGATATGCGAGTTTGAAATTTTATATAATGTTTTTGTAAAACGTGATTCCAAGGATGTATTACATTGTTTCAACAATGAAAGTGGTTATTTCAAATCTCCACGACAACGACTACAATCATGCACAAATAGATTGTTTACTTTATTGTTATGATATTTTCCATGGTAACTAATCATGAATATTACACATGGGTAAAATTTTTCCGGATGAGCCAATAGAGAGCTCCGACCTGAGTACATTGAGTGTAAAATCACTTGTGTATCTTCTATAGTAACGGAGATATGCGAGTTTGAAATTTTATATAATGTTTTTGTAAAACGTGATTCCAAGGATGTATTACATTGTTTCAACAATGAAAGTGGTTATTTCAAATCTCCACGACAACGACTACAATCATGCACAAATAGATTGTTTACTTTATTGTTATGATATTTTCCATGGTAACTAATCATGAATATTACACATGGGTAAAATTTTTCCGGAAGAGCCAATAGAGAGCTCCGACCTGAGTACATTGAGTGTAAAATCACTTCTGTATCTTCTATGGTAACGGAGATATGCGAGTTTGAAATTTTATATAATGTTTTTGTAAAACGTGATTCCAAGGATGTATTACATTGTTTCAACAATGAAAGTGGTTATTTCAAATCTCCACGACAACGACTACAATCATGCACAAATAGATTGTTTACTTTATTGTTATGATTTTTTCCATGGTAACTAAGCATGAATATTACACATGGGTAATTTTTTTCCGATGAGCCAATAGAGAGCTTCGACCTGATTATATTGAGTGTAAAATCACTTCTGTATCTTCTATAGTAACGGAGATATGCGAGTTTGAAATTTTATATAATGTTTTTGTAAAACGTGATTCCAAGGATGTATTACATTGTTTCAACAATGAAAGTGGTTATTTCAAATCTCCACGACAACGACTACAATCATGCACAAATAGATTGTTTACTTTATTGTTATGATATTTTCCATGGTAACTAAGCATGAATATTACACATGGGTAATTTTTTTCCGATGAGCCAAAAGAGAGCTTCGACCTGATTACATTGAGTGTAAAATCACTTCTGTATATTCTATAGTAACAGAGATATGCGAGTTTGAAATTTTATATAATGTTTTTGTAAAACGTGATTCCAAGGATGTATTACATTGTTTCAACAATGAAAGTGGTTATTTCAAATCTCCACGACAACGACTACAATCATGCACAAATAGATTGTTTACTTTATTGTTATGATATTTTCCATGGTAACTAAGCATGAATATTACGCATGGGTAAAATTTTTCAGGATGAGCCAATAGAGAGCTTCGACCTGAGTACATTGAGTGTAAAATCACTTCTGTATCTTCTATAGTAACGGAGATATACGAGTTGGAAATTTTATATAATGTTTTTGTAAAACGTGATTCCAAGGATGTATGACATTGTTTCAACAATGAAAGTGGTTATTTCAAATCTCCACGACAACGACTACAATCATGCACAAATAGATTGTTTACTTTATTGTTATGATATTTTCCATGGTAACTAATCATGAATATTACACATGGGTAAAATTTTTCCGGATGAGCCAATAGAGAGCTCCGACCTGAGTACATTGAGTGTAAAATCACTTCTGTATCTTCTATGGTAACGGAGATATGCGAGTTTGAAATTTTATATAATGTTTTTGTAAAACGTGATTCCAAGGATGTATTACATTGTTTCAACAATGAAAGTGGTTATTTCAAATCTCCACGACAACGACTACAATCATGCACAAATAGATTGTTTACTTTATTGTTATGATTTTTTCCATGGTAACTAAGCATGAATATTACACATGGGTAATTTTTTTCCGATGAGCCAATAGAGAGCTTCGACCTGATTATATTGAGTGTAAAATCACTTCTGTATCTTCTATAGTAACGGAGATATGCGAGTTTGAAATTTTATATAATGTTTTTGTAAAACGTGATTCCAAGGATGTATTACATTGTTTCAACAATGAAAGTGGTTATTTCAAATCTCCACGACAACGACTACAATCATGCACAAATAGATTGTTTACTTTATTGTTATGATATTTTCCATGGTAACTAAGCATGAATATTACACATGGGTAATTTTTTTCCGATGAGCCAAAAGAGAGCTTCGACCTGATTACATTGAGTGTAAAATCACTTCTGTATATTCTATAGTAACAGAGATATGCGAGTTTGAAATTTTATATAATGTTTTTGTAAAACGTGATTCCAAGGATGTATTACATTGTTTCAACAATGAAAGTGGTTATTTCAAATCTCCACGACAACGACTACAATCATGCACAAATAGATTGTTTACTTTATTGTTATGATATTTTCCATGGTAACTAAGCATGAATATTACGCATGGGTAAAATTTTTCAGGATGAGCCAATAGAGAGCTTCGACCTGAGTACATTGAGTGTAAAATCACTTCTGTATCTTCTATAGTAACGGAGATATACGAGTTGGAAATTTTATATAATGTTTTTGTAAAACGTGATTCCAAGGATGTATTACATTGTTTCAACAATGAAAGTGGTTATTTCAAATCTCCACGACAACGACTACAATCATGCACAAATAGATTGTTTACTTTATTGTTATGATATTTTCCATGGTAACTAATCATGAATATTACACATGGGTAAAATTTTTCCGGATGAGCCAATAGAGAGCTCCGACCTGAGTACATTGAGTGTAAAATCACTTCTGTATCTTCTATGGTAACGGAGATATGCGAGTTTGAAATTTTATATAATGTTTTTGTAAAACGTGATTCCAAGGATGTATTACATTGTTTCAACAATGAAAGTGGTTATTTCAAATCTCCACGACAACGACTACAATCATGCACAAATAGATTGTTTACTTTATTGTTATGATTTTTTCCATGGTAACTAAGCATGAATATTACACATGGGTAATTTTTTTCCGATGAGCCAATAGAGAGCTTCGACCTGATTATATTGAGTGTAAAATCACTTCTGTATCTTCTATAGTAACGGAGATATGCGAGTTTGAAATTTTATATAATGTTTTTGTAAAACGTGATTCCAAGGATGTATTACATTGTTTCAACAATAAAAGTGGTTATTTCAAATCTCCACGACAACGACTACAATCATGCACAAATAGATTGTTTACTTTATTGTTATGATATTTTCCATGGTAACTAAGCATGAATATTACACATGGGTAATTTTTTTCCGATGAGCCAATAGAGAGCTTCGACCTGATTACATTGAGTGTAAAATCACTTCTGTATATTCTATAGTAACAGAGATATGCGAGTTTGAAATTTTATATAATGTTTTTGTAAAACGTGATTCCAAGGATGTATTACATTGTTTCAACAATGAAAGTGGTTATTTCAAATCTCCACGACAACGACTACAATCATGCACAAATAGATTGTTTACTTTATTGTTATGATATTTTCCATGGTAACTAAGCATGAATATTACGCATGGGTAAAATTTTTCAGGATGAGCCAATAGAGAGCTTCGACCTGAGTACATTGAGTGTAAAATCACTTCTGTATCTTCTATAGTAACGGAGATATACGAGTTGGAAATTTTATATAATGTTTTTGTAAAACGTGATTCCAAGGATGTATTACATTGTTTCAACAATGAAAGTGGTTATTTCAAATCTCCACGACAACGACTACAATCATGCACAAATAGATTGTTTACTTTATTGTTATGATATTTTCCATGGTAACTAATCATGAATAGTAGTGGGTTTTGTGCTATGGACAGTGCGAGAAAGGAAGAGCATCCCCTCAAGCAGCTTTGCTACACTTAAAACTTGCTTAACATGAGCATATGAGTTTTTGGGCAAGTGTGGAATCTTGTCTAATTCAAGATTTTTGTAAAAATGCCCTCGGGAATTTTTCAGAAACGAAGAGCTTTCTCAGATTGATTTGTTTATACTTATAAAAGTTGCGTCAGCCAGATTTTTGTTCATAAGCTTGTCAATTTTTGGCTACACCAGAAATTAAGCTTGTAGTATGTTTTTCTGTCAAAATCCCAGGAATCTTGAATTGATATCTATTGGGTTCTGAGACCGAGTGGAGTGTGGTGCATTGCCTTGTAATCAAAAGGCTCGGGTTTGAGTCCTCATAAAATCTGATGGCAAAATGTTAATATTGTTGTTTTGTAAACAAAGGGGCTTTGGGTTCGAGTCCTGAGAGATGTGACATTCCATACGTGAGATTTTGCCCTGTTGATAGCTCCCAGATCTTAAATTTGGTAAAAAATTCTCTATTCCCTATTAAGAATCGCCAGAGTTTTCTTATCTGGGTAACAACAATACGGGGCAAAACTGCATAATCAATACAATAGAATGGAGGTCAAGTAAACATTGCATGTTCTTTCCAATCTTTTGATCAGTCCCAATGTTTCGGCCAACAATTAATTATGCATGGCCGGGGGTTGTATGCCAACAGATATAATCTATACTGCGTCTTTTCAGAGCGTTATTTATTATTAAAGAGTAATTGCATTCATTCCGTATGCCTGAGTGATTATATCTGTTGATATTGCCTCTAATATGTCTTTTCCGAGGGGAAATTACATGTTATTTGTCATGGGACTCAAAGAGAAATTATTATCTACACTGTGTACTCTTTCAGGGAACCATCCATCATATTGAGGAATTGCCTTCTCGGATATTATCATGCAAAGGTTTGGTATTGTCGCAACAAAATAATTGCAAGGGCAGATGTGCTGGGTAGGTAAAAGCTTTTCTGCTCGTAAGCATAGGTGATATAAAATGGGTAGGTAATATATTTTCTGACGGTAAAGTATTGTTTTATATCCAAAGGGTTTCTGTGTTTAAATCGTGTTTCTAGTTCGAGTTGCTGTTTTAAGTCTATTTTATGCACAGTAAGGCTAATCGGGAGTGGCCCAACAGTTTTAAAGTGGGATCCAAACTACTTGTGCCTCCACCGGGTATCGAACCCGGGACCTCTTGATTACAAGGCAATGATGCTACCACTGCGCCATGGGGGGGGAAGCCCTGAATCGTGCTTCTAGAACTGCTCCGTGACCCGTTCATTTCTCACATCATAAATATATGATTTTTCCCCTATGAGAATAACGCTACATATGGTGTCATCTGGTAAAGCCTCGTGAAATTCACAGATAATTTTAATGTTTGTTCTATCATTTACTACAACCTGTTTTCTTTTCGAAGTGTTAATTACAAACATGGGTCTCCGTGTCTTGAATTCATCTGGTGCGTAGTACAGGTCAGTATTGCCTGTAGTGACACGCTTGAAAGCCGAAAAAGCTTCATATAATTTAAGGAAATCATTCTTGGATATGTCTAAATTGTAATTTTCTCTAGGAAAAACCTCATTTTTGCCATTTTTAAGATATATGTTTTTGATGTTGCAGTTATCAAATCTATTTGAATTTTTTTCTTGATTGTTGTGTCTTCCAGTCTGAAATAGTACCATTACAAAATCGGGCATGTCAAATTGTATGCTGGAGAATGAATTTGAAGCATCAAATTCATAATAAGAACCAGTGGCAATTTTCTGTATGCATTGATATGTGTAAAATTGCAGAGGAATCTGTGGATTTTTTAGGATATCTGCTTTGTATTTAAGAGCGTAACTGGCCTCATATTCAACAACCGGGATTCTTAACTCCATAGTCTGAATAATGCATTTGCCTGCATCAGGTAAGGTATTAGGCAAAGCTTCCCCTGTAGGGTTTAATGTGCTGTACCTCATCAAAGCATTGTTATCATTTGCAGCTCTTCTAAATGTAATTCTTAAACCACCCTTCCACATAATATCTTTGTAATCCGAGAAGAATCCTGGCAACAGGCGCATCGGGAACAGCACAGTGTGGCTCTTGGATAATATCTTATCACCAGCTTCAAATCCGCCTATTTTGTAGTAAGAAGCCTCGGTTTTGGATAATTTTAGAGTGGCCAAAGCTGTGGAGGTAATGCCGGGATAATCTATTCTGTTTATAACAACGCCATGTTTTCTGATCTCAATTTCAGAGAACAGATGCGGTACAAAATTGTCCACAAGTCTTATATTCGAATTTGCCGGGTAATCTGTACCATCGAGCTTTACAACATCAAATTTGATGTATAGATCTGCTCTGTGGGGGTGTATAAAGCCATCCCCTACATCAAGATCAACCTCAACCTCCGTGTTGGGTTGATTTAAATTTGCAAATGTCCTCCTGTTTGGGGGGAATGATTGTAGCTCATAACTCTCAATATTTTCCATTGTATGTATTTTTATTTAAATGTTAATCTCTATGATAGCAGTTGTTGTGGCTCCAGCAAAATCAACTAATTCTTCTTTTTCATTAGTGACCATCAATTCAATGTAATCTATTCTATTATGGCACACAGGAAAATATAATGTTGGGGATGGATTGTAGATGATTGGCTCCATGAATTCGGAATTAGGCTTGAATGTTGCAATGATGCCGGTTTGTTTGTGAGTGCCTATGCCATTTGATTTGGTGATCATACCCTCGGCCACATTACAGTGAATGTTCAGAGTCTCTATGGCTAAGAATTTAGGTATATTCATAGCAGTGTGTTTGATGGCCGGTTCGAGTTTTGTGTTGTTCTCAAATCCCAACAGCTCTCCTATAGTACCCAGATGCACTGTTTCTGTAGCAGATACAATCTCTACTCTGTGAGTGACAGAATTTTGACTTAACACTACACCTCTGGGTAATTGAGCATTTAGAGTGGATAGATTATATTGCCCTGGAGTGATGACAATTTTTTGATCCCCTACTGCAATTGTGTTGTTGTGGTGAGTAATATTTGGGATCAGGTACATGCCGTAAAATGCTCTGAGAGCTATTGTTTTGGGATATACTATGTCATCGTGCAATTTGAGTTTTAATATTGAATTTTGGCTGGTGAGATGGAATACCCCCATGATGTTTCAGATACCACAAGGCCTTTTGAAAATTTTCAATTGATGGTTTATTTATTTGAGACATGTATCTGAGAACGGATAAACACAAATGTCCGCAATTAACATCTTTGAAGTTTTGAATACGGGAATTGTTGTAATAAAGATTAGCTGATTTTAAATATTTTATTAAATTTTCAGGTGGAACACCTCCAAATGAATCAAACACAAATGCCTCATTGTTTAAATATTTAAGATAACAGATCCAGTGAGTGCCCTGATTTTTGTACTTATCCAAATTAACAATGCCACACTCTTTGTTGAGTGGTTGCTCTGGCAAAGAATCAGACATGTACACACCCCTAAAATGTTTGATGCCCAGTGGCTTGATTAAAGCTTCAATATCTTGGTTTGTAAGCGGCTCTTGTTTTTTTTAAACTTATTCATGGCTCTCTTAACACCTTTGCCTTTTTTCTCCATGGCCAGGTTATGGCGCCTCTGCTCATCTAATTCGGCCCTATTTTTCTTGGCATCTATTACTGTTTTTGCTATGGCAGCTGATCCCCCAGCCAAGCTCCCAACAGCCCCGAGAGCAGCTAAGATGGCAGGGATGGTAAATATGAATCCCCCTACATGTGATTTTTTCCTGGATTGCTGTAATTTTTTTAATTGGGGGGTACTAAGCAACAATTTCATACCATGGCCCTTTGCAAGACAAGAGCTTTTCTTCTTGCGCTGCTTTTTGGTTAAAAGACTATCAATAGTTTTAAGAGATTTAAGACCTGCATAAGGTATTTGATACATAACACCCTTTGCCTTCATCCTAGGTTTATTATATACATGTTCACAGCCCCCACCCCAGTTTTTGTTTGGTGCTCATAGCTATGGTGGTTCCCAATGCTGATATTCTCTCACTCAAAGATGCATCTTTGCTTACAAATCTGCCAAATGCAGCCTCTTCTAATTTCTTGTCTGCAACATGTCTCTTGTCAAGATCAGAATGTGTGTTGTATGCTATGTCATGGTCTTTACAAGCAGCATCTAGGGGATTAACACCAGGGTCCCCTCTGTTTAATCTATGGTCCAATTTTGTGCCTGGACCACAATACTGATAGCCTGGAATGTGTAGTTCAAATGGCAGCTTGTTTATAATGTCATTAACAAGGCCCCGACCCTCAGAAATATTCCAAAATTTGGGTGGTAGAGTATTAATAATTTTTATGAGATATCCAATGCCCTTAGTGTCATTCACTATAAAATTAGACAATTTTGTGCTTATCATGTCCATAATTCCAACTTTTTCATTGTAAAAATTGTGGTTCCCTGCATTTTCCTCCCCAGCTATCACCAATAACCTATCTACAAGTTTCCTGACATCATCAACCCATACAAATTCTTTAGGCAGGGTGTTGTATTGTTTGATTCCACTGCCAGTCTTAATCTGTGACCATATGGGCTTGATTAAATTATTGTATTTTGCCCCACTGCTAGACTTGACTCTTTTTTGTGTGGGATCATTGTTCTGGTATAGAGCATTTGATTTTATTAATATTTCTTTGTAATGCTCATAATCCTGATCTGTATAGCTGCCAGGCCTTTTCCTAGTCATCAGTTCCCACAATCCAGGTGTTCCGGGGTACTTAACAAAAGCACCTTTTTCTCCGAGACGAGATTCTGAATAAACAATGATATCATCCCCCATAAATGTTACTCTGAAATTGCCAATTCTATGTATGATGCTACCATCAAGCTCTGTGTCAGCATATAAGCCAAACACCTCATCTTTGTTGTCTTTAGGTGTGGTTAAATATTTTTGAGCAAGAAGACCCAATTCAATAGGATCCAGAGTAGCTTCAATTCTTCTAGGAGCAACAGGACTAGGTGTATGAATGCTGGAAAGTGGGGTGAATGGATAATCTAATATGTTCCTTGCAGCTACAGGCACAAGCTCTGTGATCAAATCTTGATTTTGCTCTGTAACAGTTTTGATATTCTTACCTAAATTATTAATAGCATCAATGACAGGCTGTTCTGTTTGTTTGTGTTTTTCATAAATTCCACGGTTCTCTGATTTCCATCCCTTAAATCTTTTTACAAGATAATCTCTTAACTTAAGATCATCAATGACTGGTCGTTTCATGGTTGTTTATTTATGTCTCAACGTCTAGAAAATCGTTGATTTTATTTCTGTATTTGCCAGTATTAGGTGTTCTTGTCATATCAATAGTGACAAACCCATAACTGTCCTGGTTCCAGCACTTGCTGCAAAACTTGGAAAAATCATTGTAGCTCAAGTCCCCACCTACATATTCATCATGTATGTGTTTGAGGTTGGTATGGTCTTGATGAAACACACATATAAAATTGCTGTTGTCTCGGATCAGTTGCTTCGGTATTTTAGAAAAAGTCTGTGCAAGGTAGAAGCAGTCAATGTTTTTGTGCCGGCCCTGTGTAAAGAAATTTCTAACCTTGTTTTGATTATCCAGTATAATGTCATCAAACACAACAACAGAATTATCGAGACATTCATCAAGTGGCTTAACATCTGATTCAAAAGTGGCAATATCCAATCCATCATATAGCTTCATCAGCTGCTGATATTTTAATTGTTCCAAGCTCTTAGAGAATACATACAAGTGCCTGTTTTTCCAGTCTAACCAGTTGGGTGCCAATAAAAAATTATCAACCATCAGTGTAGTTTTACCACAAGCTGATGGCCCAACAATAAGACACCTAATATTTTCAGGCAGCAAGTTGCCATTTCTCTTATTCTGCTGTTCAGGTTCTGGCAGCCTCTTTATAACATCCCAGGTGCTCATATTATCACTTTGTCTGCATCGATCCAGCTGTTTTCCGGATGACCCAGCCATTTGACAAATAACTTGTTGCCTTTTCTGCGGATGATTTTTTCTATGAGATATGTGTCAGGCTGTTTAGTTTTGCTGAGCTCTTGTTCATAGAATCGGCCTTTGAGAATTTCTCCTCGGTGATCTTTTATTATATATGTGTTAAGGGTCCCGGGTTTAACTTGAACCACTGTAAATAATTCGGTGCTCCAGTTTCTCGTAAAGCCTCTTTTGAATAAGTGCTTATATTTGCTGATTCTTACTTGGTCACCCACCCTGTATTTGGCCCTTCTTGTTGTTGGCTGGTATCTAGGATAATAAACAGTCCTGATCAATTTTTGCTCATCAGATGGAGTTACTTCAGAGGGTTTCATGTTGATTGTGGAATGGACCGAGTTGTTATATTTATGTAGAAGTTCTGGAAGAATATTAAGCCATTTATAATTACCTTGCAGTGTGAATTGTTTATACATAAGATTTTTTAGGGTTCTGTTGAATCTCTCTACAATTGAGGCTTTGAGATCACTGTAACTCGAATAATGTTTTATTGCCTGGCTTTTAATAAATTGTTGAAACACAGAATTATAAAATTCTTTGCCATTATCTGTTTGCAAATAGCGCGGTGATCTTCCTGAATGATTGATGATTGTCCTGAGGGCTTCTGTAACACATTTTCCAGTCTTGGATTTGAGTGGCACAGCCCAGGCAAATTTTGAAAATGTGTCTATTACAGTGAGTAGATACTTGTAGCCCTTGTTGATTTTGTCTAAGTTTTTCAACTGCCCACTTGACAACTCAATCAAGTCGCTCTGCCATAAATCATCTATGCCCTTTGTGACTACTGGCAGTCTCTTAAAATTATGTCGGGCCTGTCTGTGTAATTCATCAACAATAATTTGTCTAGACATAATATGTAAACAAGAATATTGCAACTATAGGGTGTTCAGCAGCTGATACTGCAGGATTTTCTAAATATAATTTGTCTCCAATATGTATTTTAAATTCCAGAGAGCCATCATCTTCAGTATAGGCTGTTTCTAATGTATTGGGGTCTGTAAAATCCTCTAACTCTACACTGGTGATTTTTGGTTTGTTATCAGCATTTGTTATTGATAAGGTAGGGTAGTGGTGTGCCTGAGGTTGATGCCAATATTTGATCTTGATTGGTCTCAATGTGCCCCCAACAAAAAATTGATAATAAAATTGTGCAGGGGACAGCATATATATTTTGCCACCTGGTGTAAATGGAGAATCATATTCTTTGTTGGGGATGCTGTACAATTCAAGAATTACTGTATGTTTTGGATTCTCGATTATGCCTGTTATTTCTTTTTCTGCTGTGAGCAATCTGCTTGTTACAGATTCAAGGTACTCATTGATGGTCCTAACAACATCGTCATGGCCCGGCTTGATCTTTATGTCCACAGCAAGTCTCTTGTATTGTTGCACAATTTCTTGAAGCTGGGTGGCAAAAACAGACAGAGCATTTGCTTGATTGGATTCCATGGTCCCTAGCTGTTGCTTGATATTGGCTACAATTTGTTGCAAATTTTCAACAACTGCCAATTTTGAATTTTGAGCAGTAAGATCATGGACCTGTCTTCTGATATCCTCAAACAGGGCATGCAGTTCATTAATATGTTGATTGCTTGGTAGAGTGGCCACTGTCTGAGTGAGTTGTTTGATCTCTGCCTGGATATTCTTGATATCTTCTGATTTCAATATCCTATTCACTGCCCTCTTAATATTTTTAAGTTCCTGTGATGTGGGAAGATTTGAAACAGTATTCTGCAAAAATTCAAGTGCCAATTTTACATTGTTTAATTCAGAAGCATCAGCCACATTTTGCATAGCATTTTGGAGCAGAGCTATATCTGCCTGAGTGGGTGTTGATTGTTGTAAAATTTCAAGTTTTGTTTGGATATCATCTATCAAGTGATGAAAATGAGACAGTTCAGATTCAGTGTTGAGGTTTTCAAGCTTTGTGATTTGTTGCTGGACACTGACAAGGGTGTCTACAATCCCAGGCAATCGGGATTCTAGTACATTTGCCAAATCACTTTGCACTGCTGCTATTGTACCTTCAAGATGGGTTATGGAACTTTGAATTTTTCCAAAATCTTCATATGTTTCAAGTTGCAGCTTAATATTTGCTACACTCCGAGTTATTGCATTCAAAGCATCAGAAGATGGCAAGTTGTTCATAAAATTTTCAAGTGTCTCAATTTTTTCTTTAACCTCGGCTATGGCATTGTGCAGGGGATCCAGATTAGGTATTTGGAGTGACTGAATCTGTTCTTTTAGAGTGGAAATCACTAGATCAAAATCTTCTTGTGATTTTATGCTTTTGACAATTGTTTGGAGCTGTACCTGGACATTATTTATCTGCTCTTCCAGTTGCTGTTTCAATTGCTCGGAGTTCGTAGCCTGGGTCTTAAATTTGGCTTGAAGAGCTGCTACAGCCTCTTCTAAACTTTGAAAATTATCCAATGTGGCCAAGTCAGTATATTTCTGAAGCAGTAACTTGAGTTCTGAATCAATTTTAAGAAGAGGGTCCATGCATTGTGATTGCAGATTTGTAATTTCTAATTGAAGACTGGCATTGAGTGTGGTTTGTAAAGCTTGTAAATCACTTCTTAATTTCTTGACTCTGACATCAAGCATCAGAATCTCATCACTGTGATCTTCATGTCTTGTGTGGCCAAATATATCATTAGGCATTTTTGTTTTACTGGTTATTTATTATTGAATATCTGATTCTTAATTCTATAAAAAAGGGTATAAGCTTGTCATAAGATCCAGGGACCTCAATATATAAGCAGTCACCAGCAGAAACAGTATATACAGTGCCAGAAATCATGTTTGAGTGCTTAATTCTATAAATATTTCTCCCTACTGAAATCTTGACATCACCCTCAGGGGTTGTAATAAATTGCAATTGCCCACCTACAGGTAATTGGTAATGATTTAAATTATTGTTAAATATGTACAATATTTTGCCTGTTTCTTCATCATTATCTGTAAATATGCTGTTCAGATGAATAATTAACAAGCCACTCAGTTTAGACTTTACAGATTGTAAATCAGGAGAGGGTTGTGGTGTCGGCAGGTCCATAATAGCTTGTTTTTTGAACCCAAATAAGTTCATAGGCATGTTTATTTATTTCAAATCATGCTCTGGAATTGGGCATTGTTTCCCATTTTTCAAATCACAATGCCCCCAAGGTAGAGTATGTATGTTACATGACAAAATATATCTCTTGTCATCATGTGGGTCCAGAGCCACTTTTGTTACAATATTTGAAGTCAACAAGTGATTCTCACTCTGAATTCTATTTTCTGATGTTCTGATTGAACTCTGTGATTTGATGCAATTTTTATAATCTTCAAATTGGAGATCTTTTTCCACAGTCACTTTGCCAATGCCCTTGGCCTTTTTGACAACATCACTACATGTTTTAAAACTATACATCTTGGCACTTAACCCAGCAAATTCCACAATAACATCACCAAGTGTCTCATCTTTTAACTTGCCAGGCACCTTTTTGTTGTGGGGTTGAATCCTTGTATGTTCACTGGTATCAAAGTATTGAAACAATTCAGGCTGTGACATATCTTGATAAACATCTTCTGTTTGAATTTCAAGAATAAAACTATCCGTGTCCATGTACAATAATTTTACACGATCACCATAAAAAGGTTTCAGCACATCATAATACAATGTTAACATATGTAATTTGGACGATTCCAATATCACAGCCCCTTCATAAATAGGTTTATCAAATTTGATTTTTGTTTTCATCATGTTGAAAAGTGCCATGTGCTCATCATAAATTCTTCTGTAATTGAAGTTGGGCTTTGCAACCAATTTTTTGCTCAGGCTGGGGTCAGTAATTATTTTAACATCGGTATGTTTCCTGACATTTTCAATTGTTTTGCCATACACTGAATTCACCATAAATTTAAACAAGCCCTTATCAAATTCGCTTTTTGCAGATGTTCGAAGCTCCGTGTTTGTATCAATGTATGGTTTCAACCATTCTGAGTGCCTGAACCTCAAAACTTTTCCAACTTTGGTCACTTGGACACCATGTTTCATCAGGAACTGGAGGTTTTTGTAATATATGACATAATCCTGTTTCGGCTCCAGAGTCATCATGAGCTTCTTCTGTTTAGAGCCAGGTGAGCACTGAACCTCGGGAATTGGGGGCAGATCAGAAAATTTATTGTGCAAATGATCTGGAAATACCAGATCAACCTCAAAGATGAGACCATGTTCACTGTCATCAAAGTCCTGAAGATCCTCAATATTGAAATCTTCAACCCATTCAAGCCCTGCATATGGCAGTTTTTGCATCATGGCGTGACCATAGAGGTTGTTTGCATCCACATAAAGTATATAATTTGATGGCCGTGCTGGATCATAATCAGGCATATACTTGTTATTTGCTCTGGCATATCTCTGGGAACATTGCACCATCCCACCTCTTATACATTTCTCCATAAACAGATACTTATCTTGATCTGGGATCAGATCCAATTGCATTTTAGTGTTCAAAAACATTGCGGACCATGCTAGGCCCGGGGCACTGTAAAAATATACTGGGTCCAGTTTATAATTCTGCATGGAAGATTTTCTGAATGCCTGTATTACATCAGCTAAGAGGGTCGTATCAAGTTTTAAATATGCCATGTGATAATCACCAAATGTCTTGCATTTTAAATTGTTCCACATCAACTTGGCATGGTGATAATCTTCATCAGTGATTCCAGATCCTCTGATTTTGCTGTAAAATGCTTCTTGTGGTGGCAGGGAACACTCATCAAATTTAGAAAAATCTGTGACATAGTCATATGGATATACACCCTTCCGCCTAATTAATTTCAGGTCCTGATTTGGAAACGAGGCACGTGTGATTTTCAAGTCATCATCAGATAATTGAGAGGCCAGTGTAGCCAGGCTAGCAGGTAAAAATCTGTAAGAATCAAGAAATCTTATGTAAATAGAAACACCATCAACTTTAATTATCTTGCTAATAGATATATATTTTTCATCATTTTCAGCTAAAATATTTAAATTCTGCTTGTCAAACCCCTCGTACCTGATCAGATGATGGAAATCATAATTGGATGCTCCATGGCAGAATATGGGGATAAATTTTGGTCTCTTGATCTTAATATTACAGCTACTACACAGGGCCTGTTTATATCGACCATCTGTATGAGAATGGTGTTTCACCTTGATATTTTTATCTGAAAATTCAGAATCACATACCCGGCATTTTTCTGCATTGTTGAAATCCTCAATCTGTTCCTCTGTTAAAGGCAACATAGGCTTTGATTTTAATAAGATGTTAGATGCTATGTCACGGCACTCATTTTCTATTCTATGTGCAAATATTTTGATGGCATTTGGTCCCATGTATAAGTATGGCTCACTAACAACACCATCCCGTACAACTACATAACAAAAACTGGAAGGTTCATGTAGCTGGTATGGTGTACTTGAAGATTCTTCTGGATCTGGGCTACAGAATGCAAGAGATTTGAGATTCGATTCAAAATCATAGACAATAAATGCTGGGTGTTCCAACAAGGCCTCATACTTTTTGAATTTGCAATTTTCACTTGGATTGGGCATCACCATATGAACAGGTTTATGGTTCCCACAGTATTTCAGATGCTCAATTAACTTGTTTTTAGCAATTTCTGCATTTTTTTCACAAACACCATTTACCATTTTTCGACCATCAAATACAGTTAAACATCTTCTGCACAACTTAAATATTCTATTAGATTTGTCTAGTTGTGTTCTGACTATAGCTTCAAGATTATGTATCAGAGTATAATGGCATGTATCATCTCTTTCAATTAAAAGCAGATCAATCGGAATAGCAGATTCATCATCAATTGTACTGATTCTGAGAGGTGATATCGGGCAATTGCCAGTGGAACAAATAAATACATTAATAGATAATTGTTTGCCATTGATGTGTCTGGCCTTTTTTTCAAATTTATCAATATTCTCTACAGACATTGGATATTCCAAACCCTCCATTACATCATCAAAATCGTGTTCATGCTGTTTGTAATAAGTTATTCTCTCAGGATTCCTTGAAACTGGATACAAAGCAGCTAATATACACCACAAAAAGCATTTCTGGTCGGTGTTTTTTATATTGACCACGGCTCTTTTGTTTTTGATATTAGCAGGCAATGGCACATAAGTGGATCCTTGTAATGGAGTGAATTCGGAAATATTAACATAGAGCTTGTGTGATGAACCGCATAGGCTCCATCCTGACTCTTTTGCCGCAAATTCAGAGTGTTTGATATTTAATTGATCTATCAAATTGCCTATTATTTTGTCTGAATTTGAATTTGAATATACAGGTACAGTTTCTGTTATGTGGGGCTGTGTAAATTTTGTGCCATTTGGTTTCTTATATTGTACAAACAATTTGAGGGATAGCTTATAAGAGCCATTTTGTGCATTAAGAATTGCCTGCAGATCAGAATTTATACTGTTCAAGAAATTCTCAATGCCGCATCTTGGCTCTGATACAAACCGGTAATCTCTAAGTTGGGCATTAAAACTGCTACGGATAGGTGCATGGCGTAGCTGTTTTGCTGCTCTGGTATTAACAGGTGCGTCGTGCCTTCTTTTCTGAGCAGATGTGGATGGTTGAGAGGGCAATGCAGAGCAAGTATCTTTATGTTTATATGTGAAATATTCCATGTTATATTTTCTATTGCATTTGGGGCAAATTTTTGTGGGAGTTTTGTATTTGTCCGGATTACAAATTTTTTGATGTCTGGCCCAATTAGAGCTAAATATATTTTTATTGCATTGATTACAATATTTTTGATTCGGCATTTTTGTTGTTGTTTATTATATACAATTTCCTGGGTTTCAATTCAAAACTTTATACTGGATAAAAAATATCAGTTGGGTTCAGCACTGTGATTTGTATGTGCGTGTATGTGTATAGGTGTGTATACACTTAATATTTCTGGCTTTGGTATTTATATAAAATTTCCTGGGATTCAAATGTAAAACCAATAGCCCACAAGTGGAAAATCATTCACACTGACCCGGCGCAAATACCTGCACGAACATGCATATCTTGAATAGCAATAACCTTGTTATGTATAACAGGCTGGGACAAATATAAGCTTGACTCTAAATATGAGTGGATTACAACAAATAACAGATTTTATATTGTTCAATATGAATTTAAACCAGTAAGTATGAGAAGCACTGTATCAACACGTCTGTTCCCCTCAGTCAGTCTCACATAACTGGCTGATGCAATATTCAGGAATTTCTGTAAATACTTGCGCTGAGGAAAAAAATCAATACTACCGTCTCGGGAATTCCACACACTGACGCAGAGGGGGAAGGAACATGCAAACACGGACCAATTCTAGAGGTAGGCTCTGCATATTGCATTGTTTTAATATTAGATAATCAAATCCAATTGAACTTAAACCTGAAGTAAATATGTATAAGTGGGTATGGATACAAGTTTATAGACAAACTGATGCAATTTTTGTAAATCTGCTTGAGGAGAGTTAATACTTTCCGAATTACAAAACTCTTTGGGTTAGGCAGGTGCTACACTTAAACAAATGAACATGTTGAGCAAGTTTTAAGTATAAACAAATCAATCTGAGAAAGCTCTTCGTTTCTGAAAAATTCCCGAGGGCATTTTTACAAAAATCTTGAATTAGACAAGATTCCACACTTGCCCAAAAACTCATATGCTCATGTTAAGCAAGTTTTAAGTGTAGCAAAGCTGCTTGAGGGGATGCTCTTCCTTTCTCGCACTGTCCATAGCACAAAACCCACTACTATGAATATTACACATGGGTAAAATTTTTCCGGATGAGCCAATAGAGAGCTCCGACCTGAGTACATTGAGTGTAAAATCACTTCTGTATCTTCTATAGTAACGGAGATATGCGAGTTTGAAATTTTATATAATGTTTTTGTAAAACGTGATTCCAAGGATGTATTACATTGTTTCAACAATGAAAGTGGTTATTTCAAATCTCCACGACAACGACTACAATCATGCACAAATAGATTGTTTACTTTATTGTTATGATATTTTCCATGGTAACTAAGCATGAATATTACACATGGGTAAAATTTTTCCGAATGAGCCAATAGAGAGCTTCGACCTGAGTACATTGAGTGTAAAATCACTTCTGTATCTTCTATAGTAACGGAGATATGCGAGTTTGAAATTTTATATAATGTTTTTGTAAAACGTGATTCTAAGGATGTATTACATTGTTTCAACAATGAAAGTGGTTATTTCAAATCTCCACGACAACGACTACAATCATGCACAAATAGATTGTTTACTTTATTGTTATGATTTTTTCCATGTTAACTAAGCATGAATATTACACATGGGTAATTTTTTTCCGATGAGGCAATAGAGAGCTCCGACCTGAGTACATTGAGTGTAAAATCACTTCTGTATCTTCTATGGTAACGGAGATATGCGAGTTTGAAATTTTATATAATGTTTTTGTAAAACGTGATTCCAAGGATGTATTACATTGTTTCAACAATGAAAGTGGTTATTTCAAATCTCCACGACAACGACTACAATCATGCACAAATAGATTGTTTACTTTATTGTTATGATTTTTTCCATGGTAACTAAGCATTAATATTACACATGGGTAATTTTTTTCCGATGAGCCAATAGAGAGCTTCGACCTGATTATATTGAGTGTAAAATGACTTCTGTATCTTCTATAGTAACGGAGATATGCGAGTTTGAAATTTTATATAATGTTTTTGTAAAACGTGATTCCAAGGATGTATTACATTGTTTCAACAATGAAAGTGGTTATTTCAAATCTCCACGACAACGACTACAATCATGCACAAATAGATTGTTTACTTTATTGTTATGATATTTTCCATGGTAACTAAGCATGAATATTACACATGGGTAATTTTTTTCCGATGAGCCAATAGAGAGCTCCGACCTGAGTACATTGAGTGTAAAATCACTTCTGTATCTTCTATGGTAACGGAGATATGCGAGTTTGAAATTTTATATAATGTTTTTGTAAAACGTGATTCCAAGGATGTATTACATTGTTTCAACAATGAAAGTGGTTATTTCAAATCTCCACGACAACGACTACAATCATGCACAAATAGATTGTTTACTTTATTGTTATGATATTTTCCATGGTAACTAATCATGAATATTACACATGGGTAAATTTTTTCCGGATGAGCCAATAGAGAGCTCCGACCTGAGTACATTGAGTGTAAAATCACTTCTGTATCTTCTATAGTAACGGAGATATGCGAGTTTGAAATTTTATATAATGTTTTTGTAAAACGTGATTCCAAGGATGTATTACATTGTTTCAACAATGAAAGTGGTTATTTCAAATCTCCACGACAACGACTACAATCATGCACAAATAGATTGTTTACTTTATTGTTATGATATTTTCCATGGTAACTAAGCATGAATATTACACATGGGTAAAATTTTTCCGGATGAGCCAATAGAGAGCTTCGACCTGAGTACATTGAGTGTAAAATCACTTCTGTATCTTCTATAGTAACGGAGATATGCGAGTTTGAAATTTTATATAATGTTTTTGTAAAACGTGATTCTAAGGATGTATTACATTGTTTCAACAATGAAAGTGGTTATTTCAAATCTCCACGACAACGACTACAATCATGCACAAATAGATTGTTTACTTTATTGTTATGATTTTTTCCATGTTAACTAAGCATGAATATTACACATGGGTAATTTTTTTCCGATGAGCCAATAGAGAGCTCCGACCTGAGTACATTGAGTGTAAAATCACTTCTGTATCTTCTATGGTAACGGAGATATGCGAGTTTGAAATTTTATATAATGTTTTTGTAAAACGTGATTCCAAGGATGTATTACATTGTTTCAACAATGAAAGTGGTTATTTCAAATCTCCACGACAACGACTACAATCATGCACAAATAGATTGTTTACTTTATTGTTATGATTTTTTCCATGGTAACTAAGCATGAATATTACACATGGGTAATTTTTTTCCGATGAGCCAATAGAGAGCTTCGACCTGATTACATTGAGTGTAAAATCACTTCTGTATATTCTATAGTAACGGAGATATGCGAGTTTGAAATTTTATATAATGTTTTTGTAAAACGTGATTCCAAGGATGTATTACATTGTTTCAACAATGAAAGTGGTTATTTCAAATCTCCACGACAACGACTACAATCATGCACAAATAGATTGTTTACTTTATTGTTATGATATTTTCCATGGTAACTAAGCATGAATATTACGCATGGGTAAAATTTTTCAGGATGAGCCAATAGAGAGCTTCGACCTGAGTACATTGAGTGTAAAATCACTTCTGTATCTTCTATAGTAACGGAGATATACGAGTTGGAAATTTTATATAATGTTTTTGTAAAACGTGATTCCAAGGATGTATTACATTGTTTCAACAATGAAAGTGGTTATTTCAAATCTCCACGACAACGACTACAATCATGCACAAATAGATTGTTTACTTTATTGTTATGATTTTTTCCATGGTAACTAAGCATGAATATTACACATGGGTAATTTTTTTCCGATGAGCCAATAGAGAGCTTCGACCTGATTATATTGATTGTAAAATCACTTCTGTATCTTCTATAGTAACGGAGATATGCGAGTTTGAAATTTTATATAATGTTTTTGTAAAACGTGATTCCAAGGATGTATTACATTGTTTCAACAATGAAAGTGGTTATTTCAAATCTCCACGACAACGACTACAATCATGCACAAATAGATTGTTTACTTTATTGTTATGATATTTTCCATGGTAACTAAGCATGAATATTACACATGGGTAATTTTTTTCCGATGAGCCAATAGAGAGCTTCGACCTGATTACATTGAGTGTAAAATCACTTCTGTATATTCTATAGTAACAGAGATATGCGAGTTTGAAATTTTATATAATGTTTTTGTAAAACGTGATTCCAAGGATGTATTACATTGTTTCAACAATGAAAGTGGTTATTTCAAATCTCCACGACAACGACTACAATCATGCACAAATAGATTGTTTACTTTATTGTTATGATATTTTCCATGGTAACTAAGCATGAATATTACGCATGGGTAAAATTTTTCAGGATGAGCCAATAGAGAGCTTCGACCTGAGTACATTGAGTGTAAAATCACTTCTGTATCTTCTATAGTAACGGAGATATACGAGTTGGAAATTTTATATAATGTTTTTGTAAAACGTGATTCCAAGGATGTATTACATTGTTTCAACAATGAAAGTGGTTATTTCAAATCTCCACGACAACGACTACAATCATGCACAAATAGATTGTTTACTTTATTGTTATGACATTTTCCATGGTAACTAATCATGAATATTACACATGGGTAAATTTTTTCCGGATGAGCCAATAGAGAGCTCCGACCTGAGTACATTGAGTGTAAAATCACTTCTGTATCTTCTATAGTAACGGAGATATGCGAGTTTGAAATTTTATATAATGTTTTTGTAAAACGTGATTCCAAGGATGTATTACATTGTTTCAACAATGAAAGTGGTTATTTCAAATCTCCACGACAACGACTACAATCATGCACAAATAGATTGTTTACTTTATTGTTATGATTTTCTCCATGGTAACTAAGCATGAATATTACACATGGGTAATTTTTTTCCGATGAGCCAATAGAGAGCTTCGACCTGATTATATTGAGTGTAAAATCACTTCTGTATCTTCTATAGTAACGGAGATATGCGAGTTTGAAATTTTATATAATGTTTTTGTAAAACGTGATTCCAAGGATGTATTACATTGTTTCAACAATGAAAGTGGTTATTTCAAATCTACACGACAACGACTACAATCATGCACAAATAGATTGTTTACTTTATTGTTATGATATTTTCCATGGTAACTAAGCATGAATATTACACATGGGTAATTTTTTTCCGATGAGCCAATAGAGAGCTTCGACCTGAGTACATTGAGTGTAAAATCACTTCTGTATCTTCTATAGTAACGGAGATATGCGAGTTTGAAATTTTATATAATGTTTTTGTAAAACGTGATTCCAAGGATGTATTACATTGTTTCAACAATGAAAGTGGTTATTTCAAATCTCCACGACAACGACTACAATCATGCACAAATAGATTGTTTACTTTATTGTTATGATATTTTCCATGGTAACTAATCATGAATATTACACATGGGTAAAATTTTTCCGGATGAGCCAATAGAGAGCTCCGACCTGAGTACATTGAGTGTAAAATCACTTCTGTATCTTCTATGGTAACGGAGATATGCGAGTTTGAAATTTTATATAATGTTTTTGTAAAACGTGATTCCAAGGATGTATTACATTGTTTCAACAATGAAAGTGGTTATTTCAAATCTCCACGACAACGACTACAATCATGCACAAATAGATTGTTTACTTTATTGTTATGATTTTTTCCATGGTAACTAAGCATGAATATTACACATGGGTAATTTTTTTCCGATGAGCCAATAGAGAGCTTCGACCTGATTACATTGAGTGTAAAATCACTTCTGTATATTCTATAGTAACGGAGATATGCGAGTTTGAAATTTTATATAATGTTTTTGTAAAACGTGATTCCAAGGATGTATTACATTGTTTCAACAATGAAAGTGGTTATTTCAAATCTCCACGACAACGACTACAATCATGCACAAATAGATTGTTTACTTTATTGTTATGATATTTTCCATGGTAACTAAGCATGAATATTACGCATGGGTAAAATTTTTCAGGATGAGCCAATAGAGAGCTTCGACCTGAGTACATTGAGTGTAAAATCACTTCTGTATCTTCTATAGTAACGGAGATATACGAGTTGGAAATTTTATATAATGTTTTTGTAAAACGTGATTCCAAGGATGTATTACATTGTTTCAACAATGAAAGTGGTTATTTCAAATCTCCACGACAACGACTACAATCATGCACAAATAGATTGTTTACTTTATTGTTATGATATTTTCCATGGTAACTAATCATGAATATTACACATGGGTAAAATTTTTCCGGATGAGCCAATAGAGAGCTCCGACCTGAGTACATTGAGTGTAAAATCACTTCTGTATCTTCTATGGTAACGGAGATATGCGAGTTTGAAATTTTATATAATGTTTTTGTAAAACGTGATTCCAAGGATGTATTACATTGTTTCAACAATGAAAGTGGTTATTTCAAATCTCCACGACAACGACTACAATCATGCACAAATAGATTGTTTACTTTATTGTTATGATTTTTTCCATGGTAACTAAGCATGAATATTACACATGGGTAATTTTTTTCCGATGAGCCAATAGAGAGCTTCGACCTGATTATATTGAGTGTAAAATCACTTCTGTATCTTCTATAGTAACGGAGATATGCGAGTTTGAAATTTTATATAATGTTTTTGTAAAACGTGATTCCAAGGATGTATTACATTGTTTCAACAATGAAAGTGGTTATTTCAAATCTCCACGACAACGACTACAATCATGCACAAATAGATTGTTTACTTTATTGTTATGATATTTTCCATGGTAACTAAGCATGAATATTACACATGGGTAATTTTTTTCCGATGAGCCAATAGAGAGCTTCGACCTGATTACATTGAGTGTAAAATCACTTCTGTATATTCTATAGTAACAGAGATATGCGAGTTTGAAATTTTATATAATGTTTTTGTAAAACGTGATTCCAAGGATGTATTACATTGTTTCAACAATGAAAGTGGTTATTTCAAATCTCCACGACAACGACTACAATCATGCACAAATAGATTGTTTACTTTATTGTTATGATATTTTCCATGGTAACTAAGCATGAATATTACACATGGGTAAAATTTTTCCGAATGAGCCAATAGAGAGCTTCGACCTGAGTACATTGAGTGTAAAATCACTTCTGTATCTTCTATAGTAACGGAGATATGCGAGTTTGAAATTTTATATAATGTTTTTGTAAAACGTGATTCTAAGGATGTATTACATTGTTTCAACAATGAAAGTGGTTATTTCAAAACTCCACGACAACGACTACAATCATGCACAAATAGATTGTTTACTTTATTGTTATGATTTTTTCCATGTTAACTAAGCATGAATATTACACATGGGTAATTTTTTTCCGATGAGCCAATAGAGAGCTCCGACCTGAGTACATTGAGTGTAAAATCACTTCTGTATCTTCTATGGTAACGGAGATATGCGAGTTTGAAATTTTATATAATGTTTTTGTAAAACGTGATTCCAAGGATGTATTACATTGTTTCAACAATGAAAGTGGTTATTTCAAATCTCCACGACAACGACTACAATCATGCACAAATAGATTGTTTACTTTATTGTTATGATTTTCTCCATGGTAACTAAGCATGAATATTACACATGGGTAATTTTTTTCCGATGAGCCAATAGAGAGCTTCGACCTGATTATATTGAGTGTAAAATCACTTCTGTATCTTCTATAGTAACGGAGATATGCGAGTTTGAAATTTTATATAATGTTTTTGTAAAACGTGATTCCAAGGATGTATTACATTGTTTCAACAATGAAAGTGGTTATTTCAAATCTACACGACAACGACTACAATCATGCACAAATAGATTGTTTACTTTATTGTTATGATATTTTCCATGGTAACTAAGCATGAATATTACACATGGGTAATTTTTTTCCGATGAGCCAATAGAGAGCTTCGACCTGAGTACATTGAGTGTAAAATCACTTCTGTATCTTCTATAGTAACGGAGATATGCGAGTTTGAAATTTTATATAATGTTTTTGTAAAACGTGATTCCAAGGATGTATTACATTGTTTCAACAATGAAAGTGGTTATTTCAAATCTCCACGACAACGACTACAATCATGCACAAATAGATTGTTTACTTTATTGTTATGATATTTTCCATGGTAACTAATCATGAATATTACACATGGGTAAAATTTTTCCGGATGAGCCAATAGAGAGCTCCGACCTGAGTACATTGAGTGTAAAATCACTTCTGTATCTTCTATAGTAACGGAGATATGCGAGTTTGAAATTTTATATAATGTTTTTGTAATATGTGATTCCAAGGATGTATTACATTGTTTCAACAATGAAAGTGGTTATTTCAAATCTCCACGACAACGACTACAATCATGCACAAATAGATTGTTTACTTTATTGTTATGATATTTTCCATGGTAACTAAGCATGAATATTACACATGTGTAAAATTTTTCCGGATGAGCCAATAGAGAGCTTCGACCTGAGTACATTGAGTGTAAAATCACTTCTGTATCTTCTATAGTAACGGAGATATACGAGTTGGAAATTTTATATAATGTTTTTGTAAAACGTGATTCCAAGGATGTATTACATTGTTTCAACAATGAAAGTGGTTATTTCAAATCTCCACGACAACGACTACAATCATGCACAAATAGATTGTTTACTTTATTGTTATGATATTTTCCATGGTAACTAATCATGAATATTACACATGGGTAATTTTTTTCCGATGAGCCAATAGAGAGCTCCGACCTGAGTACATTGAGTGTAAAATCACTTCTGTATCTTCTATGGTAACGGAGATATGCGAGTTTGAAATTTTATATAATGTTTTTGTAAAACGTGATTCCAAGGATGTATTACATTGTTTCAACAATGAAAGTGGTTATTTCAAATCTCCACGACAACGACTACAATCATGCACAAATAGATTGTTTACTTTATTGTTATGATTTTTTCCATGGTAACTAAGCATGAATATTACACATGGGTAATTTTTCTCCGATGAGCCAATAGAGAGCTTCGACCTGATTACATTGAGTGTAAAATCACTTCTGTATATTCTATAGTAACGGAGATATGCGAGTTTGAAATTTTATATAATGTTTTTGTAAAACGTGATTCCAAGGATGTATTACATTGTTTCAACAATGAAAGTGGTTATTTCAAATCTCCACGACAACGACTACAATCATGCACAAATAGATTGTTTACTTTATTGTTATGATATTTTCCATGGTAACTAAGCATGAATATTACGCATGGGTAAAATTTTTCAGGATGAGCCAATAGAGAGCTTCGACCTGAGTACATTGAGTGTAAAATCACTTCTGTATCTTCTATAGTAACGGAGATATACGATTTGGAAATTTTATATAATGTTTTTGTAAAACGTGATTCCAAGGATGTATTACATTGTTTCAACAATGAAAGTGGTTATTTCAAATCTCCACGACAACGACTACAATCATGCACAAATAGATTGTTTACTTTATTGTTATGATATTTTCCATGGTAACTAATCATGAATATTACACATGGGTAAAATTTTTCCGGATGAGCCAATAGAGAGCTCCGACCTGAGTACATTGAGTGTAAAATCACTTCTGTATCTTCTATAGTAACGGAGATATGCGAGTTTGAAATTTTATATAATGTTTTTGTAAAACGTGATTCCAAGGATGTATTACATTGTTTCAACAATGAAAGTGGTTATTTCAAATCTCCACGACAACGACTACAATCATGCACAAATAGATTGTTTACTTTATTGTTATGATATTTTCCATGGTAACTAATCATGAATATTACACATGGGTAAAATTTTTCCGGATGAGCCAATAGAGAGCTCCGACCTGAGTACATTGAGTGTAAAATCACTTCTGTATCTTCTATAGTAACGGAGATATGCGAGTTTGAAATTTTATATAATGTTTTTGTAATATGTGATTCCAAGGATGTATTACATTGTTTCAACAATGAAAGTGGTTATTTCAAATCTCCACGACAACGACTACAATCATGCACAAATAGATTGTTTACTTTATTGTTATGATATTTTCCATGGTAACTAAGCATGAATATTACACATGTGTAAAATTTTTCCGGATGAGCCAATAGAGAGCTTCGACCTGAGTACATTGAGTGTAAAATCACTTCTGTATCTTCTATAGTAACGGAGATATACGAGTTGGAAATTTTATATAATGTTTTTGTAAAACGTGATTCCAAGGATGTATTACATTGTTTCAACAATGAAAGTGGTTATTTCAAATCTCCACGACAACGACTACAATCATGCACAAATAGATTGTTTACTTTATTGTTATGATATTTTCCATGGTAACTAATCATGAATATTACACATGGGTAAAATTTTTCCGGATGAGCCAATAGAGAGCTCCGACCTGAGTACATTGAGTGTAAAATCACTTCTGTATCTTCTATGGTAACGGAGATATGCGAGTTTGAAATTTTATATAATGTTTTTGTAAAACGTGATTCCAAGGATGTATTACATTGTTTCAACAATGAAAGTGGTTATTTCAAATCTCCACGACAACGACTACAATCATGCACAAATAGATTGTTTACTTTATTGTTATGATATTTTCCATGGTAACTAATCATGAATATTACACATGGGTAAAATTTTTCCGGATGAGCCAATAGAGAGCTCCGACCTGAGTACATTGAGTGTAAAATCACTTCTGTATCTTCTATAGTAACGGAGATATGCGAGTTTGAAATTTTATATAATGTTTTTGTAAAACGTGATTCCAAGGATGTATTACATTGTTTCAACAATGAAAGTGGTTATTTCAAATCTCCACGACAACGACTACAATCATGCACAAATAGATTGTTTACTTTATTGTTATGATTTTTTCCATGTTAACTAAGCATGAATATTACACATGGGTAATTTTTTTCCGATGAGCCAATAGAGAGCTCCGACCTGAGTACATTGAGTGTAAAATCACTTCTGTATCTTCTATGGTAACGGAGATATGCGAGTTTGAAATTTTATATAATGTTTTTGTAAAACGTGATTCCAAGGATGTATTACATTGTTTCAACAATGAAAGTGGTTATTTCAAATCTCCACGACAACGACTACAATCATGCACAAATAGATTGTTTGCTTTATTGTTATGATTTTTTCCATGGTAACTAAGCATGAATATTACACATGGGTAATTTTTTTCCGATGAGCCAATAGAGAGCTTCGACCTGATTATATTGAGTGTAAAATGACTTCTGTATCTTCTATAGTAACGGAGATATGCGAGTTTGAAATTTTATATAATGTTTTTGTAAAACGTGATTCTAAGGATGTATTACATTGTTTCAACAATGAAAGTGGTTATTTCAAATCTCCACGACAACGACTACAATCATGCACAAATAGATTGTTTACTTTATTGTTATGATTTTTTCCATGTTAACTAAGCATGAATATTACACATGGGTAATTTTTTTCCG
Organism: Lepisma saccharinum; assembly: GCF_977018435.1. Taxonomy (NCBI): domain Eukaryota; kingdom Metazoa; phylum Arthropoda; class Insecta; order Zygentoma; family Lepismatidae; genus Lepisma; species Lepisma saccharinum. Next base: position 4,209,739 of record NW_028142902.1, on the reverse strand, counting down.
ATGAGCCAATAGAGAGCTCCGACCTGAGTACATTGAGTGTAAAATCACTTCTGTATCTTCTATGGTAACGGAGATATGCGAGTTTGAAATTTTATATAATGTTTTTGTAAAACGTGATTCCAAGGATGTATTACATTGTTTCAACAATGAAAGTGGTTATTTCAAATCTCCACGACAACGACTACAATCATGCACAAATAGATTGTTTACTTTATTGTTATGATTTTTTCCATGGTAACTAAGCATGAATATTACACATGGGTAATTTTTCTCCGATGAGCCAATAGAGAGCTTCGACCTGATTACATTGAGTGTAAAATCACTTCTGTATATTCTATAGTAACGGAGATATGCGAGTTTGAAATTTTATATAATGTTTTTGTAAAACGTGATTCCAAGGATGTATTACATTGTTTCAACAATGAAAGTGGTTATTTCAAATCTCCACGACAACGACTACAATCATGCACAAATAGATTGTTTACTTTATTGTTATGATATTTTCCATGGTAACTAAGCATGAATATTACGCATGGGTAAAATTTTTCAGGATGAGCCAATAGAGAGCTTCGACCTGAGTACATTGAGTGTAAAATCACTTCTGTATCTTCTATAGTAACGGAGATATACGATTTGGAAATTTTATATAATGTTTTTGTAAAACGTGATTCCAAGGATGTATTACATTGTTTCAACAATGAAAGTGGTTATTTCAAATCTCCACGACAACGACTACAATCATGCACAAATAGATTGTTTACTTTATTGTTATGATATTTTCCATGGTAACTAATCATGAATATTACACATGGGTAAAATTTTTCCGGATGAGCCAATAGAGAGCTCCGACCTGAGTACATTGAGTGTAAAATCACTTCTGTATCTTCTATGGTAACGGAGATATGCGAGTTTGAAATTTTATATAATGTTTTTGTAAAACGTGATTCCAAGGATGTATTACATTGTTTCAACAATGAAAGTGGTTATTTCAAATCTCCACGACAACGACTACAATCATGCACAAATAGATTGTTTACTTTATTGTTATGATTTTTTCCATGGTAACTAAGCATGAATATTACACATGGGTAATTTTTTTCCGATGAGCCAATAGAGAGCTTCGACCTGATTATATTGAGTGTAAAATCACTTCTGTATCTTCTATAGTAACGGAGATATGCGAGTTTGAAATTTTATATAATGTTTTTGTAAAACGTGATTCCAAGGATGTATTACATTGTTTCAACAATGAAAGTGGTTATTTCAAATCTCCACGACAACGACTACAATCATGCACAAATAGATTGTTTACTTTATTGTTATGATATTTTCCATGGTAACTAAGCATGAATATTACACATGGGTAATTTTTTTCCGATGAGCCAATAGAGAGCTTCGACCTGATTACATTGAGTGTAAAATCACTTCTGTATATTCTATAGTAACAGAGATATGCGAGTTTGAAATTTTATATAATGTTTTTGTAAAACGTGATTCCAAGGATGTATTACATTGTTTCAACAATGAAAGTGGTTATTTCAAATCTCCACGACAACGACTACAATCATGCACAAATAGATTGTTTACTTTATTGTTATGATATTTTCCATGGTAACTAAGCATGAATATTACGCATGGGTAAAATTTTTCAGGATGAGCCAATAGAGAGCTTCGACCTGAGTACATTGAGTGTAAAATCACTTCTGTATCTTCTATAGTAACGGAGATATACGAGTTGGAAATTTTATATAATGTTTTTGTAAAACGTGATTCCAAGGATGTATTACATTGTTTCAACAATGAAAGTGGTTATTTCAAATCTCCACGACAACGACTACAATCATGCACAAATAGATTGTTTACTTTATTGTTATGACATTTTCCATGGTAACTAATCATGAATATTACACATGGGTAAATTTTTTCCGGATGAGCCAATAGAGAGCTCCGACCTGAGTACATTGAGTGTAAAATCACTTCTGTATCTTCTATAGTAACGGAGATATGCGAGTTTGAAATTTTATATAATGTTTTTGTAAAACGTGATTCCAAGGATGTATTACATTGTTTCAACAATGAAAGTGGTTATTTCAAATCTCCACGACAACGACTACAATCATGCACAAATAGATTGTTTACTTTATTGTTATGATTTTCTCCATGGTAACTAAGCATGAATATTACACATGGGTAATTTTTTTCCGATGAGCCAATAGAGAGCTTCGACCTGATTATATTGAGTGTAAAATCACTTCTGTATCTTCTATAGTAACGGAGATATGCGAGTTTGAAATTTTATATAATGTTTTTGTAAAACGTGATTCCAAGGATGTATTACATTGTTTCAACAATGAAAGTGGTTATTTCAAATCTACACGACAAAGACTACAATCATGCACAAATAGATTGTTTACTTTATTGTTATGATATTTTCCATGGTAACTAAGCATGAATATTACACATGGGTAATTTTTTTCCGATGAGCCAATAGAGAGCTTCGACCTGAGTACATTGAGTGTAAAATCACTTCTGTATCTTCTATAGTAACGGAGATATGCGAGTTTGAAATTTTATATAATGTTTTTGTAAAACGTGATTCCAAGGATGTATTACATTGTTTCAACAATGAAAGTGGTTATTTCAAATCTCCACGACAACGACTACAATCATGCACAAATAGATTGTTTACTTTATTGTTATGATATTTTCCATGGTAACTAATCATGAATATTACACATGGGTAAAATTTTTCCGGATGAGCCAATAGAGAGCTCCGACCTGAGTACATTGAGTGTAAAATCACTTCTGTATCTTCTATGGTAACGGAGATATGCGAGTTTGAAATTTTATATAATGTTTTTGTAAAACGTGATTCCAAGGATGTATTACATTGTTTCAACAATGAAAGTGGTTATTTCAAATCTCCACGACAACGACTACAATCATGCACAAATAGATTGTTTACTTTATTGTTATGATTTTTTCCATGGTAACTAAGCATGAATATTACACATGGGTAATTTTTTTCCGATGAGCCAATAGAGAGCTTCGACCTGATTACATTGAGTGTAAAATCACTTCTGTATATTCTATAGTAACGGAGATATGCGAGTTTGAAATTTTATATAATGTTTTTGTAAAACGTGATTCCAAGGATGTATTACATTGTTTCAACAATGAAAGTGGTTATTTCAAATCTCCACGACAACGACTACAATCATGCACAAATAGATTGTTTACTTTATTGTTATGATATTTTCCATGGTAACTAAGCATGAATATTACGCATGGGTAAAATTTTTCAGGATGAGCCAATAGAGAGCTTCGACCTGAGTACATTGAGTGTAAAATCACTTCTGTATCTTCTATAGTAACGGAGATATACGAGTTGGAAATTTTATATAATGTTTGTGTAAAACGTGATTCCAAGGATGTATTACATTGTTTCAACAATGAAAGTGGTTATTTCAAATCTCCACGACAACGACTACAATCATGCACAAATAGATTGTTTACTTTATTGTTATGATATTTTCCATGGTAACTAATCATGAATATTACACATGGGTAAAATTTTTCCGGATGAGCCAATAGAGAGCTCCGACCTGAGTACATTGAGTGTAAAATCACTTCTGTATCTTCTATGGTAACGGAGATATGCGAGTTTGAAATTTTATATAATGTTTTTGTAAAACGTGATTCCAAGGATGTATTACATTGTTTCAACAATGAAAGTGGTTATTTCAAATCTCCACGACAACGACTACAATCATGCACAAATAGATTGTTTACTTTATTGTTATGATTTTTTCCATGGTAACTAAGCATGAATATTACACATGGGTAATTTTTTTCCGATGAGCCAATAGAGAGCTTCGACCTGATTATATTGAGTGTAAAATCACTTCTGTATCTTCTATAGTAACGGAGATATGCGAGTTTGAAATTTTATATAATGTTTTTGTAAAACGTGATTCCAAGGATGTATTACATTGTTTCAACAATGAAAGTGGTTATTTCAAATCTCCACGACAACGACTACAATCATGCACAAATAGATTGTTTACTTTATTGTTATGATATTTTCCATGGTAACTAAGCATGAATATTACACATGGGTAATTTTTTTCCGATGAGCCAATAGAGAGCTTCGACCTGATTACATTGAGTGTAAAATCACTTCTGTATATTCTATAGTAACAGAGATATGCGAGTTTGAAATTTTATATAATGTTTTTGTAAAACGTGATTCCAAGGATGTATTACATTGTTTCAACAATGAAAGTGGTTATTTCAAATCTCCACGACAACGACTACAATCATGCACAAATAGATTGTTTACTTTATTGTTATGATATTTTCCATGGTAACTAAGCATGAATATTACACATGGGTAAAATTTTTCCGAATGAGCCAATAGAGAGCTTCGACCTGAGTACATTGAGTGTAAAATCACTTCTGTATCTTCTATAGTAACGGAGATATGCGAGTTTGAAATTTTATATAATGTTTTTGTAAAACGTGATTCTAAGGATGTATTACATTGTTTCAACAATGAAAGTGGTTATTTCAAAACTCCACGACAACGACTACAATCATGCACAAATAGATTGTTTACTTTATTGTTATGATTTTTTCCATGTTAACTAAGCATGAATATTACACATGGGTAATTTTTTTCCGATGAGCCAATAGAGAGCTCCGACCTGAGTACATTGAGTGTAAAATCACTTCTGTATCTTCTATGGTAACGGAGATATGCGAGTTTGAAATTTTATATAATGTTTTTGTAAAACGTGATTCCAAGGATGTATTACATTGTTTCAACAATGAAAGTGGTTATTTCAAATCTCCACGACAACGACTACAATCATGCACAAATAGATTGTTTACTTTATTGTTATGATTTTCTCCATGGTAACTAAGCATGAATATTACACATGGGTAATTTTTTTCCGATGAGCCAATAGAGAGCTTCGACCTGATTATATTGAGTGTAAAATCACTTCTGTATCTTCTATAGTAACGGAGATATGCGAGTTTGAAATTTTATATAATGTTTTTGTAAAACGTGATTCCAAGGATGTATTACATTGTTTCAACAATGAAAGTGGTTATTTCAAATCTACACGACAACGACTACAATCATGCACAAATAGATTGTTTACTTTATTGTTATGATATTTTCCATGGTAACTAAGCATGAATATTACACATGGGTAATTTTTTTCCGATGAGCCAATAGAGAGCTTCGACCTGAGTACATTGAGTGTAAAATCACTTCTGTATCTTCTATAGTAACGGAGATATGCGAGTTTGAAATTTTATATAATGTTTTTGTAAAACGTGATTCCAAGGATGTATTACATTGTTTCAACAATGAAAGTGGTTATTTCAAATCTCCACGACAACGACTACAATCATGCACAAATAGATTGTTTACTTTATTGTTATGATATTTTCCATGGTAACTAATCATGAATATTACACATGGGTAAAATTTTTCCGGATGAGCCAATAGAGAGCTCCGACCTGAGTACATTGAGTGTAAAATCACTTCTGTATCTTCTATAGTAACGGAGATATGCGAGTTTGAAATTTTATATAATGTTTTTGTAATATGTGATTCCAAGGATGTATTACATTGTTTCAACAATGAAAGTGGTTATTTCAAATCTCCACGACAACGACTACAATCATGCACAAATAGATTGTTTACTTTATTGTTATGATATTTTCCATGGTAACTAAGCATGAATATTACACATGTGTAAAATTTTTCCGGATGAGCCAATAGAGAGCTTCGACCTGAGTACATTGAGTGTAAAATCACTTCTGTATCTTCTATAGTAACGGAGATATACGAGTTGGAAATTTTATATAATGTTTTTGTAAAACGTGATTCCAAGGATGTATTACATTGTTTCAACAATGAAAGTGGTTATTTCAAATCTCCACGACAACGACTACAATCATGCACAAATAGATTGTTTACTTTATTGTTATGATTTTCTCCATGGTAACTAAGCATGAATATTACACATGGGTAATTTTTTTCCGATGAGCCAATAGAGAGCTTCGACCTGATTATATTGAGTGTAAAATCACTTCTGTATCTTCTATAGTAACGGAGATATGCGAGTTTGAAATTTTATATAATGTTTTTGTAAAACGTGATTCCAAGGATGTATTACATTGTTTCAACAATGAAAGTGGTTATTTCAAATCTACACGACAACGACTACAATCATGCACAAATAGATTGTTTACTTTATTGTTATGATATTTTCCATGGTAACTAAGCATGAATATTACACATGGGTAATTTTTTTCCGATGAGCCAATAGAGAGCTTCGACCTGAGTACATTGAGTGTAAAATCACTTCTGTATCTTCTATAGTAACGGAGATATGCGAGTTTGAAATTTTATATAATGTTTTTGTAAAACGTGATTCCAAGGATGTATTACATTGTTTCAACAATGAAAGTGGTTATTTCAAATCTCCACGACAACGACTACAATCATGCACAAATAGATTGTTTACTTTATTGTTATGATATTTTCCATGGTAACTAATCATGAATATTACACATGGGTAAAATTTTTCCGGATGAGCCAATAGAGAGCTCCGACCTGAGTACATTGAGTGTAAAATCACTTCTGTATCTTCTATAGTAACGGAGATATGCGAGTTTGAAATTTTATATAATGTTTTTGTAATATGTGATTCCAAGGATGTATTACATTGTTTCAACAATGAAAGTGGTTATTTCAAATCTCCACGACAACGACTACAATCATGCACAAATAGATTGTTTACTTTATTGTTATGATATTTTCCATGGTAACTAATCATGAATATTACACATGGGTAAAATTTTTCCGGATGAGCCAATAGAGAGCTCCGACCTGAGTACATTGAGTGTAAAATCACTTCTGTATCTTCTATGGTAACGGAGATATGCGAGTTTGAAATTTTATATAATGTTTTTGTAAAACGTGATTCCAAGGATGTATTACATTGTTTCAACAATGAAAGTGGTTATTTCAAATCTCCACGACAACGACTACAATCATGCACAAATAGATTGTTTACTTTATTGTTATGATTTTTTCCATGGTAACTAAGCATGAATATTACACATGGGTAATTTTTTTCCGATGAGCCAATAGAGAGCTTCGACCTGATTACATTGAGTGTAAAATCACTTCTGTATATTCTATAGTAACGGAGATATGCGAGTTTGAAATTTTATATAATGTTTTTGTAAAACGTGATTCCAAGGATGTATTACATTGTTTCAACAATGAAAGTGGTTATTTCAAATCTCCACGACAACGACTACAATCATGCACAAATAGATTGTTTACTTTATTGTTATGATATTTTCCATGGTAACTAAGCATGAATATTACGCATGGGTAAAATTTTTCAGGATGAGCCAATAGAGAGCTTCGACCTGAGTACATTGAGTGTAAAATCACTTCTGTATCTTCTATAGTAACGGAGATATACGAGTTGGAAATTTTATATAATGTTTGTGTAAAACGTGATTCCAAGGATGTATTACATTGTTTCAACAATGAAAGTGGTTATTTCAAATCTCCACGACAACGACTACAATCATGCACAAATAGATTGTTTACTTTATTGTTATGATATTTTCCATGGTAACTAATCATGAATATTACACATGGGTAAAATTTTTCCGGATGAGCCAATAGAGAGCTCCGACCTGAGTACATTGAGTGTAAAATCACTTCTGTATCTTCTATGGTAACGGAGATATGCGAGTTTGAAATTTTATATAATGTTTTTGTAAAACGTGATTCCAAGGATGTATTACATTGTTTCAACAATGAAAGTGGTTATTTCAAATCTCCACGACAACGACTACAATCATGCACAAATAGATTGTTTACTTTATTGTTATGATTTTTTCCATGGTAACTAAGCATGAATATTACACATGGGTAATTTTTTTCCGATGAGCCAATAGAGAGCTTCGACCTGATTATATTGAGTGTAAAATCACTTCTGTATCTTCTATAGTAACGGAGATATGCGAGTTTGAAATTTTATATAATGTTTTTGTAAAACGTGATTCCAAGGATGTATTACATTGTTTCAACAATGAAAGTGGTTATTTCAAATCTCCACGACAACGACTACAATCATGCACAAATAGATTGTTTACTTTATTGTTATGATATTTTCCATGGTAACTAAGCATGAATATTACACATGGGTAATTTTTTTCCGATGAGCCAATAGAGAGCTTCGACCTGATTACATTGAGTGTAAAATCACTTCTGTATATTCTATAGTAACAGAGATATGCGAGTTTGAAATTTTATATAATGTTTTTGTAAAACGTGATTCCAAGGATGTATTACATTGTTTCAACAATGAAAGTGGTTATTTCAAATCTCCACGACAACGACTACAATCATGCACAAATAGATTGTTTACTTTATTGTTATGATATTTTCCATGGTAACTAAGCATGAATATTACACATGGGTAAAATTTTTCCGAATGAGCCAATAGAGAGCTTCGACCTGAGTACATTGAGTGTAAAATCACTTCTGTATCTTCTATAGTAACGGAGATATGCGAGTTTGAAATTTTATATAATGTTTTTGTAAAACGTGATTCTAAGGATGTATTACATTGTTTCAACAATGAAAGTGGTTATTTCAAAACTCCACGACAACGACTACAATCATGCACAAATAGATTGTTTACTTTATTGTTATGATTTTTTCCATGTTAACTAAGCATGAATATTACACATGGGTAATTTTTTTCCGATGAGCCAATAGAGAGCTCCGACCTGAGTACATTGAGTGTAAAATCACTTCTGTATCTTCTATGGTAACGGAGATATGCGAGTTTGAAATTTTATATAATGTTTTTGTAAAACGTGATTCCAAGGATGTATTACATTGTTTCAACAATGAAAGTGGTTATTTCAAATCTCCACGACAACGACTACAATCATGCACAAATAGATTGTTTACTTTATTGTTATGATTTTCTCCATGGTAACTAAGCATGAATATTACACATGGGTAATTTTTTTCCGATGAGCCAATAGAGAGCTTCGACCTGATTATATTGAGTGTAAAATCACTTCTGTATCTTCTATAGTAACGGAGATATGCGAGTTTGAAATTTTATATAATGTTTTTGTAAAACGTGATTCCAAGGATGTATTACATTGTTTCAACAATGAAAGTGGTTATTTCAAATCTACACGACAACGACTACAATCATGCACAAATAGATTGTTTACTTTATTGTTATGATATTTTCCATGGTAACTAAGCATGAATATTACACATGGGTAATTTTTTTCCGATGAGCCAATAGAGAGCTTCGACCTGAGTACATTGAGTGTAAAATCACTTCTGTATCTTCTATAGTAACGGAGATATGCGAGTTTGAAATTTTATATAATGTTTTTGTAAAACGTGATTCCAAGGATGTATTACATTGTTTCAACAATGAAAGTGGTTATTTCAAATCTCCACGACAACGACTACAATCATGCACAAATAGATTGTTTACTTTATTGTTATGATATTTTCCATGGTAACTAATCATGAATATTACACATGGGTAAAATTTTTCCGGATGAGCCAATAGAGAGCTCCGACCTGAGTACATTGAGTGTAAAATCACTTCTGTATCTTCTATAGTAACGGAGATATGCGAGTTTGAAATTTTATATAATGTTTTTGTAATATGTGATTCCAAGGATGTATTACATTGTTTCAACAATGAAAGTGGTTATTTCAAATCTCCACGACAACGACTACAATCATGCACAAATAGATTGTTTACTTTATTGTTATGATATTTTCCATGGTAACTAAGCATGAATATTACACATGTGTAAAATTTTTCCGGATGAGCCAATAGAGAGCTTCGACCTGAGTACATTGAGTGTAAAATCACTTCTGTATCTTCTATAGTAACGGAGATATACGAGTTGGAAATTTTATATAATGTTTTTGTAAAACGTGATTCCAAGGATGTATTACATTGTTTCAACAATGAAAGTGGTTATTTCAAATCTCCACGACAACGACTACAATCATGCACAAATAGATTGTTTACTTTATTGTTATGATTTTCTCCATGGTAACTAAGCATGAATATTACACATGGGTAATTTTTTTCCGATGAGCCAATAGAGAGCTTCGACCTGATTATATTGAGTGTAAAATCACTTCTGTATCTTCTATAGTAACGGAGATATGCGAGTTTGAAATTTTATATAATGTTTTTGTAAAACGTGATTCCAAGGATGTATTACATTGTTTCAACAATGAAAGTGGTTATTTCAAATCTACACGACAACGACTACAATCATGCACAAATAGATTGTTTACTTTATTGTTATGATATTTTCCATGGTAACTAAGCATGAATATTACACATGGGTAATTTTTTTCCGATGAGCCAATAGAGAGCTTCGACCTGAGTACATTGAGTGTAAAATCACTTCTGTATCTTCTATAGTAACGGAGATATGCGAGTTTGAAATTTTATATAATGTTTTTGTAAAACGTGATTCCAAGGATGTATTACATTGTTTCAACAATGAAAGTGGTTATTTCAAATCTCCACGACAACGACTACAATCATGCACAAATAGATTGTTTACTTTATTGTTATGATATTTTCCATGGTAACTAATCATGAATATTACACATGGGTAAAATTTTTCCGGATGAGCCAATAGAGAGCTCCGACCTGAGTACATTGAGTGTAAAATCACTTCTGTATCTTCTATAGTAACGGAGATATGCGAGTTTGAAATTTTATATAATGTTTTTGTAATATGTGATTCCAAGGATGTATTACATTGTTTCAACAATGAAAGTGGTTATTTCAAATCTCCACGACAACGACTACAATCATGCACAAATAGATTGTTTACTTTATTGTTATGATATTTTCCATGGTAACTAAGCATGAATATTACACATGTGTAAAATTTTTCCGGATGAGCCAATAGAGAGCTTCGACCTGAGTACATTGAGTGTAAAATCACTTCTGTATCTTCTATAGTAACGGAGATATACGAGTTGGAAATTTTATATAATGTTTTTGTAAAACGTGATTCCAAGGATGTATTACATTGTTTCAACAATGAAAGTGGTTATTTCAAATCTCCACGACAACGACTACAATCATGCACAAATAGATTGTTTACTTTATTGTTATGATATTTTCCATGGTAACTAATCATGAATATTACACATGGGTAAAATTTTTCCGGATGAGCCAATAGAGAGCTCCGACCTGAGTACATTGAGTGTAAAATCACTTCTGTATCTTCTATGGTAACGGAGATATGCGAGTTTGAAATTTTATATAATGTTTTTGTAAAACGTGATTCCAAGGATGTATTACATTGTTTCAACAATGAAAGTGGTTATTTCAAATCTCCACGACAACGACTACAATCATGCACAAATAGATTGTTTACTTTATTGTTATGATATTTTCCATGGTAACTAATCATGAATATTACACATGGGTAAAATTTTTCCGGATGAGCCAATAGAGAGCTCCGACCTGAGTACATTGAGTGTAAAATCACTTCTGTATCTTCTATAGTAACGGAGATATGCGAGTTTGAAATTTTATATAATGTTTTTGTAAAACGTGATTCCAAGGATGTATTACATTGTTTCAACAATGAAAGTGGTTATTTCAAATCTCCACGACAACGACTACAATCATGCACAAATAGATTGTTTACTTTATTGTTATGATTTTTTCCATGTTAACTAAGCATGAATATTACACATGGGTAATTTTTTTCCGATGAGCCAATAGAGAGCTCCGACCTGAGTACATTGAGTGTAAAATCACTTCTGTATCTTCTATGGTAACGGAGATATGCGAGTTTGAAATTTTATATAATGTTTTTGTAAAACGTGATTCCAAGGATGTATTACATTGTTTCAACAATGAAAGTGGTTATTTCAAATCTCCACGACAACGACTACAATCATGCACAAATAGATTGTTTGCTTTATTGTTATGATTTTTTCCATGGTAACTAAGCATGAATATTACACATGGGTAATTTTTTTCCGATGAGCCAATAGAGAGCTTCGACCTGATTATATTGAGTGTAAAATGACTTCTGTATCTTCTATAGTAACGGAGATATGCGAGTTTGAAATTTTATATAATGTTTTTGTAAAACGTGATTCTAAGGATGTATTACATTGTTTCAACAATGAAAGTGGTTATTTCAAATCTCCACGACAACGACTACAATCATGCACAAATAGATTGTTTACTTTATTGTTATGATTTTTTCCATGTTAACTAAGCATGAATATTACACATGGGTAATTTTTTTCCGATGAGCCAATAGAGAGCTCCGACCTGAGTACATTGAGTGTAAAATCACTTCTGTATCTTCTATGGTAACGGAGATATGCGAGTTTGAAATTTTATATAATGTTTTTGTAAAACGTGATTCCAAGGATGTATTACATTGTTTCAACAATGAAAGTGGTTATTTCAAATCTCCACGACAACGACTACAATCATGCACAAATAGATTGTTTACTTTATTGTTATGATTTTTTCCATGGTAACTAAGCATGAATATTACACATGGGTAATTTTTCTCCGATGAGCCAATAGAGAGCTTCGACCTGATTACATTGAGTGTAAAATCACTTCTGTATATTCTATAGTAACGGAGATATGCGAGTTTGAAATTTTATATAATGTTTTTGTAAAACGTGATTCCAAGGATGTATTACATTGTTTCAACAATGAAAGTGGTTATTTCAAATCTCCACGACAACGACTACAATCATGCACAAATAGATTGTTTACTTTATTGTTATGATATTTTCCATGGTAACTAAGCATGAATATTACGCATGGGTAAAATTTTTCAGGATGAGCCAATAGAGAGCTTCGACCTGAGTACATTGAGTGTAAAATCACTTCTGTATCTTCTATAGTAACGGAGATATACGATTTGGAAATTTTATATAATGTTTTTGTAAAACGTGATTCCAAGGATGTATTACATTGTTTCAACAATGAAAGTGGTTATTTCAAATCTCCACGACAACGACTACAATCATGCACAAATAGATTGTTTACTTTATTGTTATGATAGTTTCCATGGTAACTAATCATGAATATTACACATGGGTAAAATTTTTCCGGATGAGCCAATAGAGAGCTCCGACCTGAGTACATTGAGTGTAAAATCACTTCTGTATCTTCTATGGTAACGGAGATATGCGAGTTTGAAATTTTATATAATGTTTTTGTAAAACGTGATTCCAAGGATGTATTACATTGTTTCAACAATGAAAGTGGTTATTTCAAATCTCCACGACAACGACTACAATCATGCACAAATAGATTGTTTACTTTATTGTTATGATTTTTTCCATGGTAACTAAGCATGAATATTACACATGGGTAATTTTTTTCCGATGAGCCAATAGAGAGCTCCGACCTGAGTACATTGAGTGTAAAATCACTTCTGTATCTTCTATGGTAACGGAGATATGCGAGTTTGAAATTTTATATAATGTTTTTGTAAAACGTGATTCCAAGGATGTATTACATTGTTTCAACAATGAAAGTGGTTATTTCAAATCTCCACGACAACGACTACAATCATGCACAAATAGATTGTTTACTTTATTGTTATGATTTTTTCCATGGTAACTAAGCATGAATATTACACATGGGTAATTTTTCTCCGATGAGCCAATAGAGAGCTTCGACCTGATTACATTGAGTGTAAAATCACTTCTGTATATTCTATAGTAACGGAGATATGCGAGTTTGAAATTTTATATAATGTTTTTGTAAAACGTGATTCCAAGGATGTATTACATTGTTTCAACAATGAAAGTGGTTATTTCAAATCTCCACGACAACGACTACAATCATGCACAAATAGATTGTTTACTTTATTGTTATGATATTTTCCATGGTAACTAAGCATGAATATTACGCATGGGTAAAATTTTTCAGGATGAGCCAATAGAGAGCTTCGACCTGAGTACATTGAGTGTAAAATCACTTCTGTATCTTCTATAGTAACGGAGATATACGATTTGGAAATTTTATATAATGTTTTTGTAAAACGTGATTCCAAGGATGTATTACATTGTTTCAACAATGAAAGTGGTTATTTCAAATCTCCACGACAACGACTACAATCATGCACAAATAGATTGTTTACTTTATTGTTATGATATTTTCCATGGTAACTAATCATGAATATTACACATGGGTAAAATTTTTCCGGATGAGCCAATAGAGAGCTCCGACCTGAGTACATTGAGTGTAAAATCACTTCTGTATCTTCTATGGTAACGGAGATATGCGAGTTTGAAATTTTATATAATGTTTTTGTAAAACGTGATTCCAAGGATGTATTACATTGTTTCAACAATGAAAGTGGTTATTTCAAATCTCCACGACAACGACTACAATCATGCACAAATAGATTGTTTACTTTATTGTTATGATTTTTTCCATGGTAACTAAGCATGAATATTACACATGGGTAATTTTTTTCCGATGAGCCAATAGAGAGCTTCGACCTGATTATATTGAGTGTAAAATCACTTCTGTATCTTCTATAGTAACGGAGATATGCGAGTTTGAAATTTTATATAATGTTTTTGTAAAACGTGATTCCAAGGATGTATTACATTGTTTCAACAATGAAAGTGGTTATTTCAAATCTCCAAGACAACGACTACAATCATGCACAAATAGATTGTTTACTTTATTGTTATGATTTTTTCCATGTTAACTAAGCATGAATATTACACATGGGTAATTTTTTTCCGATGAGCTAATAGAGAGCTCCGACCTGAGTACATTGAGTGTAAAATCACTTCTGTATCTTCTATGGTAACGGAGATATGCGAGTTTGAAATTTTATATAATGTTTTTGTAAAACGTGATTCCAAGGATGTATTACATTGTTTCAACAATGAAAGTGGTTATTTCAAATCTCCACGACAACGACTACAATCATGCACAAATAGATTGTTTACTTTATTGTTATGATTTTTTCCATGTTAACTAAGCATGAATATTACACATGGGTAATTTTTTTCCGATGAGCCAATAGAGAGCTCCGACCTGAGTACATTGAGTGTAAAATCACTTCTGTATCTTCTATGGTAACGGAGATATGCGAGTTTGAAATTTTATATAATGTTTTTGTAAAACGTGATTCCAAGGATGTATTACATTGTTTCAACAATGAAAGTGGTTATTTCAAATCTCCACGACAACGACTACAATCATGCACAAATAGATTGTTTACTTTATTGTTATGATTTTTTCCATGGTAACTAAGCATGAATATTACACATGGGTAATTTTTCTCCGATGAGCCAATAGAGAGCTTCGACCTGATTACATTGAGTGTAAAATCACTTCTGTATATTCTATAGTAACGGAGATATGCGAGTTTGAAATTTTATATAATGTTTTTGTAAAACGTGATTCCAAGGATGTATTACATTGTTTCAACAATGAAAGTGGTTATTTCAAATCTCCACGACAACGACTACAATCATGCACAAATAGATTGTTTACTTTATTGTTATGATATTTTCCATGGTAACTAAGCATGAATATTACGCATGGGTAAAATTTTTCAGGATGAGCCAATAGAGAGCTTCGACCTGAGTACATTGAGTGTAAAATCACTTCTGTATCTTCTATAGTAACGGAGATATACGATTTGGAAATTTTATATAATGTTTTTGTAAAACGTGATTCCAAGGATGTATTACATTGTTTCAACAATGAAAGTGGTTATTTGAAATCTCCACGACAACGACTACAATCATGCACAAATAGATTGTTTACTTTATTGTTATGATATTTTCCATGGTAACTAATCATGAATATTACACATGGGTAAAATTTTTCCGGATGAGCCAATAGAGAGCTCCGACCTGAGTACATTGAGTGTAAAATCACTTCTGTATCTTCTATGGTAACGGAGATATGCGAGTTTGAAATTTTATATAATGTTTTTGTAAAACGTGATTCCAAGGATGTATTACATTGTTTCAACAATGAAAGTGGTTATTTCAAATCTCCACGACAACGACTACAATCATGCACAAATAGATTGTTTACTTTATTGTTATGATTTTTTCCATGGTAACTAAGCATGAATATTACACATGGGTAATTTTTTTCCGATGAGCCAATAGAGAGCTCCGACCTGAGTACATTGAGTGTAAAATCACTTCTGTATCTTCTATGGTAACGGAGATATGCGAGTTTGAAATTTTATATAATGTTTTTGTAAAACGTGATTCCAAGGATGTATTACATTGTTTCAACAATGAAAGTGGTTATTTCAAATCTCCACGACAACGACTACAATCATGCACAAATAGATTGTTTACTTTATTGTTATGATATTTTCCATGGTAACTAAGCATGAATATTACACATGGGTAATTTTTTTCCGATGAGCCAATAGAGAGCTCCGACCTGAGTACATTGAGTGTAAAATCACTTCTGTATCTTCTATGGTAACGGAGATATGCGAGTTTGAAATTTTATATAATGTTTTTGTAAAACGTGATTCCAAGGATGTATTACATTGTTTCAACAATGAAAGTGGTTATTTCAAATCTCCACGACAACGACTACAATCATGCACAAATAGATTGTTTACTTTATTGTTATGATTTTTTCCATGGTAACTAAGCATGAATATTACACATGGGTAATTTTTCTCCGATGAGCCAATAGAGAGCTTCGACCTGATTACATTGAGTGTAAAATCACTTCTGTATATTCTATAGTAACGGAGATATGCGAGTTTGAAATTTTATATAATGTTTTTGTAAAACGTGATTCCAAGGATGTATTACATTGTTTCAACAATGAAAGTGGTTATTTCAAATCTCCACGACAACGACTACAATCATGCACAAATAGATTGTTTACTTTATTGTTATGATATTTTCCATGGTAACTAAGCATGAATATTACGCATGGGTAAAATGTTTCAGGATGAGCCAATAGAGAGCTTCGACCTGAGTACATTGAGTGTAAAATCACTTCTGTATCTTCTATAGTAACGGAGATATACGATTTGGAAATTTTATATAATGTTTTTGTAAAACGTGATTCCAAGGATGTATTACATTGTTTCAACAATGAAAGTGGTTATTTCAAATCTCCACGACAACGACTACAATCATGCACAAATAGATTGTTTACTTTATTGTTATGATATTTTCCATGGTAACTAATCATGAATATTACACATGGGTAAAATTTTTCCGGATGAGCCAATAGAGAGCTCCGACCTGAGTACATTGAGTGTAAAATCACTTCTGTATCTTCTATGGTAACGGAGATATGCGAGTTTGAAATTTTATATAATGTTTTTGTAAAACGTGATTCCAAGGATGTATTACATTGTTTCAACAATGAAAGTGGTTATTTCAAATCTCCACGACAACGACTACAATCATGCACAAATAGATTGTTTACTTTATTGTTATGATTTTTTCCATGGTAACTAAGCATGAATATTACACATGGGTAATTTTTCTCCGATGAGCCAATAGAGAGCTTCGACCTGATTACATTGAGTGTAAAATCACTTCTGTATATTCTATAGTAACGGAGATATGCGAGTTTGAAATTTTATATAATGTTTTTGTAAAACGTGATTCCAAGGATGTATTACATTGTTTCAACAATGAAAGTGGTTATTTCAAATCTCCACGACAACGACTACAATCATGCACAAATAGATTGTTTACTTTATTGTTATGATATTTTCCATGGTAACTAATCATGAATATTACACATGGGTAAAATTTTTCCGGATGAGCCAATAGAGAGCTCCGACCTGAGTACATTGAGTGTAAAATCACTTCTGTATCTTCTATGGTAACGGAGATATGCGAGTTTGAAATTTTATATAATGTTTTTGTAAAACGTGATTCCAAGGATGTATTACATTGTTTCAACAATGAAAGTGGTTATTTCAAATCTCCACGACAACGACTACAATCATGCACAAATAGATTGTTTACTTTATTGTTATGATTTTTTCCATGGTAACTAAGCATGAATATTACACATGGGTAATTTTTTTCCGATGAGCCAATAGAGAGCTCCGACCTGAGTACATTGAGTGTAAAATCACTTCTGTATCTTCTATGGTAACGGAGATATGCGAGTTTGAAATTTTATATAATGTTTTTGTAAAACGTGATTCCAAGGATGTATTACATTGTTTCAACAATGAAAGTGGTTATTTCAAATCTCCACGACAACGACTACAATCATGCACAAATAGATTGTTTACTTTATTGTTATGATTTTTTCCATGGTAACTAAGCATGAATATTACACATGGGTAATTTTTCTCCGATGAGCCAATAGAGAGCTTCGACCTGATTACATTGAGTGTAAAATCACTTCTGTATATTCTATAGTAACGGAGATATGCGAGTTTGAAATTTTATATAATGTTTTTGTAAAACGTGATTCCAAGGATGTATTACATTGTTTCAGCAATGAAAGTGGTTATTTCAAATCTCCACGACAACGACTACAATCATGCACAAATAGATTGTTTACTTTATTGTTATGATATTTTCCATGGTAACTAAGCATGAATATTACGCATGGGTAAAATTTTTCAGGATGAGCCAATAGAGAGCTTCGACCTGAGTACATTGAGTGTAAAATCACTTCTGTATCTTCTATAGTAACGGAGATATACGATTTGGAAATTTTATATAATGTTTTTGTAAAACGTGATTCCAAGGATGTATTACATTGTTTCAACAATGAAAGTGGTTATTTCAAATCTCCACGACAACGACTACAATCATGCACAAATAGATTGTTTACTTTATTGTTATGATATTTTCCATGGTAACTAATCATGAATATTACACATGGGTAAAATTTTTCCGGATGAGCCAATAGAGAG
Source organism: Lepisma saccharinum (assembly GCF_977018435.1). NCBI lineage: Eukaryota > Metazoa > Arthropoda > Insecta > Zygentoma > Lepismatidae > Lepisma > Lepisma saccharinum. The sequence goes on along the minus strand of NW_028142902.1, from coordinate 4,190,716 downwards.
CTCCGACCTGAGTACATTGAGTGTAAAATCACTTCTGTATCTTCTATGGTAACGGAGATATGCGAGTTTGAAATTTTATATAATGTTTTTGTAAAACGTGATTCCAAGGATGTATTACATTGTTTCAACAATGAAAGTGGTTATTTCAAATCTCCACGACAACGACTACAATCATGCACAAATAGATTGTTTACTTTATTGTTATGATTTTTTCCATGGTAACTAAGCATGAATATTACACATGGGTAATTTTTTTCCGATGAGCCAATAGAGAGCTTCGACCTGATTATATTGAGTGTAAAATCACTTCTGTATCTTCTATAGTAACGGAGATATGCGAGTTTGAAATTTTATATAATGTTTTTGTAAAACGTGATTCCAAGGATGTATTACATTGTTTCAACAATGAAAGTGGTTATTTCAAATCTCCACGACAACGACTACAATCATGCACAAATAGATTGTTTACTTTATTGTTATGATTTTTTCCATGTTAACTAAGCATGAATATTACACATGGGTAATTTTTTTCCGATGAGCTAATAGAGAGCTCCGACCTGAGTACATTGAGTGTAAAATCACTTCTGTATCTTCTATGGTAACGGAGATATGCGAGTTTGAAATTTTATATAATGTTTTTGTAAAACGTGATTCCAAGGATGTATTACATTGTTTCAACAATGAAAGTGGTTATTTCAAATCTCCACGACAACGACTACAATCATGCACAAATAGATTGTTTACTTTATTGTTATGATTTTTTCCATGTTAACTAAGCATGAATATTACACATGGGTAATTTTTTTCCGATGAGCCAATAGAGAGCTCCGACCTGAGTACATTGAGTGTAAAATCACTTCTGTATCTTCTATGGTAACGGAGATATGCGAGTTTGAAATTTTATATAATGTTTTTGTAAAACGTGATTCCAAGGATGTATTACATTGTTTCAACAATGAAAGTGGTTATTTCAAATCTCCACGACAACGACTACAATCATGCACAAATAGATTGTTTACTTTATTGTTATGATTTTTTCCATGGTAACTAAGCATGAATATTACACATGGGTAATTTTTCTCCGATGAGCCAATAGAGAGCTTCGACCTGATTACATTGAGTGTAAAATCACTTCTGTATATTCTATAGTAACGGAGATATGCGAGTTTGAAATTTTATATAATGTTTTTGTAAAACGTGATTCCAAGGATGTATTACATTGTTTCAACAATGAAAGTGGTTATTTCAAATCTCCACGACAACGACTACAATCATGCACAAATAGATTGTTTACTTTATTGTTATGATATTTTCCATGGTAACTAAGCATGAATATTACGCATGGGTAAAATTTTTCAGGATGAGCCAATAGAGAGCTTCGACCTGAGTACATTGAGTGTAAAATCACTTCTGTATCTTCTATAGTAACGGAGATATACGATTTGGAAATTTTATATAATGTTTTTGTAAAACGTGATTCCAAGGATGTATTACATTGTTTCAACAATGAAAGTGGTTATTTCAAATCTCCACGACAACGACTACAATCATGCACAAATAGATTGTTTACTTTATTGTTATGATATTTTCCATGGTAACTAATCATGAATATTACACATGGGTAAAATTTTTCCGGATGAGCCAATAGAGAGCTCCGACCTGAGTACATTGAGTGTAAAATCACTTCTGTATCTTCTATGGTAACGGAGATATGCGAGTTTGAAATTTTATATAATGTTTTTGTAAAACGTGATTCCAAGGATGTATTACATTGTTTCAACAATGAAAGTGGTTATTTCAAATCTCCACGACAACGACTACAATCATGCACAAATAGATTGTTTACTTTATTGTTATGATTTTTTCCATGGTAACTAAGCATGAATATTACACATGGGTAATTTTTTTCCGATGAGCCAATAGAGAGCTCCGACCTGAGTACATTGAGTGTAAAATCACTTCTGTATCTTCTATGGTAACGGAGATATGCGAGTTTGAAATTTTATATAATGTTTTTGTAAAACGTGATTCCAAGGATGTATTACATTGTTTCAACAATGAAAGTGGTTATTTCAAATCTCCACGACAACGACTACAATCATGCACAAATAGATTGTTTACTTTATTGTTATGATTTTTTCCATGGTAACTAAGCATGAATATTACACATGGGTAATTTTTCTCCGATGAGCCAATAGAGAGCTTCGACCTGATTACATTGAGTGTAAAATCACTTCTGTATATTCTATAGTAACGGAGATATGCGAGTTTGAAATTTTATATAATGTTTTTGTAAAACGTGATTCCAAGGATGTATTACATTGTTTCAACAATGAAAGTGGTTATTTCAAATCTCCACGACAACGACTACAATCATGCACAAATAGATTGTTTACTTTATTGTTATGATATTTTCCATGGTAACTAAGCATGAATATTACGCATGGGTAAAATTTTTCAGGATGAGCCAATAGAGAGCTTCGACCTGAGTACATTGAGTGTAAAATCACTTCTGTATCTTCTATAGTAACGGAGATATACGATTTGGAAATTTTATATAATGTTTTTGTAAAACGTGATTCCAAGGATGTATTACATTGTTTCAACAATGAAAGTGGTTATTTCAAATCTCCACGACAACGACTACAATCATGCACAAATAGATTGTTTACTTTATTGTTATGATATTTTCCATGGTAACTAAGCATGAATATTACACATGGGTAATTTTTTTCCGATGAGCCAATAGAGAGCTCCGACCTGAGTACATTGAGTGTAAAATCACTTCTGTATCTTCTATGGTAACGGAGATATGCGAGTTTGAAATTTTATATAATGTTTTTGTAAAACGTGATTCCAAGGATGTATTACATTGTTTCAACAATGAAAGTGGTTATTTCAAATCTCCACGACAACGACTACAATCATGCACAAATAGATTGTTTACTTTATTGTTATGATTTTTTCCATGGTAACTAAGCATGAATATTACACATGGGTAATTTTTCTCCGATGAGCCAATAGAGAGCTTCGACCTGATTACATTGAGTGTAAAATCACTTCTGTATATTCTATAGTAACGGAGATATGCGAGTTTGAAATTTTATATAATGTTTTTGTAAAACGTGATTCCAAGGATGTATTACATTGTTTCAACAATGAAAGTGGTTATTTCAAATCTCCACGACAACGACTACAATCATGCACAAATAGATTGTTTACTTTATTGTTATGATATTTTCCATGGTAACTAAGCATGAATATTACGCATGGGTAAAATTTTTCAGGATGAGCCAATAGAGAGCTTCGACCTGAGTACATTGAGTGTAAAATCACTTCTGTATCTTCTATAGTAACGGAGATATACGATTTGGAAATTTTATATAATGTTTTTGTAAAACGTGATTCCAAGGATGTATTACATTGTTTCAACAATGAAAGTGGTTATTTCAAATCTCCACGACAACGACTACAATCATGCACAAATAGATTGTTTACTTTATTGTTATGATATTTTCCATGGTAACTAATCATGAATATTACACATGGGTAAAATTTTTCCGGATGAGCCAATAGAGAGCTCCGACCTGAGTACATTGAGTGTAAAATCACTTCTGTATCTTCTATGGTAACGGAGATATGCGAGTTTGAAATTTTATATAATGTTTTTGTAAAACGTGATTCCAAGGATGTATTACATTGTTTCAACAATGAAAGTGGTTATTTCAAATCTCCACGACAACGACTACAATCATGCACAAATAGATTGTTTACTTTATTGTTATGATTTTTTCCATGGTAACTAAGCATGAATATTACACATGGGTAATTTTTTTCCGATGAGCCAATAGAGAGCTTCGACCTGATTATATTGAGTGTAAAATCACTTCTGTATCTTCTATAGTAACGGAGATATGCGAGTTTGAAATTTTATATAATGTTTTTGTAAAACGTGATTCCAAGGATGTATTACATTGTTTCAACAATGAAAGTGGTTATTTCAAATCTCCACGACAACGACTACAATCATGCACAAATAGATTGTTTACTTTATTGTTATGATTTTTTCCATGTTAACTAAGCATGAATATTACACATGGGTAATTTTTTTCCGATGAGCTAATAGAGAGCTCCGACCTGAGTACATTGAGTGTAAAATCACTTCTGTATCTTCTATGGTAACGGAGATATGCGAGTTTGAAATTTTATATAATGTTTTTGTAAAACGTGATTCCAAGGATGTATTACATTGTTTCAACAATGAAAGTGGTTATTTCAAATCTCCACGACAACGACTACAATCATGCACAAATAGATTGTTTACTTTATTGTTATGATTTTTTCCATGTTAACTAAGCATGAATATTACACATGGGTAATTTTTTTCCGATGAGCCAATAGAGAGCTCCGACCTGAGTACATTGAGTGTAAAATCACTTCTGTATCTTCTATGGTAACGGAGATATGCGAGTTTGAAATTTTATATAATGTTTTTGTAAAACGTGATTCCAAGGATGTATTACATTGTTTCAACAATGAAAGTGGTTATTTCAAATCTCCACGACAACGACTACAATCATGCACAAATAGATTGTTTACTTTATTGTTATGATTTTTTCCATGGTAACTAAGCATGAATATTACACATGGGTAATTTTTCTCCGATGAGCCAATAGAGAGCTTCGACCTGATTACATTGAGTGTAAAATCACTTCTGTATATTCTATAGTAACGGAGATATGCGAGTTTGAAATTTTATATAATGTTTTTGTAAAACGTGATTCCAAGGATGTATTACATTGTTTCAACAATGAAAGTGGTTATTTCAAATCTCCACGACAACGACTACAATCATGCACAAATAGATTGTTTACTTTATTGTTATGATATTTTCCATGGTAACTAAGCATGAATATTACGCATGGGTAAAATTTTTCAGGATGAGCCAATAGAGAGCTTCGACCTGAGTACATTGAGTGTAAAATCACTTCTGTATCTTCTATAGTAACGGAGATATACGATTTGGAAATTTTATATAATGTTTTTGTAAAACGTGATTCCAAGGATGTATTACATTGTTTCAACAATGAAAGTGGTTATTTCAAATCTCCACGACAACGACTACAATCATGCACAAATAGATTGTTTACTTTATTGTTATGATATTTTCCATGGTAACTAATCATGAATATTACACATGGGTAAAATTTTTCCGGATGAGCCAATAGAGAGCTCCGACCTGAGTACATTGAGTGTAAAATCACTTCTGTATCTTCTATGGTAACGGAGATATGCGAGTTTGAAATTTTATATAATGTTTTTGTAAAACGTGATTCCAAGGATGTATTACATTGTTTCAACAATGAAAGTGGTTATTTCAAATCTCCACGACAACGACTACAATCATGCACAAATAGATTGTTTACTTTATTGTTATGATTTTTTCCATGGTAACTAAGCATGAATATTACACATGGGTAATTTTTTTCCGATGAGCCAATAGAGAGCTCCGACCTGAGTACATTGAGTGTAAAATCACTTCTGTATCTTCTATGGTAACGGAGATATGCGAGTTTGAAATTTTATATAATGTTTTTGTAAAACGTGATTCCAAGGATGTATTACATTGTTTCAACAATGAAAGTGGTTATTTCAAATCTCCACGACAACGACTACAATCATGCACAAATAGATTGTTTACTTTATTGTTATGATTTTTTCCATGGTAACTAAGCATGAATATTACACATGGGTAATTTTTCTCCGATGAGCCAATAGAGAGCTTCGACCTGATTACATTGAGTGTAAAATCACTTCTGTATATTCTATAGTAACGGAGATATGCGAGTTTGAAATTTTATATAATGTTTTTGTAAAACGTGATTCCAAGGATGTATTACATTGTTTCAACAATGAAAGTGGTTATTTCAAATCTCCACGACAACGACTACAATCATGCACAAATAGATTGTTTACTTTATTGTTATGATATTTTCCATGGTAACTAAGCATGAATATTACGCATGGGTAAAATTTTTCAGGATGAGCCAATAGAGAGCTTCGACCTGAGTACATTGAGTGTAAAATCACTTCTGTATCTTCTATAGTAACGGAGATATACGATTTGGAAATTTTATATAATGTTTTTGTAAAACGTGATTCCAAGGATGTATTACATTGTTTCAACAATGAAAGTGGTTATTTCAAATCTCCACGACAACGACTACAATCATGCACAAATAGATTGTTTACTTTATTGTTATGATATTTTCCATGGTAACTAATCATGAATATTACACATGGGTAAAATTTTTCCGGATGAGCCAATAGAGAGCTCCGACCTGAGTACATTGAGTGTAAAATCACTTCTGTATCTTCTATGGTAACGGAGATATGCGAGTTTGAAATTTTATATAATGTTTTTGTAAAACGTGATTCCAAGGATGTATTACATTGTTTCAACAATGAAAGTGGTTATTTCAAATCTCCACGACAACGACTACAATCATGCACAAATAGATTGTTTACTTTATTGTTATGATTTTTTCCATGGTAACTAAGCATGAATATTACACATGGGTAATTTTTTTCCGATGAGCCAATAGAGAGCTTCGACCTGATTATATTGAGTGTAAAATCACTTCTGTATCTTCTATAGTAACGGAGATATGCGAGTTTGAAATTTTATATAATGTTTTTGTAAAACGTGATTCCAAGGATGTATTACATTGTTTCAACAATGAAAGTGGTTATTTCAAATCTCCACGACAACGACTACAATCATGCACAAATAGATTGTTTACTTTATTGTTATGATTTTTTCCATGTTAACTAAGCATGAATATTACACATGGGTAATTTTTTTCCGATGAGCTAATAGAGAGCTCCGACCTGAGTACATTGAGTGTAAAATCACTTCTGTATCTTCTATGGTAACGGAGATATGCGAGTTTGAAATTTTATATAATGTTTTTGTAAAACGTGATTCCAAGGATGTATTACATTGTTTCAACAATGAAAGTGGTTATTTCAAATCTCCACGACAACGACTACAATCATGCACAAATAGATTGTTTACTTTATTGTTATGATTTTTTCCATGGTAACTAAGCATGAATATTACACATGGGTAATTTTTTTCCGATGAGCCAATAGAGAGCTTCGACCTGATTATATTGAGTGTAAAATCACTTCTGTATCTTCTATAGTAACGGAGATATGCGAGTTTGAAATTTTATATAATGTTTTTGTAAAACGTGATTCCAAGGATGTATTACATTGTTTCAACAATGAAAGTGGTTATTTCAAATCTACACGACAACGACTACAATCATGCACAAATAGATTGTTTACTTTATTGTTATGATTTTTTCCATGGTAACTAAGCATGAATATTACACATGGGTAATTTTTCTCCGATGAGCCAATAGAGAGCTTCGACCTGATTACATTGAGTGTAAAATCACTTCTGTATATTCTATAGTAACGGAGATATGCGAGTTTGAAATTTTATATAATGTTTTTGTAAAACGTGATTCCAAGGATGTATTACATTGTTTCAACAATGAAAGTGGTTATTTCAAATCTCCACGACAACGACTACAATCATGCACAAATAGATTGTTTACTTTATTGTTATGATATTTTCCATGGTAACTAAGCATGAATATTACGCATGGGTAAAATTTTTCAGGATGAGCCAATAGAGAGCTTCGACCTGAGTACATTGAGTGTAAAATCACTTCTGTATCTTCTATAGTAACGGAGATATACGATTTGGAAATTTTATATAATGTTTTTGTAAAACGTGATTCCAAGGATGTATTACATTGTTTCAACAATGAAAGTGGTTATTTCAAATCTCCACGACAACGACTACAATCATGCACAAATAGATTGTTTACTTTATTGTTATGATATTTTCCATGGTAACTAATCATGAATATTACACATGGGTAAAATTTTTCCGGATGAGCCAATAGAGAGCTCCGACCTGAGTACATTGAGTGTAAAATCACTTCTGTATCTTCTATGGTAACGGAGATATGCGAGTTTGAAATTTTATATAATGTTTTTGTAAAACGTGATTCCAAGGATGTATTACATTGTTTCAACAATGAAAGTGGTTATTTCAAATCTCCACGACAACGACTACAATCATGCACAAATAGATTGTTTACTTTATTGTTATGATTTTTTCCATGGTAACTAAGCATGAATATTACACATGGGTAATTTTTTTCCGATGAGCCAATAGAGAGCTCCGACCTGAGTACATTGAGTGTAAAATCACTTCTGTATCTTCTATGGTAACGGAGATATGCGAGTTTGAAATTTTATATAATGTTTTTGTAAAACGTGATTCCAAGGATGTATTACATTGTTTCAACAATGAAAGTGGTTATTTCAAATCTCCACGACAACGACTACAATCATGCACAAATAGATTGTTTACTTTATTGTTATGATTTTTTCCATGGTAACTAAGCATGAATATTACACATGGGTAATTTTTCTCCGATGAGCCAATAGAGAGCTTCGACCTGATTACATTGAGTGTAAAATCACTTCTGTATATTCTACAGTAACGGAGATATGCGAGTTTGAAATTTTATATAATGTTTTTGTAAAACGTGATTCCAAGGATGTATTACATTGTTTCAACAATGAAAGTGGTTATTTCAAATCTCCACGACAACGACTACAATCATGCACAAATAGATTGTTTACTTTATTGTTATGATATTTTCCATGGTAACTAAGCATGAATATTACGCATGGGTAAAATTTTTCAGGATGAGCCAATAGAGAGCTTCGACCTGAGTACATTGAGTGTAAAATCACTTCTGTATCTTCTATAGTAACGGAGATATACGATTTGGAAATTTTATATAATGTTTTTGTAAAACGTGATTCCAAGGATGTATTACATTGTTTCAACAATGAAAGTGGTTATTTCAAATCTCCACGACAACGACTACAATCATGCACAAATAGATTGTTTACTTTATTGTTATGATATTTTCCATGGTAACTAATCATGAATATTACACATGGGTAAAATTTTTCCGGATGAGCCAATAGAGAGCTCCGACCTGAGTACATTGAGTGTAAAATCACTTCTGTATCTTCTATGGTAACGTAGATATGCGAGTTTGAAATTTTATATAATGTTTTTGTAAAACGTGATTCCAAGGATGTATTACATTGTTTCAACAATGAAAGTGGTTATTTCAAATCTCCACGACAACGACTACAATCATGCACAAATAGATTGTTTACTTTATTGTTATGATTTTTTCCATGGTAACTAAGCATGAATATTACACATGGGTAATTTTTTTCCGATGAGCCAATAGAGAGCTTCGACCTGATTATATTGAGTGTAAAATCACTTCTGTATCTTCTATAGTAACGGAGATATGCGAGTTTGAAATTTTATATAATGTTTTTGTAAAACGTGATTCCAAGGATGTATTACATTGTTTCAACAATGAAAGTGGTTATTTCAAATCTCCACGACAACGACTACAATCATGCACAAATAGATTGTTTACTTTATTGTTATGATTTTTTCCATGTTAACTAAGCATGAATATTACACATGGGTAATTTTTTTCCGATGAGCTAATAGAGAGCTCCGACCTGAGTACATTGAGTGTAAAATCACTTCTGTATCTTCTATGGTAACGGAGATATGCGAGTTTGAAATTTTATATAATGTTTTTGTAAAACGTGATTCCAAGGATGTATTACATTGTTTCAACAATGAAAGTGGTTATTTCAAATCTCCACGACAACGACTACAATCATGCACAAATAGATTGTTTACTTTATTGTTATGATTTTTTCCATGGTAACTAAGCATGAATATTACACATGGGTAATTTTTTTCCGATGAGCCAATAGAGAGCTTCGACCTGATTATATTGAGTGTAAAATCACTTCTGTATCTTCTATAGTAACGGAGATATGCGAGTTTGAAATTTTATATAATGTTTTTGTAAAACGTGATTCCAAGGATGTATTACATTGTTTCAACAATGAAAGTGGTTATTTCAAATCTACACGACAACGACTACAATCATGCACAAATAGATTGTTTACTTTATTGTTATGATATTTTCCATGGTAACTAAGCATGAATATTACACATGGGTAATGTTTTTCCGATGAGCCAATAGAGAGCTTCGACCTGAGTACATTGAGTGTAAAATCACTTCTGTATCTTCTATAGTAACGGAGATATGCGAGTTTGAAATTTTATATAATGTTTTTGTAAAACGTGATTCCAAGGATGTATTACATTGTTTCAACAATGAAAGTGGTTATTTCAAATCTCCACGACAACGACTACAATCATGCACAAATAGATTGTTTACTTTATTGTTATGATAGTTTCCATGGTAACTATGCATGAATATTACACATGGGTAAAATTTTTCCGGATGAGCAAATAGAGAGCTTCGACCTGATTACATTGAGTGTAAAATCACTTCTGTATCTTCTATAGTAACAGAGATATGCGAGTTTGAAATTTTATTTAATGTTCTTGTAAAACGTGATTCCAAGGATGTATTACATTGTTTCAACAATGAAAGTGGTTTTTTTCAAATCTCCACGACAACGACTACAATCATGCACAAAAAGATTGTTTACTTTATTGTTATGATAGTTTCCATGGTAACTAAGCATGAATATTACACATGTTTAAAATTTTTTCGGATGAGCCAATAGAGAGCTTCGACCTGATTACATTGAGTGTAAAATCACTTCTGTATCTTCTATAATAACGGAGATATGCGAGTTTGAAATTTTATATAATATTCTTGTAAAACGTGATTCCAAGGATGTATTACATTGTTTCAACAATGAAAGTGGTTATTTCAAATCTCCACGACAACGACTACAATCATGCACAAATAGATTGTTTACTTTATTGTTATGATAGTTTCCATGGTAACTATGCATGAATATTACACATGGGTAAAATTTTCCGGATGAGCAAATAGAGAGCTTCGACCTGATTACATTGAGTGTAAAATCACTTCTGTATCTTCTATAATAACGGAGATATGCGAGTTTGAAATTTTATATAATGTTTTTGTAAAACGTGATTCCAAGGATGTATTACATTGTTTCAACAATGAAAGTGGTTATTTGAAATCTCCACGACAACGACAACAAATCATGCACAAATAGATTGTTTACTTTATTGTTATGATAGTTTCCATGGTAACTATGCATGAATATTACACATGGCTAAAATTTTTCCGGATGAGCCAATAGAGAACTTCGACCTGATTACATTGAGTGTAAAATCACTTCTGTATCTTTTATAATAACGGAGATATGCGAGTTTGAAATTTTATATAATGTTCTTGTAAAACGTGATTCCAAGGATGTATTACATTGTTTCAACAATGAAAGTGGTTATTTGAAATCTCCACGACAACGACTACAATCATGCACAAATAGATTGTTTACTTTATTGTTATGATAGTTTCCATGGTAACTATGCATGAATATTACACATTGGTAAAATTTTTCCGGATGAGCAAATAGAGAGCTTCGACCTGATTACATTGAGTGTAAAATCACTTCTGTATCTTCTATAATAACGGAGATATGCGAGTTTGAAATTTTATATAATGTTTTTGTAAAACGTGATTCCAAGGACGTATTACATTGTTTCAACAATGAAAGTGGTTATTTGAAATCTCCACGACAACGACTACAATCATGCACAAATAGATTGTTTACTTTATTGTAATGATAGTTTCCATGGTAACTATGCATGAATATTACACATGGGTAAAATTTTTCCGGATGAGCAAATAGAGAGCTTCGACCTGATTACGTTGAGTGTAAAATCACTTCTGTATCTTCTATAGTAACGCAGATATGCGAGTTTGAAATTTTATATAATGTTTTTGTAAAACGTGATTCCAAGGATGTATTACATTGTTTCAACAATGAAAGTGGTTATTTCAAATCTCCACGACAACGACAACAATCATGCACAAATAGATTGTTTACTTTACTGTTATGATAGTTTCCATGGTAACTATGCATGAATATTACACATGGGTAAATTTTTTCCGGATGAGCCAATAGAGAGCTTCGACCTGATTACATTGAGTGTAAAATCACTTCTGTATCTTCTATAATAACGGAGATATGCGAGTTTGAAATTTTATATAATGTTCTTGTAAAACGTGATTCCAAGGATGTATTACATTGTTTCAACAATGAAAGTGGTTATTTGAAATCTCCACGACAACGACAACAAATCATGCACAAATAGATTGTTTACTTTATTGTTATGATAGTTTCCATGGTAACTATGCATGAATATTACACATGGCTAAAATTTTTCCGGATGAGCAAATAGAGAGCTTCGACCTGATTACATTGAGTGTAAAATCACTTCTGTATCTTCTATAATAACGGAGATATGCGAGTTTGAAATTTTATATAATGTTTTTGTAAAACGTGATTCCAAGGACGTATTACATTGTTTCAACAATGAAAGTGGTTATTTGAAATCTCCACGACAACGACTACAATCATGCACAAATAGATTGTTTACTTTATTGTAATGATAGTTTCCATGGTAACTATGCATGAATATTACACATGGGTAAAATTTTTCCGGATGAGCAAATAGAGAGCTTCGACCTGATTACGTTGAGTGTAAAATCACTTCTGTATCTTCTATAGTAACGCAGATATGCGAGTTTGAAATTTTATATAATGTTTTTGTAAAACGTGATTCCAAGGATGTATTACATTGTTTCAACAATGAAAGTGGTTATTTCAAATCTCCACGACAACGACAACAATCATGCACAAATAGATTGTTTACTTTACTGTTATGATAGTTTCCATGGTAACTATGCATGAATATTACACATGGGTAATTTTTTTCCGGATGAGCCAATAGAGAGCTTCGACCTGATTACATTGAGTGTAAAATCACTTCTGTATCTTCTATAATAACGGAGATATGCGAGTTTGAAATTTTATATAATGTTCTTGTAAAACGTGATTCCAAGGATGTATTACATTGTTTCAACAATGAAAGTGGTTATTTGAAATCTCCACGACAACGACTACAATCATGCACAAATAGATTGTTTACTTTATTGTTATGATAGTTTCCATGGTAACTATGCATGAATATTACACATTGGTAAAATTTTTCCGGATGAGCCAATAGAGAGCTTCGACCTGATTACATTGAGTGTAAAATCACTTCTGTATCTTTTATAATAACGGAGATATGCGAGTTTGAAATTTTATATAATGTTCTTGTAAAACGTGATTCCAAGGATGTATTACATTGTTTCAACAATGAAAGTGGTTATTTGAAATCTCCACGACAACGACTACAATCATGCACAAATAGATTGTTTACTTTATTGTTATGATAGTTTCCATGGTAACTATGCATGAATATTACACATTGGTAAAATTTTTCCGGATGAGCAAATAGAGAGCTTCGACCTGATTACATTGAGTGTAAAATCACTTCTGTATAATCTATAGTAACAGAGATATGCGAGTTTGAAATTTTATTTAATGTTCTTGTAAAACGTGATTCCAAGGATGTATTACATTGTTTCAACAATGAAAGTGGTTATTTCAAATCTCCACGACAACGACAACAATCATGCACAAATAGATTGTTTACTTTACTGTTATGATAGTTTCCATGGTAACTATGCATGAATATTACACATGGGTAAAATTTTTCCGGATGAGCCAATAGAGAGCTTCGACCTGATTACATTGAGTGTAAAATCACTTCTGTATCTTCTATAATAACGGAGATATGCGAGTTTGAAATTTTATATAATGTTCTTGTAAAACGTGATTCCAAGGATGTATTACATTGTTTCAACAATGAAAGTGGTTATTTGAAATCTCCACGACAACGACAACAAATCATGCACAAATAGATTGTTTACTTTATTGTTATGATAGTTTCCATGGTAACTATGCATGAATATTACACATGGCTAAAATTTTTCCGGATGAGCAAATAGAGAGCTTCGACCTGATTACATTGAGTGTAAAATCACTTCTGTATCTTCTATAATAACGGAGATATGCGAGTTTGAAATTTTATATAATGTTTTTGTAAAACGTGATTCCAAGGACGTATTACATTGTTTCAACAATGAAAGTGGTTATTTGAAATCTCCACGACAACGACTACAATCATGCACAAATAGATTGTTTACTTTATTGTAATGATAGTTTCCATGGTAACTATGCATGAATATTACACATGGGTAAAATTTTTCCGGATGAGCAAATAGAGAGCTTCGACCTGATTACGTTGAGTGTAAAATCACTTCTGTATCTTCTATAGTAACGCAGATATGCGAGTTTGAAATTTTATATAATGTTTTTGTAAAACGTGATTCCAAGGATGTATTACATTGTTTCAACAATGAAAGTGGTTATTTCAAATCTCCACGACAACGACAACAATCATGCACAAATAGATTGTTTACTTTACTGTTATGATAGTTTCCATGGTAACTATGCATGAATATTACACATGGGTAATTTTTTTCCGGATGAGCCAATAGAGAGCTTCGACCTGATTACATTGAGTGTAAAATCACTTCTGTATCTTCTATAATAACGGAGATATGCGAGTTTGAAATTTTATATAATGTTCTTGTAAAACGTGATTCCAAGGATGTATTACATTGTTTCAACAATGAAAGTGGTTATTTGAAATCTCCACGACAACGACTACAATCATGCACAAATAGATTGTTTACTTTATTGTTATGATAGTTTCCATGGTAACTATGCATGAATATTACACATTGGTAAAATTTTTCCGGATGAGCCAATAGAGAGCTTCGACCTGATTACATTGAGTGTAAAATCACTTCTGTATCTTTTATAATAACGGAGATATGCGAGTTTGAAATTTTATATAATGTTCTTGTAAAACGTGATTCCAAGGATGTATTACATTGTTTCAACAATGAAAGTGGTTATTTGAAATCTCCACGACAACGACTACAATCATGCACAAATAGATTGTTTACTTTATTGTTATGATAGTTTCCATGGTAACTATGCATGAATATTACACATTGGTAAAATTTTTCCGGATGAGCAAATAGAGAGCTTCGACCTGATTACATTGAGTGTAAAATCACTTCTGTATCTTCTATAGTAACAGAGATATGCGAGTTTGAAATTTTATTTAATGTTCTTGTAAAACGTGATTCCAAGGATGTATTACATTGTTTCAACAATGAAAGTGGTTATTTCAAATCTCCACGACAACGACTACAATCATGCACAAATAGATTGTTTACTTTATTGTTATGATAGTTTCCATGGTAACTATGCATGAATATTACACATGGGTAAAATTTTTCCGGATGAGCAAATAGAGAGCTTCGACCTGATTACATTGAGTGTAAAATCACTTCTGTATAATCTATAGTAACAGAGATATGCGAGTTTGAAATTTTATTTAATGTTCTTGTAAAACGTGATTCCAAGGATGTATTACATTGTTTCAACAATGAAAGTGGTTTTTTTCAAATCTCCACGACAACGACTACAATCATGCACAAAAAGATTGTTTACTTTATTGTTATGATAGTTTCCATGGTAACTAAGCATGAATATTACACATGTTTAAAATTTTTTCGGATGAGCCAATAGAGAGCTTCGACCTGATTACATTGAGTGTAAAATCACTTCTGTATCTTCTATAATAACGGAGATATGCGAGTTTGAAATTTTATATAATATTCTTGTAAAACGTGATTCCAAGGATGTATTACATTGTTTCAACAATGAAAGTGGTTATTTCAAATCTCCACGACAACGACTACAATCATGCACAAATAGATTGTTTACTTTATTGTTATGATAGTTTCCATGGTAACTATGCATGAATATTACACATGGGTAAAATTTTTCCGGATGAGCAAATAGAGAGCTTCGACCTGATTACATTGAGTGTAAAATCACTTCTGTATCTTCTATAATAACGGAGATATGCGAGTTTGAAATTTTATATAATGTTTTTGTAAAACGTGATTCCAAGGATGTATTACATTGTTTCAACAATGAAAGTGGTTATTTGAAATCTCCACGACAACGACAACAAATCATGCACAAATAGATTGTTTACTTTATTGTTATGATAGTTTCCATGGTAACTATGCATGAATATTACACATGGCTAAAATTTTTCCGGATGAGCCAATAGAGAGCTTCGACCTGATTACATTGAGTGTAAAATCACTTCTGTATCTTCTATAGTAACAGAGATATGCGAGTTTGAAATTTTATTTAATGTTCTTGTAAAACGTGATTCCAAGGATGTATTACATTGTTTCAACAATGAAAGTGGTTTTTTTCAAATCTCCACGACAACGACTACAATCATGCACAAAAAGATTGTTTACTTTATTGTTATGATAGTTTCCATGGTAACTAAGCATGAATATTACACATGTTTAAAATTTTTTCGGATGAGCCAATAGAGAGCTTCGACCTGATTACATTGAGTGTAAAATCACTTCTGTATCTTCTATAATAACGGAGATATGCGAGTTTGAAATTTTATATAATATTCTTGTAAAACGTGATTCCAAGGATGTATTACATTGTTTCAACAATGAAAGTGGTTATTTCAAATCTCCACGACAACGACTACAATCATGCACAAATAGATTGTTTACTTTATTGTTATGATAGTTTCCATGGTAACTATGCATGAATATTACACATGGGTAAAATTTTTCCGGATGAGCAAATAGAGAGCTTCGACCTGATTACATTGAGTGTAAAATCACTTCTGTATCTTCTATAATAACGGAGATATGCGAGTTTGAAATTTTATATAATGTTCTTGTAAAACGTGATTCCAAGGATGTATTACATTGTTTCAACAATGAAAGTGGTTATTTGAAATCTCCACGACAACGACAACAAATCATGCACAAATAGATTGTTTACTTTATTGTTATGATAGTTTCCATGGTAACTATGCATGAATATTACACATGGCTAAAATTTTTCCGGATGAGCCAATAGAGAACTTCGACCTGATTACATTGAGTGTAAAATCACTTCTGTATCTTTTATAATAACGGAGATATGCGAGTTTGAAATTTTATATAATGTTCTTGTAAAACGTGATTCCAAGGATGTATTACATTGTTTCAACAATGAAAGTGGTTATTTGAAATCTCCACGACAACGACTACAATCATGCACAAATAGATTGTTTACTTTATTGTTATGATAGTTTCCATGGTAACTATGCATGAATATTACACATTGGTAAAATTTTTCCGGATGAGCCAATAGAGAGCTTCGACCTGATTACATTGAGTGTAAAATCACTTCTGTATCTTTTATAATAACGGAGATATGCGAGTTTGAAATTTTATATAATGTTCTTGTAAAACGTGATTCCAAGGATGTATTACATTGTTTCAACAATGAAAGTGGTTATTTGAAATCTCCACGACAACGACTACAATCATGCACAAATAGATTGTTTACTTTATTGTTATGATAGTTTCCATGGTAACTATGCATGAATATTACACATTGGTAAAATTTTTCCGGATGAGCAAATAGAGAGCTTCGACCTGATTACATTGAGTGTAAAATCACTTCTGTATCTTCTATAATAACGGAGATATGCGAGTTTGAAATTTTATATAATGTTTTTGTAAAACGTGATTCCAAGGATGTATTACATTGTTTCAACAATGAAAGTGGTTATTTGAAATCTCCACGACAACGACAACAAATCATGCACAAATAGATTGTTTACTTTATTGTTATGATAGTTTCCATGGTAACTATGCATGAATATTACACATGGCTAAAATTTTTCCGGATGAGCCAATAGAGAACTTCGACCTGATTACATTGAGTGTAAAATCACTTCTGTATCTTTTATAATAACGGAGATATGCGAGTTTGAAATTTTATATAATGTTCTTGTAAAACGTGATTCCAAGGATGTATTACATTGTTTCAACAATGAAAGTGGTTATTTGAAATCTCCACGACAACGACTACAATCATGCACAAATAGATTGTTTACTTTATTGTTATGATAGTTTCCATGGTAACTATGCATGAATATTACACATTGGTAAAATTTTTCCGGATGAGCCAATAGAGAGCTTCGACCTGATTACATTGAGTGTAAAATCACTTCTGTATCTTTTATAATAACGGAGATATGCGAGTTTGAAATTTTATATAATGTTCTTGTAAAACGTGATTCCAAGGATGTATTACATTGTTTCAACAATGAAAGTGGTTATTTGAAATCTCCACGACAACGACTACAATCATGCACAAATAGATTGTTTACTTTATTGTTATGATAGTTTCCATGGTAACTATGCATGAATATTACACATTGGTAAAATTTTTCCGGATGAGCAAATAGAGAGCTTCGACCTGATTACATTGAGTGTAAAATCACTTCTGTATCTTCTATAGTAACAGAGATATGCGAGTTTGAAATTTTATTTAATGTTCTTGTAAAACGTGATTCCAAGGATGTATTACATTGTTTCAACAATGAAAGTGGTTATTTCAAATCTCCACGACAACGACTACAATCATGCACAAATAGATTGTTTACTTTATTGTTATGATAGTTTCCATGGTAACTATGCATGAATATTACACATGGGTAAAATTTTTCCGGATGAGCAAATAGAGAGCTTCGACCTGATTACATTGAGTGTAAAATCACTTCTGTATAATCTATAGTAACAGAGATATGCGAGTTTGAAATTTTATTTAATGTTCTTGTAAAACGTGATTCCAAGGATGTATTACATTGTTTCAACAATGAAAGTGGTTTTTTTCAAATCTCCACGACAACAGTAGTCCAGTTTAGACAGTTCTGCAACATCAAGTGGTGAGCTGAAGTGGTGAGCAGTGTTGCCAACTCCTCACTCGAAAAAAGCACCAAGGTTTTTGTTTTTGGGTCTAACCTAACCTAAAGCAAGGAGGTGGCAACCTTGCTTGAGGTATTTTCTCGCAGTGTTGCCAACTCCTCACTCGAAAAAATCACCAAGGTTTTTTTTTTTGGGTTTAACCTAGCCTAAAAGCAAGGAGCTGACAACCTTACTTGAGGCTTGCCTTACAGTGCATAAAGCAAGGTTGCCAACCCACTGGTACTTTTGCCATAGCCTTTTACAAAAAAAAAAAAGAGAAAGGGAAGAGTTAAACAACCGACAGCTTACCCACAGCCTTTTTTGCTCTAACCTAACCTAAAGCAAGGAGCTGGCAACTTTGCTTGTGCAATCAACCCGGTTGACCACCCTCAAGTAAAAAATCAACGTTGCCAACTCCTCACTCGAAAAAAAAAATCACCAAGATTTTTTTTTTGTCTAACCTAAAGCAAGGAGCTGGCAATTTTGCTTGTGCAATCAAGCCGGTTGACCGCCCTCAAGTAAAAATCAGCGTTGGCAACTCCTCACTCGAAAAAAAATCACCAAGATTTTTTTTTGGTCTAACCTAACCTAAAGCAAGGAGGTGGCAACTTTGCTTGAGGCTTGCCTTACAGCGCATAAAGCAATTTTTGCCAACCTACACACACTAAACAAGGAGAGCCGACAACAAATATGTACTGCCGTAAAAGAAAGAGAGATGGGTGGATGGTAATATAGTATGTGTGTGCGTGTGCGCGTATAATATGTAGCATTATTAACTAGAGTGTGTTGGCAATTTACTTACAACTAAAAAAAAATAGAGATGCCAACGTTGGTGTAAGATGAAGAGAGAGAGAGAGAGAGAGAGATTTATGGCTGGCAAGAGTAACGAGCGAATGCGCCATATCGTAATTTTCCAACTCCGTATATCGTGACCTTTGTAAACCTCTCTCGGGGGAATATTGTAACGCAAACAAACAAACAAAATAATAATTGTTGTTTTTTAGAATGCCTGGCCCCTATAACCTCGCCAGGGTGCGTGGTGCCCAACCAAAAATGTAAAAGTTTTCTAACGGCTGCGGTTATAGATTACCGCACCTCTGTAGAGTTTCACGTGTTTTTTTTTTTCCCCCAAACTTCCATGAAACCCTACAGAGGACCTCCGTAATGCATGCAACGTGTACTAACGACTCTAGTGTTATTTGATGTTGTGATATTTTTGGATATAGAGTTTTATTATGAGATAGATAAAAAATGATTATGTTTATTATAATATTTTCTTGATGAAGATGGAGAATATGTGTGTGTTACAAATAAAGTTGCATGCTTTTTTCTAGTGTGTGTATGTGTTTTTTGATGTTTCGACAGCATCTGAAACGATAAAAAAAAATTATTGTTAATTTTCACGTGTAAAAACAACAACAAATTTTTTTTTTGTGCAAATTTTCTGATTGTCTCTCGTGCTATAGTGCAAAAAAAGATATTGTGACTGATAACTAATGAAATTAACATTTGTAAGTGATCTGAACTAGTGAAATTCGTATTGTGCCATTGTAACTGATTGTGCTAGTGCAGAAAATTTCTTATTGTGCAAGAAAATAGATGTTAAAAAACTTGTTAAAACTGCTCTGTGACCCTCTCGTTCTTCACGTCGTAGGCGAAGGACTTCTCTGCAATCAGGATGACACTGCATAGGGTATCCTCGGGCAAGGCATCGTGGAACTCGCAGACGACCTTGATGTTGGTTCGATCGTTGACCACAACCTTCTTCCTCTTAGATGTGTTGATGACGGTCATGGGTCTCCGTGCTTTGAACTCGCTGGGCGTGTAGTACATGTCCACGCTTCCCTCGGTCACGCGTTTGTAAGCCGAGAACGCTTCGTAAAGTTTGAGGTAATCGTTTTTGGTCACGTCGAGGTTGTAATTCTCGCGCGGGAACACTTCGTTGCGTCCGTTCTTCAGATAAACGTTCTTGATCTTGCAGTCGTCGAACTTGCTGGAATCTTTCTCCTGATTCTTGTCCCTCCCGGTCTGAAAGAGCACTACGACGAAATCTGGCATGTCGAACTGTATGTTGTTGAACTGCGTCGTCACGTCGAATTCCATGTGACTTCCCGACGCCATCTTCTGCACGCACTGGTAAGCGTGAAAGTGAATGAACACCTGCGGACTTTTCAAGATCTCCGCTTTGTACTTGAGGGCGTAGTTCGTTTCGTATTCCACCACCGGCATTCTCAATTCCATGCTCCGGATGACGCATTTCGCCGCTTCGGGTAAAGTGTTGGCTATTGGTGTGGTGCCGTCCGGACCCAAAGTAGCGTATCGCATCAGTGCGTCGTTGTCGTTGGCCGCTCTTCGAAACGTGACCCTCAGTCCTCCCTTCCACATGATCTCCTTGTAGTCCGAGAAGAATCCTGGAAGCAGACGCATGGGAAAGAGCACCGTGTGACTTCTCGTCGATATTTTGGTCCCGGCTTCGAATCCTCCCGCCTGGTAGTACGCTGCGTCCGTTTTGGATAATTTCAATGTTCCCACTGCCGTCGACGTGATGCCTGGATAATCTATTCTGTCGATGACGGTGTTGTGTTTCCTCACCTCCACCTGGGAGAACAGGTGAGGCACGAAGTTGTCCACGAGTATCAAGTTTGCTGCTGCGGGAAACGCGTCTCCGCTTTCCTTCTTCACCACGTCGAATTGAAGGTAGAGGTCCGCTCTGTGAGGATGAACGAACCCATCGCCTACGTCCACGTCGTATTCGATCTCCCTGTTCGCCTCGTTCAGATTGGCGAACGTGCGACGGTTGGGAGGGAAAGATTGCAATTCGTAACTTTCGATTTGCTCCATTTTACATGTATGGTTATTTATTATACGTTGATCTCCACGATGGCAGTAGTTGTTGCACCTGCGAAATCCACCACGTCTCCTTTCTCGTTCGTCACCACCAACTCTATGTCGTCTATGCGGTTGCGACATACTGGAAAATAGGTCGGCGAAGAGGGCGTGTAGATGATCGGTTCCATGAACTCGGAACTTGGTTTGAAAGTGGCTATGATTCCCGTCTGCTTGTGACTTCCCAGCAATCCGTCCGAAGATTTCGTGATCATACCTTCGGCCACGTTACAGTGTACGTTCAGAGTCTCTATGGCCAAGAATTTAGGAATGTTGGTTGCTACGTGCTTGATGCCAGCTTCGAGTTTGGTGTCGTTCTCGAAACCTAAAAGTTCTCCCATGGTGCCCAGGTCCACGGTCTCCGTCGCGGATAGGATTTCCACTCTGTGCGTGACCGAATTTTGAGAAAGGTACGTGCCTTTGGGTAATTGAGCTTGCAAAGTGGAAAGATTGTATTGTCCTGGCGTGACGACGATGTGTTCGCTTCCGACGCTAATTTTGTTGTTGTGATGCGTAACGTTGGGTATGAGGTACATGCTGTAGAATGCACGCAGAGCCACGGATTTAGGATAGACGATGTCGTCGTGCAGCGTGAGTTTCAAGATCGAAGATTCGCTCGTGAGATGGAACACGCCCATCCTAGTGATGCTGTTTGAGGTTCCACAATGCTTTCTGGAAATCCTCGATCGTAGGGTTATTTATTTTAGAGAGAAACGCGAGCATGGAGAGGCAGAGATGGCCGCAGTTCACGTCTCCGAAATCTTGAATGCGTTCGTCGTTGTAGTATATGGAGGTTTTGTTCGTTTTCAGATAATAGACTAAATTTGTAGGTGGAACACCTCCGAAAGAATCGAAAACGAATGCTTTATCATTGTCGTTTTTGTGGTAACATATCCAATGCGTGCCTGGATTTTCTTGACCGTCCAAGTTGACTACTCCGCATTCTCTTCTTTTCACGCTTGAAGGTAACGAGTCGGACATGAAAACTCCTCTGAAGTGTTTGATTTGTAACGGTTCAATCAGAGATTCAATGTCTCGGTTGGTGAGTGCCTCTGTTTCTTTTTTTTATATTTCTTCAAAGCATCGAGGTTGCTTTTTTGTTTTTTGGTTATACCTTTCCCCTTCTTCTCCATGGCCAGGTTGTGACGTTTCTGTTCTTCCAACTCGGCCTTGTTCTTCTTCGAGTCGATGACGGTTTTCGCGATGGCGGCACTTCCGCCGGCCAAACTTCCAACGGCCCCCAATGCTGCCAGGATGGCCGGGATGCTGAATATGAAACCTCCGATCTTTTGCTGTTTCCGCGAACGCTGCAATCTTTTCAATTGAGGTGTGCTGAGCAGCAATTTCATTCCGTGTCCTTTCGACAAGCAAGAACGTTTCTTCTCGCGTTGTTTCTTGGTGAGTAACCCATCGAGGGCACCTAGATTTTTTAGATTGGAGTATGGTATCTGGTACACGATACCCTTGGGCTTCATGTTGATGCTCTATGTGTTATTTTCACGGTATGTTATTTATATATATATTCTGAGATTTTTTCTTGTGTAGTTTTTTACGGTATGTTATTTATATATTTTCAAGGCCTTGCAGTCGTTACACAAATTCTATTACGTGCTTCGTTTTCTTGCCAAGAAGTTCCTTTGTCCCCTTGTACACGATTCGAGTTTTGTTCTCGATTAAAATAGATAGCTTCTCGTCGGATAACATGTTAGCGTATCGATCTGGTAAAAATAGACTGTATTGTGCGTTGAGCAACAGGCGTACCTTGGGACCATACTGGGTAGAAACGATTGAACCGGAAGTTATCGTGTAAGGTTTGTCGACTTCCAATTCCTGAATTTTTACATACTCGACTGACAAATTTAGCATTTGTTTTAATGCTTGGAGATCGCTTATTTTTTCGGTCGTCATATCAAAAAAAATTTCAGAGTGTTAGAGAGAAATTTAATTGCTTTTTTTTTTTCACAATGTGTGTTATTTATATATACCGAAGATTATTTTTTTCACGATGTGTGTTATTTATATATCAAGTTTTTTTTTTGGCACGTATATATATTATTATTTTTTTAACGGAGGAAGAAAGTTCGTGCTTCGGAAAACGCGAGGATGTGCGTAAGGATATCTTCCTTCTCCTGCATAGACTTGTACCAATCATCAGTATACTGTCTTCTTCCCTGCATCGCCTCGTACAGTTCGTCCGACCTATCGTTTAATTTTTCCCCTGCAGCCGAAAGCAGAATGTTGAGATCATCGCACCTCAGGCCGCTGATCTCCCGAAGAAGGTCCTTGAGAACCATTTCACAAGGGATGCGAAATTCCGGCATTGTTTTTGCCATGCTTACAAGTTTATTAACATCTCCGTTAACTACTTTCTTGAATATTTTAGATAGTAGCTCGGGTGGCAAATTAGTTATGTAATCCATGTTGTTTTTTTTTACGGTATGTTATTTATATACCCCACCCCAATTTTTGTTTCGTGTTCATGGCGATGGTGGTGCCTAGTGCGGCGACCCGTTCACCCAGCGATGCGTCTCTGCTCACGAACCTTTCGAAAGCTGCATGTTCCAATTTTTTGTCTGCTTCGTGACGTGCATCCAGATCCGTCTGCGTGGTGTTGTAGGCAATGTCGTGATCTTTGCATGCGGCGTCCAACGGATTCACACCCTTGTCTCCTCTCTCCAATCTTTTCTCGAGTTTGGTACCCGGTCCGCAGTACTGGTAGCCAGGTAGATGCATCTCGAAAGGTAACTTGTTGATGATGTCGTTCACGAGTCCTTTTCCTTCGGCCACGTTCCAGAATTTCGGAGGCAGCGTGTTGATGATTTTGATCAGGTAACCTATGCCCTTGTCGTCGTTCACGATGAAGTTGGAAAGTTTCGTGCTGATCATGTCCACGATGCCAACCTTCTCGTTGTAGAAATTACGGTTGCCTGCATTCTCTTCGCCGGCTATCACCAACAATCGGTCCACGAGTTTCCTAACGTCGTCCACCCAAACGAATTCTTTGGGTAACGTGTTGTAACGTTTGACGCCGCTGCCTGTTTTGACCTGGTTCCAAATCGGTTTGATGAGATTCCTGTACTTCTCGCCGCTGCTCGAATTCACCCTATTCTGCGAGGCGTCGTTGTTCTGGTACAAGGCATCCGTCATGATCAGAATTTCCTTGTAACTCTGGTAATCTTCGTCGGTGTAATCTTTCGGCTGCTTTTTGGCGACGAGTTCCCACAGTCCCACCGTACCCGGATACCTGTTCCAACTATCCTTGTCGCCTAAATTGACTTTAATGTCGTTGCCTTCGAAGGTCACCTTCGATTTCCCAATCTTCCACACCACACCGCCGCCTTCGCTGGTTTCCATGCTGGGATACAATCCGAACACTTCATCCTTGTCGAATTTCCCCGTGCTCAGGTAGTCTCGTGCCAAAGGTCCCAACTCGATCTTATCCGAAGACGACGACGTGCTGCCTATGGCTCGACGTCGTGCCGGTGCATCCTTCAGTTCGAACGGCGTCGAAGGAATGCTCGAAATAGGCGTGGGTACGGCGTAACTTTTAGCTGCGAGCGGTACGAGTTCATTAATCAAATTTTTATTTTGTTCCGTGACACTTTTAATTTCTTTACCTAGACTGCTGATGGCATCGATCACAGGTTGATCCTGACGTTTCTTCTCTTCGTAGAATCCGCGATTCTCGGATTTCCAACCTTTGAAGCGTTTCGCGAGGTAATCGCGAAGCTTGAGATTTTCGTCCTCGATTTTTCGTTTCGTCATGACGTTATTTATATACGTCGTTTCTCACAACGTTGCAACGTTTAGAAAATCGTTGATTTTGTTTCTGTATTTTCCGTCGTTGGGTTTCCTCGTCATGTCGATCGTCACAAATCCGAAATCGTCACTGTTCCAGCAAGTAGAGCAGCCTTCCGAAAATTGATTGTAGTTCATGTCTCCGCCTACGTAGTCATCGTGCGCGTGCTTGAGGTTGGTGTGATCTTGACGAAACAAACATATGAAATTGGCGTTGTCGCGCACTAACTGTTTTGGAATTTTGGAAAACGTTTGAGCTAGGTAAAAACAATCCATTCCTTTGTGACGACCTTGCGTGAAAAAGTTGCGAATTTCATTTTGATTTTCCAGGATGGCGTCGTCGAACACAACGACTGAATTTTCACGACAATCGTCGAGTGGTTTTATTTCCGAGGCGAATGTTGCAATGTCCAGACCATCGTACAGTTTCATCAGTTGCTGGTATTTGGATTGCTCCAAACTTTTCGAGAACACGTACAGGTGCCTGTTCTTCCAATTTAACCAATTCGGTGCGAGGAGAAAATTGTCCACGAGCAGTGTCGTTTTCCCACACCCCGAAGGACCTACGATCAGACAGCGGATGCTGTCGGGAAGCAACTCGCCGTTCTTTTTCTTCGTTTGACTTTCCGGATCCGGTAGACGCTTCACCACGTTCCACGTACTCACAAGATCACTTCGTCCGCGTCGATCCAACTCTTTTCCGGAAGTCCCAGCCATTTGACAAACAGTTTGTCACCTTTCCTACGCAATACTTTCTCGATGAGGTACGTGTCGGGGTGTTTCGTTTTAGAGAGTTCCTCTTCGTAAAATCTTCCTTTCAAAATCTCGCCGCTACTATCTTTTATTATATACGTGTGTCGGTTTCCGGGTAGAACTCGAACCACCGTAAAGAGTTCCGTGCTCCAATTTTTTGTGAATCCCTTCTCGAAGGTGCGTTTGAATTTGCTGATCCTCACCTGGTCTCCAATTTTGTATTTAGCTTTTTTTGTCGTGGGTGTGTACTTTGGACAGTAAACTGTAGAAATTAAACGCTGCTCGTCAGACTTGGTAACGTCAACTGGCTTCATGCCTATCGTTCTGTGTACCGTTTTATTATAGGTGTTGACGAGTTCCGGCAGGATGTCGACCCATTTGTAATTTCCCCGAAGCGTGAATCGTTTCCACATGTGTGTTTTCAAGGTTCGATTGAATCTTTCCACGATGCTGGCTTTGATGTGACTGAAGCTCGAATAATGTCGAATCTTGTGTTTTTGAATAAACTTTTGGAATACGGCGTTGTAAAATTCTTTACCGTTGTCTGTTTGCAGAAACCGTGGTCGTCTGCCACCGCTTTCGCGAAAAATTAATTTGAATGCTTCCGTGACGCACGTTCCTGTTTTCGCCTTCAAAGGTAGAGCCCATGCGAATTTCGAAAACGTGTCTATGACGGTGAGGAGGTACTTGTTGCCCTTGTTCAATTTATGCACGTTTTTCAAATTGCCGCTACTCATCTCCACGAGGTCACTTTGCCAGAGGTCGTCGATGCCCTTGGTTACCACAGCCAAACGTTCGTAGTTGCGGCGTGCAGGTTTATGCAATTCTTCGACGATGGCTTGCCTAGACATTTTTTAGAGATTACGTTTCAAGAGAAGCACAAGCGTGATGGGATTCAAAGAGGGTGGCACTTCGCTCGTGTTTTGAATGATCAGCTTATCGCCGGCACTCACGTCGAAAACGGTGAGATCTTCGTCTTCGTGTATTTCATATATGTTGCGCGTTTCGTTCCAACGTGCCAGAGGAATGTTTCCTGCTTTCTGGACACCACGATTCGATATCAAAGTCATGGTAGGAACGCTAGCTTTTCTACCGTGAGACCAGTACGAAAATTCGTTTATCTGAATCGTGCCATCGAGGAGAAACTTGTAGTACGGATGATAAGGATGCAACATGTACAGTTTGTTACCTTCGACGAACGTGGAGATTCTCTGTTGATTGGGCACGCTGTTGATTTCGATGGCTTGCAGAGAATGCAGTTTAGCGAATTTAGTGTCGACGCCGAGCAGATTACTGTGAACTTGTCCGAGTTTATTTTCGATGGGCAGCAAATGCTCGATTATGGTATCCGTTACGGCAGAAAACGACGGTTTGATTTTCACTTCCACGTTCAACTGCTTGTAGTTTTCGTTGAGTTCTTGCAACTTGGCACCGAAAGAGGCCAGCGTCGATTCCTGCGTGGATTCCAGCACTCCAACTTGATCTCTGATGTTGACGACGATGTTCTGAAGGTTCTCGACTTGATTCAATTTCGAGCTCTTCTCGGTAAGATCGTTCACGATGCTTCGCATCTCTGTAAACTGCGTGTGAAGGTCGGCGACGCTCTGCGAAGTGGGCAGCGTCGATACCAGCGAACTAATTTCGTCTCGAATCTGTTCCACGTTCGCCGTTTCCGTTTCTAGTCGTTTCAGCATTCGAGATATGTTTCTTTTCAAAGCGTGCAATTCTTTGGAGGTGGGGAGATTGGCCACTTTACTCTCGAGATCGCTCAATGAACTTTTGATGTCGTTCGAATCGGATAGTGCCGTCACCGCCGTTTTCAATTTTTCCAAATCTTCGCTCGAAGGCACGCTCGTCCGTAACGATTCCAAGTCACCCTGTATGTTGTCGAGTACGTGATGAAAATGAGCAAGATTCGTTTCGACGTTCAAATTTTCTAAATATTCGATCTTCTGCTGAACCGTGCTTAACGTGTCTTGAATGCTCGTCAACGCTCTCGCTTCGGCGTGAATATTTTTAATTTCTTCGTTGATCAATTCCAAAGACGCCTGAAGCGTAGCGATGGTGGTTTGAATGTGTTCGAAATCTTGATAGGCCTCCAATTGAATTTTTATGTTCGCGACGCTTTTACCGATGACCTGCAGTTCGTCCGACGATGGTAGGTTCGTCATTGTATCTTCCAAAGTCTGCAACTTGGATTTAATTTCTTCCAACGTGCTGGTGAATTCTTCTTGTAATTTCGAAACGACGACATGCAAGCGTTCTGCGTCTATATCGTTCACCACGGTTTGAAGTTCAGAGAAATTCTTTTCTATTGCGGAAGTTCGTTCTTCGATTTCGAGTTTCAATTTTTCCAAATCTTCATTTTTCGATTGAAATTGCTGTAATTTGGCCAAATCATTTTGAAGCGAATCCACGCTCAACTGTATATTTTGAACGTTGTCGTAAGAAGGTACGTCGACATAATTTTTTATCAGCGTCTTCAGTTCGGAATCGATTTTCAGAATGGGGTCGAGACATTGCGTTTGGAGCGTAGCGATTTCCGACTCTAAACTTTTGTTTAAGGTTTCCTGCAAAGCGATCAAATCGGTCCTCAACTTCTTAACTCGAATGTCCAACATGAGAATCTCTTCTGCGTGGTCCACACGCTTGGTGTTGCCGAAAATGTCGTTAGGCATTTTGTTAACGGTTATTTATAATAGGATAGACGATTCGTAATTCTACGAAGAGAGGAATAAGTTTATCGTAGTCTCCGAGGAGTTCCACGTACAGGTAATCTCCTGCGGAAACATCGTACGTAATGTTAGAAAGCATCTTGTCGTGCTTGATTCGAAAAATATTCTTGCCGGTAGAAATTTTGATTTCGCCTGCGTTCACCGGATTCACGGTGATTTGAAGTTTCCCGTCGATCGGAATTTCGTAGAAATGTAAATTGTTATTAAAAACATAAAACATCTTGCCCACATCGTCATTCAGTTTCGTCCAAATGCTGTTGAGATGAATGATCAACAGACCGTTGAGTTTAGGTAACACGGAAGGTAAGACTTCATGATCTGGTATGGTTTCCATAATGATCTGTTTTTTGAAACCGAACAAATTCATAGGCATGCTGGTTATTTAAGAATACGGTCAAAGTTTTTTTGTAATGACAGTCAAAGTGTTTTTTTTTTTTTTTTTTTGTTTTGTTTTGTTTTATGAATCTTCTGTTGAAGATGGACATATGTTGCAGGTTTTGCTTTCTGCTAAGCTATAGTGCCCCCACGGCAATGTGTGAATACCACACTTGAGGACGCACCTCTTATCGTCGTTGGGATCCAGGGCAATTTTTCTAACTTTGTTTGTGGTGATGATATGGTCGACGCTCTGGATACGCTGTTCTACTCTTAGAACCGACGATCTGGTCTTGAGGCAATCGACGAAGTCCTCGAATGCGAGATGCTCCCGAACCACCTGTCTGCCGACACCCTTGGCCTTCTTGGTAACGCTGCCCTCGGCTTTGATGGCATAGGCCTTGGCGCGAAGACCTGCAAACTCGAGAATTACATCACCGTCCTTCTCGTCTTTGAGTTTGCCAGGTACTTTTTTGTTTCGGGGCAGGATGCCGTACTGGTTCGGCTGGGGATAGCCCGAGGTGTCGAAGAGGTTAACCAAAGATGGAACCGTGGCCATGTCCTTGTACGCGTCGGCTGAGTGGACGTGGTACACCAAGCTGTCCGTGTCCGTGTAGAGAAGCGAGATGTTGTGGCTATAATGTGGACGTAATATGTCGTAGTACGTCTCGAACATGTGCAGCTTGCTCAGGTCTAATACTGAGGCACCAACATAAATTGGCTTGTCGAGTTTTACCTCACCCTTCCTCATATGCACCAGAGCAAGCTGCTCGTTATAAATGGTCCTCGATTTGAATAACGGGTTCGCTACGAGCCTGCGACATTGTGCTTTCCTCGTTACCAATTTTATGTCCATGCGATTCCGTACATTCTCCATAGTTTTGCCAAACACCGCATTGTTCATAAGCTTGAAGAAATCCTTATCAAGCTCGGACGTGGCTGCGGTGCGGTGTTTGGTGTTGACTTCAATATATGGCTTCAACCATGGAGAATGCTCGAACTTGAGGATGCGGTGAACTGCGCGGACTGCGACCCCTCGCTGCATCAACCACCGGAGATTCTGGTAGTGCAGGACATAACGCTCTTTGGGCTCGAAATCCATGACGAGCTTCTTCTGGTTGGAATCGGGTGGACACTTGAACTCGGGTGCAGGGGGGAGATCGCTGAACAAATCCTGCAGCTTCTCGGAGAACTCAAGGTCCACCTCGGCGAAGAATCCATGTTCCGAATCGTCGAAGCTTTCGACGTCGAAGTTGGAAGGGTCAGCCCACTCGAAGCCTCTAAAAGGGAGTGACTGCATCATGGAGTGTCCGTAGAGGTTATTGACGTCCGTGTACATGATGTAGCTGGACGGTTGTGAGGGGTCGTAGCCGGTGGCCATGTGGTGATTGTTGGCGCGCGAGTGTCGCTGCGACACCTGGACCATTCCACCCCGCACGGCGCGTTCCACAAACAGCATCATGTCCACGTCCGAAAGAAGCTCCAGCTTGATCTTCGTCACCAGAAACATGGCTGACCACGCCAGTCCGGGGAGACTGTAGAAGTAGGCGGGGTCCAGCTTGTAGATCTTCATTGCGGTCGCACGGAACGTCTGGAACACGTCGGCGAGGAGCGTCACGTCAAGTCTGAGGTAGACGTCGTGGTAGTCCCCGAGAGTTCGACAGCCCAGCTCGCGCCACATGGACTGGGCGTGGTGATATTCCTCGTCGGTGATGTTCGAGCCTCGCAGCTGACTGTAGAACTTCGCCTGGGGAGGTAGCGTCGTCTCCGCGAACTTGGAAGGGTCTGTGACGTATTCGTAGGGATAGACTCCCTTACGCTTGAAGAGGCCGGCGTCCAAGTTCGGAAAATTTCCGGAGGTAATAAGCATTTGCTCGTCGCTAAGCTTCCCTGCGAGAGCATCGAGGCTGGCCGGGAGGAACCTCAGGGAGTCGAGGAAGCGAAGCTCGACGGTGGAGTGTGATCCTGAAATTCGCACCCACTTGCTCACACTGATGTAACGCTCCTCGTTCTGCGCCAGGACGTTGATTCGCATGTCGTCGTACCCAAGATGCTTGACGAGGTGGTGGAAGTCGTATCCCGAGCCATTATGAAAAAACACAGGGATAAATCGCGGGTCCCGGGCCATGAGGTTGCATCCGTTGCACCAAGGACCAACATACCTACCGTTAAAGTGATCGTGGTGTTGGACTTTACGGTTGTTGGCGGTGTACTCCTTGACGCAGACAGGGCAAGCGATGGACTCGTCGTGTCTACGCTGATCGTCGGGGGACAGTGGGAGCATAGACTTGGGGGCCAACAGTACCTTCCCTATCTCATTGGCCTCGACAACCATCCTCTCGAGGAAGTGTTTGGCTGCGTCGGGACCACGGTACACGTAGGGCTCAGGAGCAATGTGCTGGTCACGTCGCACCACAACGTATGCATAACTCGAAGCCTCGTGGAGTTGGTAAGGGGTGGTGGAAGAAACTTCAGGGTCGGGATCGCAAGTGGACAGGGGTTTGAGGAAGGCCTCGAAATCCGCGATGATGATAGCGGGATGCTCCACCATGGCACCGTGCATGTGAAAACGCTCCACGGTGCCAGGTTTGGGCAAGACTGCCACACCAGGCTCGTTGGCATTGCAGTAGATCTTATGGCTGGCAAGCTTCTCTCCAGCGATGTTGGGACCTCTGATGTGCTGATAATCCTGCTGTTTTTGATTGTCAAAAGTTGACAAGCACCTTCGACAAACTTCTATGCTACCATCATGCTTGCTTTTTTGGCTCGACACCAACCGGGAGAGCGAACGGATGAGGGTGTAGTGGTGATTGGTCTCGTCCTTGATGAGCAGAAGGTGAATTTCCTGCGCACCATCAACGTTTACGTCGCTCACCCGGATGGGGTACACCGCATTTTCGTCAGTGAGACCGTAAACGTTGATGGCCAACCGCGTACGAGCCTCGAACTTTCGAATGTCCGGGACCTCTACCGGGTAGTCGATCCCAGCCATGGCAACTTCCAGCTCTGCCTCATAGGGTAGGTAGTGGTTAACTCGGTGTGGTTGGTTTTTCCTGTCGACAGGGTGCAACGCTGCAAGCACCGACCAGAGAAAGCACTTGTTATCTTTATTTTGGATGTTCAGGACGGCCTTCTTTGCCGCAATGGTAGGTGGTAAGGCGGCGTAGCTGGAGGCGGAGAGAGGCACGAACTTACAAAGTTTGACGCACAGTTCGTGAGGCTCGCCACACAGCGAACCCCCCGAGCCTTTAGCTTGATGTTCTTCTTGTTTTGCCACCAGCTCATCGGCAAACTGGTTGTAGATGACCTCGAGGTTGTCGACATCCGCCAGATGCAGCGTCTTCGCCTTGGTGTTGTGGCAGAAGCTGTAAATTTCGTCGGACGGCTTCTTGTACTGGCAACGTAGCGATGCGTAGAATTTGGTGGAGTGCATTGCAAGCGCATCGCCGAGGATGGAAATAATTTCGGCTTGCACGTTCTCCAAAAAGCTACGCACGTCGCATGAGCCCTCCGAAGTGATGACAAAATCCTCTAACAACCGCTCGAAAGCAGTCTGGTTTGTTTTTGTCACAGGCTTGACGCGTTTGGCGAGTGGTGGCGAGTCGGCTTCCGCTTTCCTCTTGGTCGAGCTGGTCGACGGTTGGGGAACAGGTGCTCCGACGACAACTTTGCATGATGTTATATGCCTCTTCAAATTATTAATAGTAATAGGTATACCGCACCTGGGACATGGTTTTTTAGCGGTTACACGCTTACCAGGTGCGCAGGTACGACAATGTCTTGCAAAATGTGCGCTTGATATGCTTATTTTGCACACAGGACAACTTTTCATGGAGCGCATTTTTTTGGGGGTATGTTTATTTATATGTGATCTGTTGGTGGTAGAGTGTTTACAAAAAAAATACCTTACGAGAAAAATTTTGTAGGCTAATTCTAATTAGTGTTAGTTTGAGGGGTTTATTTATATATGGGTGGCGTTGTTTTCCTCAAATATGTATTTTAATAAACCCTGTAAAAAAATTTAAAAAAATATATAAGAAGTTTGAGAAAAAAAAAAACACGTGAAACTCTACAGAGGTGCGGTAATCTATAACCGCAGCCGTTAGAAAACTTTTACATTTTTGGTTGGGCACCACGCACCCTGGCGAGGTTATAGGGGCCAGGCATTCTAAAAAACAACAATTATTATTTTGTTTGTTTGTTTGCGTTACAATATTCCCCCGAGAGAGGTTTACAAAGGTCACGATATACGGAGTTGGAAAATTACGATATGGCGCATTCGCTCGTTACTCTTGCCAGCCATAAATCTCTCTCTCTCTCTCTCTCTCTTCATCTTACACCAACGTTGGCATCTCTATTTTTTTTTAGTTGTAAGTAAATTGCCAACACACTCTAGTTAATAATGCTACATATTATACGCGCACACGCACACACATACTATATTACCATCCACCCATCTCTCTTTCTTTTACGGCAGTACATATTTGTTGTCGGCTCTCCTTGTTTAGTGTGTGTAGGTTGGCAAAAATTGCTTTATGCGCTGTAAGGCAAGCCTCAAGCAAAGTTGCCACCTCCTTGCTTTAGGTTAGGTTAGACCAAAAAAAAATCTTGGTGATTTTTTTTCGAGTGAGGAGTTGCCAACGCTGATTTTTACTTGAGGGCGGTCAACCGGCTTGATTGCACAAGCAAAATTGCCAGCTCCTTGCTTTAGGTTAGACAAAAAAAAAATCTTGGTGATTTTTTTTTTCGAGTGAGGAGTTGGCAACGTTGATTTTTTACTTGAGGGTGGTCAACCGGGTTGATTGCACAAGCAAAGTTGCCAGCTCCTTGCTTTAGGTTAGGTTAGAGCAAAAAAGGCTGTGGGTAAGCTGTCGGTTGTTTAACTCTTCCCTTTCTCTTTTTTTTTTTTTGTAAAAGGCTATGGCAAAAGTACCAGTGGGTTGGCAACCTTGCTTTATGCACTGTAAGGCAAGCCTCAAGTAAGGTTGTCAGCTCCTTGCTTTTAGGCTAGGTTAAACCCAAAAAAAAAAACCTTGGTGATTTTTTCGAGTGAGGAGTTGGCAACACTGCGAGAAAATACCTCAAGCAAGGTTGCCACCTCCTTGCTTTAGGTTAGGTTAGACCCAAAAACAAAAACCTTGGTGCTTTTTTCGAGTGAGGAGTTGGCAACACTGCTCACCACTTCAGCTCACCACTTGATGTTGCAGAACTGTCTAAACTGGACTACTGACAACGACTACAATCATGCACAAATAGATTGTTTACTTTATTGTAATGATAGTTTCCATGGTAACTATGCATGAATATTACACATGGGTAAAATTTTTCCGGATGAGCAAATAGAGAGCTTCGACCTGATTACATTGAGTGTAAAATCACTTCTGTATCTTCTATAATAACGGAGATATGCGAGTTTGAAATTTTATATAATGTTTTTGTAAAACGTGATTCCAAGGATGTATTACATTGTTTCAACAATGAAAGTGGTTATTTGAAATCTCCACGACAACGACAACAAATCATGCACAAATAGATTGTTTACTTTATTGTTATGATAGTTTCCATGGTAACTATGCATGAATATTACACATGGCTAAAATTTTTCCGGATGAGCCAATAGAGAACTTCGACCTGATTACATTGAGTGTAAAATCACTTCTGTATCTTTTATAATAACGGAGATATGCGAGTTTGAAATTTTATATAATGTTCTTGTAAAACGTGATTCCAAGGATGTATTACATTGTTTCAACAATGAAAGTGGTTATTTGAAATCTCCACGACAACGACTACAATCATGCACAAATAGATTGTTTACTTTATTGTTATGATAGTTTCCATGGTAACTATGCATGAATATTACACATTGGTAAAATTTTTCCGGATGAGCAAATAGAGAGCTTCGACCTGATTACATTGAGTGTAAAATCACTTCTGTATCTTCTATAATAACGGAGATATGCGAGTTTGAAATTTTATATAATGTTTTTGTAAAACGTGATTCCAAGGACGTATTACATTGTTTCAACAATGAAAGTGGTTATTTGAAATCTCCACGACAACGACTACAATCATGCACAAATAGATTGTTTACTTTATTGTAATGATAGTTTCCATGGTAACTATGCATGAATATTACACATGGGTAAAATTTTTCCGGATGAGCAAATAGAGAGCTTCGACCTGATTACGTTGAGTGTAAAATCACT
Source organism: Lepisma saccharinum (assembly GCF_977018435.1). Taxonomy (NCBI): domain Eukaryota; kingdom Metazoa; phylum Arthropoda; class Insecta; order Zygentoma; family Lepismatidae; genus Lepisma; species Lepisma saccharinum. The sequence continues at coordinate 4,154,989 of NW_028142902.1, read as the reverse complement.
TCTGTATCTTCTATAGTAACGCAGATATGCGAGTTTGAAATTTTATATAATGTTTTTGTAAAACGTGATTCCAAGGATGTATTACATTGTTTCAACAATGAAAGTGGTTATTTCAAATCTCCACGACAACGACAACAATCATGCACAAATAGATTGTTTACTTTACTGTTATGATAGTTTCCATGGTAACTATGCATGAATATTACACATGGGTAAATTTTTTCCGGATGAGCCAATAGAGAGCTTCGACCTGATTACATTGAGTGTAAAATCACTTCTGTATCTTCTATAATAACGGAGATATGCGAGTTTGAAATTTTATATAATGTTCTTGTAAAACGTGATTCCAAGGATGTATTACATTGTTTCAACAATGAAAGTGGTTATTTGAAATCTCCACGACAACGACAACAAATCATGCACAAATAGATTGTTTACTTTATTGTTATGATAGTTTCCATGGTAACTATGCATGAATATTACACATGGCTAAAATTTTTCCGGATGAGCAAATAGAGAGCTTCGACCTGATTACATTGAGTGTAAAATCACTTCTGTATCTTCTATAATAACGGAGATATGCGAGTTTGAAATTTTATATAATGTTTTTGTAAAACGTGATTCCAAGGACGTATTACATTGTTTCAACAATGAAAGTGGTTATTTGAAATCTCCACGACAACGACTACAATCATGCACAAATAGATTGTTTACTTTATTGTAATGATAGTTTCCATGGTAACTATGCATGAATATTACACATGGGTAAAATTTTTCCGGATGAGCAAATAGAGAGCTTCGACCTGATTACGTTGAGTGTAAAATCACTTCTGTATCTTCTATAGTAACGCAGATATGCGAGTTTGAAATTTTATATAATGTTTTTGTAAAACGTGATTCCAAGGATGTATTACATTGTTTCAACAATGAAAGTGGTTATTTCAAATCTCCACGACAACGACAACAATCATGCACAAATAGATTGTTTACTTTACTGTTATGATAGTTTCCATGGTAACTATGCATGAATATTACACATGGGTAATTTTTTTCCGGATGAGCCAATAGAGAGCTTCGACCTGATTACATTGAGTGTAAAATCACTTCTGTATCTTCTATAATAACGGAGATATGCGAGTTTGAAATTTTATATAATGTTCTTGTAAAACGTGATTCCAAGGATGTATTACATTGTTTCAACAATGAAAGTGGTTATTTGAAATCTCCACGACAACGACTACAATCATGCACAAATAGATTGTTTACTTTATTGTTATGATAGTTTCCATGGTAACTATGCATGAATATTACACATTGGTAAAATTTTTCCGGATGAGCCAATAGAGAGCTTCGACCTGATTACATTGAGTGTAAAATCACTTCTGTATCTTTTATAATAACGGAGATATGCGAGTTTGAAATTTTATATAATGTTCTTGTAAAACGTGATTCCAAGGATGTATTACATTGTTTCAACAATGAAAGTGGTTATTTGAAATCTCCACGACAACGACTACAATCATGCACAAATAGATTGTTTACTTTATTGTTATGATAGTTTCCATGGTAACTATGCATGAATATTACACATTGGTAAAATTTTTCCGGATGAGCAAATAGAGAGCTTCGACCTGATTACATTGAGTGTAAAATCACTTCTGTATAATCTATAGTAACAGAGATATGCGAGTTTGAAATTTTATTTAATGTTCTTGTAAAACGTGATTCCAAGGATGTATTACATTGTTTCAACAATGAAAGTGGTTATTTCAAATCTCCACGACAACGACAACAATCATGCACAAATAGATTGTTTACTTTACTGTTATGATAGTTTCCATGGTAACTATGCATGAATATTACACATGGGTAAAATTTTTCCGGATGAGCCAATAGAGAGCTTCGACCTGATTACATTGAGTGTAAAATCACTTCTGTATCTTCTATAATAACGGAGATATGCGAGTTTGAAATTTTATATAATGTTTTTGTAAAACGTGATTCCAAGGACGTATTACATTGTTTCAACAATGAAAGTGGTTATTTGAAATCTCCACGACAACGACTACAATCATGCACAAATAGATTGTTTACTTTATTGTAATGATAGTTTCCATGGTAACTATGCATGAATATTACACATGGGTAAAATTTTTCCGGATGAGCAAATAGAGAGCTTCGACCTGATTACATTGAGTGTAAAATCACTTCTGTATCTTCTATAATAACGGAGATATGCGAGTTTGAAATTTTATATAATGTTTTTGTAAAACGTGATTCCAAGGATGTATTACATTGTTTCAACAATGAAAGTGGTTATTTGAAATCTCCACGACAACGACAACAAATCATGCACAAATAGATTGTTTACTTTATTGTTATGATAGTTTCCATGGTAACTATGCATGAATATTACACATGGCTAAAATTTTTCCGGATGAGCCAATAGAGAGCTTCGACCTGATTACATTGAGTGTAAAATCACTTCTGTATCTTCTATAGTAACAGAGATATGCGAGTTTGAAATTTTATTTAATGTTCTTGTAAAACGTGATTCCAAGGATGTATTACATTGTTTCAACAATGAAAGTGGTTTTTTTCAAATCTCCACGACAACGACTACAATCATGCACAAAAAGATTGTTTACTTTATTGTTATGATAGTTTCCATGGTAACTAAGCATGAATATTACACATGTTTAAAATTTTTTCGGATGAGCCAATAGAGAGCTTCGACCTGATTACATTGAGTGTAAAATCACTTCTGTATCTTCTATAATAACGGAGATATGCGAGTTTGAAATTTTATATAATATTCTTGTAAAACGTGATTCCAAGGATGTATTACATTGTTTCAACAATGAAAGTGGTTATTTCAAATCTCCACGACAACGACTACAATCATGCACAAATAGATTGTTTACTTTATTGTTATGATAGTTTCCATGGTAACTATGCATGAATATTACACATGGGTAAAATTTTTCCGGATGAGCCAATAGAGAACTTCGACCTGATTACATTGAGTGTAAAATCACTTCTGTATCTTTTATAATAACGGAGATATGCGAGTTTGAAATTTTATATAATGTTCTTGTAAAACGTGATTCCAAGGATGTATTACATTGTTTCAACAATGAAAGTGGTTATTTGAAATCTCCACGACAACGACTACAATCATGCACAAATAGATTGTTTACTTTATTGTTATGATAGTTTCCATGGTAACTATGCATGAATATTACACATTGGTAAAATTTTTCCGGATGAGCAAATAGAGAGCTTCGACCTGATTACATTGAGTGTAAAATCACTTCTGTATAATCTATAGTAACAGAGATATGCGAGTTTGAAATTTTATTTAATGTTCTTGTAAAACGTGATTCCAAGGATGTATTACATTGTTTCAACAATGAAAGTGGTTATTTCAAATCTCCACGACAACGACAACAATCATGCACAAATAGATTGTTTACTTTACTGTTATGATAGTTTCCATGGTAACTATGCATGAATATTACACATGGGTAAAATTTTTCCGGATGAGCCAATAGAGAGCTTCGACCTGATTACATTGAGTGTAAAATCACTTCTGTATCTTCTATAATAACGGAGATATGCGAGTTTGAAATTTTATATAATGTTTTTGTAAAACGTGATTCCAAGGACGTATTACATTGTTTCAACAATGAAAGTGGTTATTTGAAATCTCCACGACAACGACTACAATCATGCACAAATAGATTGTTTACTTTATTGTAATGATAGTTTCCATGGTAACTATGCATGAATATTACACATGGGTAAAATTTTTCCGGATGAGCAAATAGAGAGCTTCGACCTGATTACATTGAGTGTAAAATCACTTCTGTATCTTCTATAATAACGGAGATATGCGAGTTTGAAATTTTATATAATGTTTTTGTAAAACGTGATTCCAAGGATGTATTACATTGTTTCAACAATGAAAGTGGTTATTTGAAATCTCCACGACAACGACTACAATCATGCACAAATAGATTGTTTACTTTATTGTAATGATAGTTTCCATGGTAACTATGCATGAATATTACACATGGGTAAAATTTTTCCGGATGAGCAAATAGAGAGCTTCGACCTGATTACGTTGAGTGTAAAATCACTTCTGTATCTTCTATAGTAACGCAGATATGCGAGTTTGAAATTTTATATAATGTTTTTGTAAAACGTGATTCCAAGGATGTATTACATTGTTTCAACAATGAAAGTGGTTATTTCAAATCTCCACGACAACGACAACAATCATGCACAAATAGATTGTTTACTTTACTGTTATGATAGTTTCCATGGTAACTATGCATGAATATTACACATGGGTAAATTTTTTCCGGATGAGCCAATAGAGAGCTTCGACCTGATTACATTGAGTGTAAAATCACTTCTGTATCTTCTATAATAACGGAGATATGCGAGTTTGAAATTTTATATAATGTTCTTGTAAAACGTGATTCCAAGGATGTATTACATTGTTTCAACAATGAAAGTGGTTATTTGAAATCTCCACGACAACGACAACAAATCATGCACAAATAGATTGTTTACTTTATTGTTATGATAGTTTCCATGGTAACTATGCATGAATATTACACATGGCTAAAATTTTTCCGGATGAGCAAATAGAGAGCTTCGACCTGATTACATTGAGTGTAAAATCACTTCTGTATCTTCTATAATAACGGAGATATGCGAGTTTGAAATTTTATATAATGTTTTTGTAAAACGTGATTCCAAGGACGTATTACATTGTTTCAACAATGAAAGTGGTTATTTGAAATCTCCACGACAACGACTACAATCATGCACAAATAGATTGTTTACTTTATTGTAATGATAGTTTCCATGGTAACTATGCATGAATATTACACATGGGTAAAATTTTTCCGGATGAGCAAATAGAGAGCTTCGACCTGATTACGTTGAGTGTAAAATCACTTCTGTATCTTCTATAGTAACGCAGATATGCGAGTTTGAAATTTTATATAATGTTTTTGTAAAACGTGATTCCAAGGATGTATTACATTGTTTCAACAATGAAAGTGGTTATTTCAAATCTCCACGACAACGACAACAATCATGCACAAATAGATTGTTTACTTTACTGTTATGATAGTTTCCATGGTAACTATGCATGAATATTACACATGGGTAATTTTTTTCCGGATGAGCCAATAGAGAGCTTCGACCTGATTACATTGAGTGTAAAATCACTTCTGTATCTTCTATAATAACGGAGATATGCGAGTTTGAAATTTTATATAATGTTCTTGTAAAACGTGATTCCAAGGATGTATTACATTGTTTCAACAATGAAAGTGGTTATTTGAAATCTCCACGACAACGACTACAATCATGCACAAATAGATTGTTTACTTTATTGTTATGATAGTTTCCATGGTAACTATGCATGAATATTACACATTGGTAAAATTTTTCCGGATGAGCCAATAGAGAGCTTCGACCTGATTACATTGAGTGTAAAATCACTTCTGTATCTTTTATAATAACGGAGATATGCGAGTTTGAAATTTTATATAATGTTCTTGTAAAACGTGATTCCAAGGATGTATTACATTGTTTCAACAATGAAAGTGGTTATTTGAAATCTCCACGACAACGACTACAATCATGCACAAATAGATTGTTTACTTTATTGTTATGATAGTTTCCATGGTAACTATGCATGAATATTACACATTGGTAAAATTTTTCCGGATGAGCAAATAGAGAGCTTCGACCTGATTACATTGAGTGTAAAATCACTTCTGTATAATCTATAGTAACAGAGATATGCGAGTTTGAAATTTTATTTAATGTTCTTGTAAAACGTGATTCCAAGGATGTATTACATTGTTTCAACAATGAAAGTGGTTATTTCAAATCTCCACGACAACGACAACAATCATGCACAAATAGATTGTTTACTTTATTGTAATGATAGTTTCCATGGTAACTATGCATGAATATTACACATGGGTAAAATTTTTCCGGATGAGCAAATAGAGAGCTTCGACCTGATTACATTGAGTGTAAAATCACTTCTGTATCTTCTATAATAACGGAGATATGCGAGTTTGAAATTTTATATAATGTTTTTGTAAAACGTGATTCCAAGGATGTATTACATTGTTTCAACAATGAAAGTGGTTATTTGAAATCTCCACGACAACGACAACAAATCATGCACAAATAGATTGTTTACTTTATTGTTATGATAGTTTCCATGGTAACTATGCATGAATATTACACATGGCTAAAATTTTTCCGGATGAGCCAATAGAGAACTTCGACCTGATTACATTGAGTGTAAAATCACTTCTGTATCTTTTATAATAACGGAGATATGCGAGTTTGAAATTTTATATAATGTTCTTGTAAAACGTGATTCCAAGGATGTATTACATTGTTTCAACAATGAAAGTGGTTATTTGAAATCTCCACGACAACGACTACAATCATGCACAAATAGATTGTTTACTTTATTGTTATGATAGTTTCCATGGTAACTATGCATGAATATTACACATTGGTAAAATTTTTCCGGATGAGCAAATAGAGAGCTTCGACCTGATTACATTGAGTGTAAAATCACTTCTGTATCTTCTATAATAACGGAGATATGCGAGTTTGAAATTTTATATAATGTTTTTGTAAAACGTGATTCCAAGGACGTATTACATTGTTTCAACAATGAAAGTGGTTATTTGAAATCTCCACGACAACGACTACAATCATGCACAAATAGATTGTTTACTTTATTGTAATGATAGTTTCCATGGTAACTATGCATGAATATTACACATGGGTAAAATTTTTCCGGATGAGCAAATAGAGAGCTTCGACCTGATTACGTTGAGTGTAAAATCACTTCTGTATCTTCTATAGTAACGCAGATATGCGAGTTTGAAATTTTATATAATGTTTTTGTAAAACGTGATTCCAAGGATGTATTACATTGTTTCAACAATGAAAGTGGTTATTTCAAATCTCCACGACAACGACAACAATCATGCACAAATAGATTGTTTACTTTACTGTTATGATAGTTTCCATGGTAACTATGCATGAATATTACACATGGGTAAATTTTTTCCGGATGAGCCAATAGAGAGCTTCGACCTGATTACATTGAGTGTAAAATCACTTCTGTATCTTCTATAATAACGGAGATATGCGAGTTTGAAATTTTATATAATGTTCTTGTAAAACGTGATTCCAAGGATGTATTACATTGTTTCAACAATGAAAGTGGTTATTTGAAATCTCCACGACAACGACAACAAATCATGCACAAATAGATTGTTTACTTTATTGTTATGATAGTTTCCATGGTAACTATGCATGAATATTACACATGGCTAAAATTTTTCCGGATGAGCAAATAGAGAGCTTCGACCTGATTACATTGAGTGTAAAATCACTTCTGTATCTTCTATAATAACGGAGATATGCGAGTTTGAAATTTTATATAATGTTTTTGTAAAACGTGATTCCAAGGACGTATTACATTGTTTCAACAATGAAAGTGGTTATTTGAAATCTCCACGACAACGACTACAATCATGCACAAATAGATTGTTTACTTTATTGTAATGATAGTTTCCATGGTAACTATGCATGAATATTACACATGGGTAAAATTTTTCCGGATGAGCAAATAGAGAGCTTCGACCTGATTACGTTGAGTGTAAAATCACTTCTGTATCTTCTATAGTAACGCAGATATGCGAGTTTGAAATTTTATATAATGTTTTTGTAAAACGTGATTCCAAGGATGTATTACATTGTTTCAACAATGAAAGTGGTTATTTCAAATCTCCACGACAACGACAACAATCATGCACAAATAGATTGTTTACTTTACTGTTATGATAGTTTCCATGGTAACTATGCATGAATATTACACATGGGTAATTTTTTTCCGGATGAGCCAATAGAGAGCTTCGACCTGATTACATTGAGTGTAAAATCACTTCTGTATCTTCTATAATAACGGAGATATGCGAGTTTGAAATTTTATATAATGTTCTTGTAAAACGTGATTCCAAGGATGTATTACATTGTTTCAACAATGAAAGTGGTTATTTGAAATCTCCACGACAACGACTACAATCATGCACAAATAGATTGTTTACTTTATTGTTATGATAGTTTCCATGGTAACTATGCATGAATATTACACATTGGTAAAATTTTTCCGGATGAGCCAATAGAGAGCTTCGACCTGATTACATTGAGTGTAAAATCACTTCTGTATCTTTTATAATAACGGAGATATGCGAGTTTGAAATTTTATATAATGTTCTTGTAAAACGTGATTCCAAGGATGTATTACATTGTTTCAACAATGAAAGTGGTTATTTGAAATCTCCACGACAACGACTACAATCATGCACAAATAGATTGTTTACTTTATTGTTATGATAGTTTCCATGGTAACTATGCATGAATATTACACATTGGTAAAATTTTTCCGGATGAGCAAATAGAGAGCTTCGACCTGATTACATTGAGTGTAAAATCACTTCTGTATAATCTATAGTAACAGAGATATGCGAGTTTGAAATTTTATTTAATGTTCTTGTAAAACGTGATTCCAAGGATGTATTACATTGTTTCAACAATGAAAGTGGTTATTTCAAATCTCCACGACAACGACAACAATCATGCACAAATAGATTGTTTACTTTACTGTTATGATAGTTTCCATGGTAACTATGCATGAATATTACACATGGGTAAAATTTTTCCGGATGAGCCAATAGAGAGCTTCGACCTGATTACATTGAGTGTAAAATCACTTCTGTATCTTCTATAATAACGGAGATATGCGAGTTTGAAATTTTATATAATGTTTTTGTAAAACGTGATTCCAAGGACGTATTACATTGTTTCAACAATGAAAGTGGTTATTTGAAATCTCCACGACAACGACTACAATCATGCACAAATAGATTGTTTACTTTATTGTAATGATAGTTTCCATGGTAACTATGCATGAATATTACACATGGGTAAAATTTTTCCGGATGAGCAAATAGAGAGCTTCGACCTGATTACATTGAGTGTAAAATCACTTCTGTATCTTCTATAATAACGGAGATATGCGAGTTTGAAATTTTATATAATGTTTTTGTAAAACGTGATTCCAAGGATGTATTACATTGTTTCAACAATGAAAGTGGTTATTTGAAATCTCCACGACAACGACAACAAATCATGCACAAATAGATTGTTTACTTTATTGTTATGATAGTTTCCATGGTAACTATGCATGAATATTACACATGGCTAAAATTTTTCCGGATGAGCCAATAGAGAGCTTCGACCTGATTACATTGAGTGTAAAATCACTTCTGTATCTTCTATAGTAACAGAGATATGCGAGTTTGAAATTTTATTTAATGTTCTTGTAAAACGTGATTCCAAGGATGTATTACATTGTTTCAACAATGAAAGTGGTTTTTTTCAAATCTCCACGACAACGACTACAATCATGCACAAAAAGATTGTTTACTTTATTGTTATGATAGTTTCCATGGTAACTAAGCATGAATATTACACATGTTTAAAATTTTTTCGGATGAGCCAATAGAGAGCTTCGACCTGATTACATTGAGTGTAAAATCACTTCTGTATCTTCTATAATAACGGAGATATGCGAGTTTGAAATTTTATATAATATTCTTGTAAAACGTGATTCCAAGGATGTATTACATTGTTTCAACAATGAAAGTGGTTATTTCAAATCTCCACGACAACGACTACAATCATGCACAAATAGATTGTTTACTTTATTGTTATGATAGTTTCCATGGTAACTATGCATGAATATTACACATGGGTAAAATTTTTCCGGATGAGCAAATAGAGAGCTTCGACCTGATTACATTGAGTGTAAAATCACTTCTGTATCTTCTATAATAACGGAGATATGCGAGTTTGAAATTTTATATAATGTTTTTGTAAAACGTGATTCCAAGGATGTATTACATTGTTTCAACAATGAAAGTGGTTATTTGAAATCTCCACGACAACGACAACAAATCATGCACAAATAGATTGTTTACTTTATTGTTATGATAGTTTCCATGGTAACTATGCATGAATATTACACATGGCTAAAATTTTTCCGGATGAGCCAATAGAGAACTTCGACCTGATTACATTGAGTGTAAAATCACTTCTGTATCTTTTATAATAACGGAGATATGCGAGTTTGAAATTTTATATAATGTTCTTGTAAAACGTGATTCCAAGGATGTATTACATTGTTTCAACAATGAAAGTGGTTATTTGAAATCTCCACGACAACGACTACAATCATGCACAAATAGATTGTTTACTTTATTGTTATGATAGTTTCCATGGTAACTATGCATGAATATTACACATTGGTAAAATTTTTCCGGATGAGCCAATAGAGAGCTTCGACCTGATTACATTGAGTGTAAAATCACTTCTGTATCTTTTATAATAACGGAGATATGCGAGTTTGAAATTTTATATAATGTTCTTGTAAAACGTGATTCCAAGGATGTATTACATTGTTTCAACAATGAAAGTGGTTATTTCAAATCTCCACGACAACGACTACAATCATGCACAAATAGATTGTTTACTTTATTGTTATGATAGTTTCCATGGTAACTATGCATGAATATTACACATTGGTAAAATTTTTCCGGATGAGCAAATAGAGAGCTTCGACCTGATTACGTTGAGTGTAAAATCACTTCTGTATCTTCTATAATAACGGAGATATGCGAGTTTGAAATTTTATATAATGTTTTTGTAAAACGTGATTCCAAGGATGTATTACATTGTTTCAACAATGAAAGTGGTTATTTGAAATCTCCACGACAACGACAACAAATCATGCACAAATAGATTGTTTACTTTATTGTTATGATAGTTTCCATGGTAACTATGCATGAATATTACACATGGCTAAAATTTTTCCGGATGAGCCAATAGAGAACTTCGACCTGATTACATTGAGTGTAAAATCACTTCTGTATCTTTTATAATAACGGAGATATGCGAGTTTGAAATTTTATATAATGTTCTTGTAAAACGTGATTCCAAGGATGTATTACATTGTTTCAACAATGAAAGTGGTTATTTGAAATCTCCACGACAACGACTACAATCATGCACAAATAGATTGTTTACTTTATTGTTATGATAGTTTCCATGGTAACTATGCATGAATATTACACATTGGTAAAATTTTTCCGGATGAGCCAATAGAGAGCTTCGACCTGATTACATTGAGTGTAAAATCACTTCTGTATCTTTTATAATAACGGAGATATGCGAGTTTGAAATTTTATATAATGTTCTTGTAAAACGTGATTCCAAGGATGTATTACATTGTTTCAACAATGAAAGTGGTTATTTCAAATCTCCACGACAACGACTACAATCATGCACAAATAGATTGTTTACTTTATTGTTATGATAGTTTCCATGGTAACTATGCATGAATATTACACATTGGTAAAATTTTTCCGGATGAGCAAATAGAGAGCTTCGACCTGATTACATTGAGTGTAAAATCACTTCTGTATCTTCTATAATAACGGAGATATGCGAGTTTGAAATTTTATATAATGTTTTTGTAAAACGTGATTCCAAGGATGTATTACATTGTTTCAACAATGAAAGTGGTTATTTGAAATCTCCACGACAACGACAACAAATCATGCACAAATAGATTGTTTACTTTATTGTTATGATAGTTTCCATGGTAACTATGCATGAATATTACACATGGCTAAAATTTTTCCGGATGAGCCAATAGAGAACTTCGACCTGATTACATTGAGTGTAAAATCACTTCTGTATCTTTTATAATAACGGAGATATGCGAGTTTGAAATTTTATATAATGTTCTTGTAAAACGTGATTCCAAGGATGTATTACATTGTTTCAACAATGAAAGTGGTTATTTGAAATCTCCACGACAACGACTACAATCATGCACAAATAGATTGTTTACTTTATTGTTATGATAGTTTCCATGGTAACTATGCATGAATATTACACATTGGTAAAATTTTTCCCGATGAGCCAATAGAGAGCTTCGACCTGATTACATTGAGTGTAAAATCACTTCTGTATCTTTTATAATAACGGAGATATGCGAGTTTGAAATTTTATATAATGTTCTTGTAAAACGTGATTCCAAGGATGTATTACATTGTTTCAACAATGAAAGTGGTTATTTGAAATCTCCACGACAACGACTACAATCATGCACAAATAGATTGTTTACTTTATTGTTATGATAGTTTCCATGGTAACTATGCATGAATATTACACATTGGTAAAATTTTTCCGGATGAGCCAATAGAGAGCTTCGACCTGATTACATTGAGTGTAAAATCACTTCTGTATCTTCTATAGTAACAGAGATATGCGAGTTTGAAATTTTATTTAATGTTCTTGTAAAACGTGATTCCAAGGATGTATTACATTGTTTCAACAATGAAAGTGGTTTTTTTCAAATCTCCACGACAACGACTACAATCATGCACAAATAGATTGTTTACTTTATTGTAATGATAGTTTCCATGGTAACTATGCATGAATATTACACATGGGTAAAATTTTTCCGGATGAGCAAATAGAGAGCTTCGACCTGATTACATTGAGTGTAAAATCACTTCTGTATCTTCTATAATAACGGAGATATGCGAGTTTGAAATTTTATATAATGTTTTTGTAAAACGTGATTCCAAGGATGTATTACATTGTTTCAACAATGAAAGTGGTTATTTGAAATCTCCACGACAACGACAACAAATCATGCACAAATAGATTGTTTACTTTATTGTTATGATAGTTTCCATGGTAACTATGCATGAATATTACACATGGCTAAAATTTTTCCGGATGAGCCAATAGAGAACTTCGACCTGATTACATTGAGTGTAAAATCACTTCTGTATCTTTTATAATAACGGAGATATGCGAGTTTGAAATTTTATATAATGTTCTTGTAAAACGTGATTCCAAGGATGTATTACATTGTTTCAACAATGAAAGTGGTTATTTGAAATCTCCACGACAACGACTACAATCATGCACAAATAGATTGTTTACTTTATTGTTATGATAGTTTCCATGGTAACTATGCATGAATATTACACATTGGTAAAATTTTTCCGGATGAGCCAATAGAGAGCTTCGACCTGATTACATTGAGTGTAAAATCACTTCTGTATCTTTTATAATAACGGAGATATGCGAGTTTGAAATTTTATATAATGTTCTTGTAAAACGTGATTCCAAGGATGTATTACATTGTTTCAACAATGAAAGTGGTTATTTGAAATCTCCACGACAACGACTACAATCATGCACAAATAGATTGTTTACTTTATTGTTATGATAGTTTCCATGGTAACTATGCATGAATATTACACATTGGTAAAATTTTTCCGGATGAGCAAATAGAGAGCTTCGACCTGATTACATTGAGTGTAAAATCACTTCTGTATCTTCTATAATAACGGAGATATGCGAGTTTGAAATTTTATATAATGTTTTTGTAAAACGTGATTCCAAGGATGTATTACATTGTTTCAACAATGAAAGTGGTTATTTGAAATCTCCACGACAACGACAACAAATCATGCACAAATAGATTGTTTACTTTATTGTTATGATAGTTTCCATGGTAACTATGCATGAATATTACACATGGCTAAAATTTTTCCGGATGAGCCAATAGAGAACTTCGACCTGATTACATTGAGTGTAAAATCACTTCTGTATCTTTTATAATAACGGAGATATGCGAGTTTGAAATTTTATATAATGTTCTTGTAAAACGTGATTCCAAGGATGTATTACATTGTTTCAACAATGAAAGTGGTTATTTGAAATCTCCACGACAACGACTACAATCATGCACAAATAGATTGTTTACTTTATTGTTATGATAGTTTCCATGGTAACTATGCATGAATATTACACATTGGTAAAATTTTTCCCGATGAGCCAATAGAGAGCTTCGACCTGATTACATTGAGTGTAAAATCACTTCTGTATCTTTTATAATAACGGAGATATGCGAGTTTGAAATTTTATATAATGTTCTTGTAAAACGTGATTCCAAGGATGTATTACATTGTTTCAACAATGAAAGTGGTTATTTGAAATCTCCACGACAACGACTACAATCATGCACAAATAGATTGTTTACTTTATTGTTATGATAGTTTCCATGGTAACTATGCATGAATATTACACATTGGTAAAATTTTTCCGGATGAGCCAATAGAGAGCTTCGACCTGATTACATTGAGTGTAAAATCACTTCTGTATCTTCTATAGTAACAGAGATATGCGAGTTTGAAATTTTATTTAATGTTCTTGTAAAACGTGATTCCAAGGATGTATTACATTGTTTCAACAATGAAAGTGGTTTTTTTCAAATCTCCACGACAACGACTACAATCATGCACAAATAGATTGTTTACTTTATTGTAATGATAGTTTCCATGGTAACTATGCATGAATATTACACATGGGTAAAATTTTTCCGGATGAGCAAATAGAGAGCTTCGACCTGATTACATTGAGTGTAAAATCACTTCTGTATCTTCTATAATAACGGAGATATGCGAGTTTGAAATTTTATATAATGTTTTTGTAAAACGTGATTCCAAGGATGTATTACATTGTTTCAACAATGAAAGTGGTTATTTGAAATCTCCACGACAACGACAACAAATCATGCACAAATAGATTGTTTACTTTATTGTTATGATAGTTTCCATGGTAACTATGCATGAATATTACACATGGCTAAAATTTTTCCGGATGAGCCAATAGAGAACTTCGACCTGATTACATTGAGTGTAAAATCACTTCTGTATCTTTTATAATAACGGAGATATGCGAGTTTGAAATTTTATATAATGTTCTTGTAAAACGTGATTCCAAGGATGTATTACATTGTTTCAACAATGAAAGTGGTTATTTGAAATCTCCACGACAACGACTACAATCATGCACAAATAGATTGTTTACTTTATTGTTATGATAGTTTCCATGGTAACTATGCATGAATATTACACATTGGTAAAATTTTTCCGGATGAGCCAATAGAGAGCTTCGACCTGATTACATTGAGTGTAAAATCACTTCTGTATCTTTTATAATAACGGAGATATGCGAGTTTGAAATTTTATATAATGTTCTTGTAAAACGTGATTCCAAGGATGTATTACATTGTTTCAACAATGAAAGTGGTTATTTGAAATCTCCACGACAACGACTACAATCATGCACAAATAGATTGTTTACTTTATTGTTATGATAGTTTCCATGGTAACTATGCATGAATATTACACATTGGTAAAATTTTTCCGGATGAGCAAATAGAGAGCTTCGACCTGATTACATTGAGTGTAAAATCACTTCTGTATCTTCTATAATAACGGAGATATGCGAGTTTGAAATTTTATATAATGTTTTTGTAAAACGTGATTCCAAGGATGTATTACATTGTTTCAACAATGAAAGTGGTTATTTGAAATCTCCACGACAACGACAACAAATCATGCACAAATAGATTGTTTACTTTATTGTTATGATAGTTTCCATGGTAACTATGCATGAATATTACACATGGCTAAAATTTTTCCGGATGAGCCAATAGAGAACTTCGACCTGATTACATTGAGTGTAAAATCACTTCTGTATCTTTTATAATAACGGAGATATGCGAGTTTGAAATTTTATATAATGTTCTTGTAAAACGTGATTCCAAGGATGTATTACATTGTTTCAACAATGAAAGTGGTTATTTGAAATCTCCACGACAACGACTACAATCATGCACAAATAGATTGTTTACTTTATTGTTATGATAGTTTCCATGGTAACTATGCATGAATATTACACATTGGTAAAATTTTTCCGGATGAGCCAATAGAGAGCTTCGACCTGATTACATTGAGTGTAAAATCACTTCTGTATCTTTTATAATAACGGAGATATGCGAGTTTGAAATTTTATATAATGTTTTTGTAAAACGTGATTCCAAGGATGTATTACATTGTTTCAACAATGAAAGTGGTTATTTGAAATCTCCACGACAACGACTACAATCATGCACAAATAGATTGTTTACTTTATTGTTATGATAGTTTCCATGGTAACTATGCATGAATATTACACATTGGTAAAATTTTTCCGGATGAGCCAATAGAGAGCTTCGACCTGATTACATTGAGTGTAAAATCACTTCTGTATCTTTTATAATAACGGAGATATGCGAGTTTGAAATTTTATATAATGTTCTTGTAAAACGTGATTCCAAGGATGTATTACATTGTTTCAACAATGAAAGTGGTTATTTGAAATCTCCACGACAACGACTACAATCATGCACAAATAGATTGTTTACTTTATTGTTATGATAGTTTCCATGGTAACTATGCATGAATATTACACATTGGTAAAATTTTTCCGGATGAGCAAATAGAGAGCTTCGACCTGATTACATTGAGTGTAAAATCACTTCTGTATAATCTATAGTAACAGAGATATGCGAGTTTGAAATTTTATTTAATGTTCTTGTAAAACGTGATTCCAAGGATGTATTACATTGTTTCAACAATGAAAGTGGTTATTTCAAATCTCCACGACAACGACAACAATCATGCACAAATAGATTGTTTACTTTACTGTTATGATAGTTTCCATGGTAACTATGCATGAATATTACACATGGGTAAAATTTTTCCGGATGAGCCAATAGAGAGCTTCGACCTGATTACATTGAGTGTAAAATCACTTCTGTATCTTCTATAATAACGGAGATATGCGAGTTTGAAATTTTATATAATGTTTTTGTAAAACGTGATTCCAAGGACGTATTACATTGTTTCAACAATGAAAGTGGTTATTTGAAATCTCCACGACAACGACTACAATCATGCACAAATAGATTGTTTACTTTATTGTAATGATAGTTTCCATGGTAACTATGCATGAATATTACACATGGGTAAAATTTTTCCGGATGAGCAAATAGAGAGCTTCGACCTGATTACATTGAGTGTAAAATCACTTCTGTATCTTCTATAATAACGGAGATATGCGAGTTTGAAATTTTATATAATGTTTTTGTAAAACGTGATTCCAAGGATGTATTACATTGTTTCAACAATGAAAGTGGTTATTTGAAATCTCCACGACAACGACAACAAATCATGCACAAATAGATTGTTTACTTTATTGTTATGATAGTTTCCATGGTAACTATGCATGAATATTACACATGGCTAAAATTTTTCCGGATGAGCCAATAGAGAGCTTCGACCTGATTACATTGAGTGTAAAATCACTTCTGTATCTTCTATAGTAACAGAGATATGCGAGTTTGAAATTTTATTTAATGTTCTTGTAAAACGTGATTCCAAGGATGTATTACATTGTTTCAACAATGAAAGTGGTTTTTTTCAAATCTCCACGACAACGACTACAATCATGCACAAAAAGATTGTTTACTTTATTGTTATGATAGTTTCCATGGTAACTAAGCATGAATATTACACATGTTTAAAATTTTTTCGGATGAGCCAATAGAGAGCTTCGACCTGATTACATTGAGTGTAAAATCACTTCTGTATCTTCTATAATAACGGAGATATGCGAGTTTGAAATTTTATATAATATTCTTGTAAAACGTGATTCCAAGGATGTATTACATTGTTTCAACAATGAAAGTGGTTATTTCAAATCTCCACGACAACGACTACAATCATGCACAAATAGATTGTTTACTTTATTGTTATGATAGTTTCCATGGTAACTATGCATGAATATTACACATGGGTAAAATTTTTCCGGATGAGCAAATAGAGAGCTTCGACCTGATTACATTGAGTGTAAAATCACTTCTGTATCTTCTATAATAACGGAGATATGCGAGTTTGAAATTTTATATAATGTTTTTGTAAAACGTGATTCCAAGGATGTATTACATTGTTTCAACAATGAAAGTGGTTATTTGAAATCTCCACGACAACGACAACAAATCATGCACAAATAGATTGTTTACTTTATTGTTATGATAGTTTCCATGGTAACTATGCATGAATATTACACATGGCTAAAATTTTTCCGGATGAGCCAATAGAGAACTTCGACCTGATTACATTGAGTGTAAAATCACTTCTGTATCTTTTATAATAACGGAGATATGCGAGTTTGAAATTTTATATAATGTTCTTGTAAAACGTGATTCCAAGGATGTATTACATTGTTTCAACAATGAAAGTGGTTATTTGAAATCTCCACGACAACGACTACAATCATGCACAAATAGATTGTTTACTTTATTGTTATGATAGTTTCCATGGTAACTATGCATGAATATTACACATTGGTAAAATTTTTCCGGATGAGCCAATAGAGAGCTTCGACCTGATTACATTGAGTGTAAAATCACTTCTGTATCTTTTATAATAACGGAGATATGCGAGTTTGAAATTTTATATAATGTTCTTGTAAAACGTGATTCCAAGGATGTATTACATTGTTTCAACAATGAAAGTGGTTATTTGAAATCTCCACGACAACGACTACAATCATGCACAAATAGATTGTTTACTTTATTGTTATGATAGTTTCCATGGTAACTATGCATGAATATTACACATTGGTAAAATTTTTCCGGATGAGCAAATAGAGAGCTTCGACCTGATTACATTGAGTGTAAAATCACTTCTGTATCTTCTATAATAACGGAGATATGCGAGTTTGAAATTTTATATAATGTTTTTGTAAAACGTGATTCCAAGGATGTATTACATTGTTTCAACAATGAAAGTGGTTATTTGAAATCTCCACGACAACGACAACAAATCATGCACAAATAGATTGTTTACTTTATTGTTATGATAGTTTCCATGGTAACTATGCATGAATATTACACATGGCTAAAATTTTTCCGGATGAGCCAATAGAGAACTTCGACCTGATTACATTGAGTGTAAAATCACTTCTGTATCTTTTATAATAACGGAGATATGCGAGTTTGAAATTTTATATAATGTTCTTGTAAAACGTGATTCCAAGGATGTATTACATTGTTTCAACAATGAAAGTGGTTATTTGAAATCTCCACGACAACGACTACAATCATGCACAAATAGATTGTTTACTTTATTGTTATGATAGTTTCCATGGTAACTATGCATGAATATTACACATTGGTAAAATTTTTCCGGATGAGCCAATAGAGAGCTTCGACCTGATTACATTGAGTGTAAAATCACTTCTGTATCTTTTATAATAACGGAGATATGCGAGTTTGAAATTTTATATAATGTTCTTGTAAAACGTGATTCCAAGGATGTATTACATTGTTTCAACAATGAAAGTGGTTATTTGAAATCTCCACGACAACGACTACAATCATGCACAAATAGATTGTTTACTTTATTGTTATGATAGTTTCCATGGTAACTATGCATGAATATTACACATTGGTAAAATTTTTCCGGATGAGCCAATAGAGAGCTTCGACCTGATTACATTGAGTGTAAAATCACTTCTGTATCTTCTATAGTAACAGAGATATGCGAGTTTGAAATTTTATTTAATGTTCTTGTAAAACGTGATTCCAAGGATGTATTACATTGTTTCAACAATGAAAGTGGTTTTTTTCAAATCTCCACGACAACGACTACAATCATGCACAAATAGATTGTTTACTTTATTGTAATGATAGTTTCCATGGTAACTATGCATGAATATTACACATGGGTAAAATTTTTCCGGATGAGCAAATAGAGAGCTTCGACCTGATTACATTGAGTGTAAAATCACTTCTGTATCTTCTATAATAACGGAGATATGCGAGTTTGAAATTTTATATAATGTTTTTGTAAAACGTGATTCCAAGGATGTATTACATTGTTTCAACAATGAAAGTGGTTATTTGAAATCTCCACGACAACGACAACAAATCATGCACAAATAGATTGTTTACTTTATTGTTATGATAGTTTCCATGGTAACTATGCATGAATATTACACATGGCTAAAATTTTTCCGGATGAGCCAATAGAGAACTTCGACCTGATTACATTGAGTGTAAAATCACTTCTGTATCTTTTATAATAACGGAGATATGCGAGTTTGAAATTTTATATAATGTTCTTGTAAAACGTGATTCCAAGGATGTATTACATTGTTTCAACAATGAAAGTGGTTATTTGAAATCTCCACGACAACGACTACAATCATGCACAAATAGATTGTTTACTTTATTGTTATGATAGTTTCCATGGTAACTATGCATGAATATTACACATTGGTAAAATTTTTCCGGATGAGCCAATAGAGAGCTTCGACCTGATTACATTGAGTGTAAAATCACTTCTGTATCTTTTATAATAACGGAGATATGCGAGTTTGAAATTTTATATAATGTTCTTGTAAAACGTGATTCCAAGGATGTATTACATTGTTTCAACAATGAAAGTGGTTATTTGAAATCTCCACGACAACGACTACAATCATGCACAAATAGATTGTTTACTTTATTGTTATGATAGTTTCCATGGTAACTATGCATGAATATTACACATTGGTAAAATTTTTCCGGATGAGCAAATAGAGAGCTTCGACCTGATTACATTGAGTGTAAAATCACTTCTGTATCTTCTATAATAACGGAGATATGCGAGTTTGAAATTTTATATAATGTTTTTGTAAAACGTGATTCCAAGGATGTATTACATTGTTTCAACAATGAAAGTGGTTATTTCAAATCTCCACGACAACGACTACAATCATGCACAAATAGATTGTTTACTTTATTGTTATGATAGTTTCCATGGTAACTATGCATGAATATTACACATGGGTAAAATTTTTCCGGATGAGCAAATAGAGAGCTTCGACCTGATTACATTGAGTGTAAAATCACTTCTGTATCTTCTATAATAACGGAGATATGCGAGTTTGAAATTTTATATAATGTTTTTGTAAAACGTGATTCCAAGGATGTATTACATTGTTTCAACAATGAAAGTGGTTATTTGAAATCTCCACGACAACGACAACAAATCATGCACAAATAGATTGTTTACTTTATTGTTATGATAGTTTCCATGGTAACTATGCATGAATATTACACATGGCTAAAATTTTTCCGGATGAGCCAATAGAGAACTTCGACCTGATTACATTGAGTGTAAAATCACTTCTGTATCTTTTATAATAACGGAGATATGCGAGTTTGAAATTTTATATAATGTTCTTGTAAAACGTGATTCCAAGGATGTATTACATTGTTTCAACAATGAAAGTGGTTATTTGAAATCTCCACGACAACGACTACAATCATGCACAAATAGATTGTTTACTTTATTGTTATGATAGTTTCCATGGTAACTATGCATGAATATTACACATTGGTAAAATTTTTCCGGATGAGCCAATAGAGAGCTTCGACCTGATTACATTGAGTGTAAAATCACTTCTGTATCTTTTATAATAACGGAGATATGCGAGTTTGAAATTTTATATAATGTTCTTGTAAAACGTGATTCCAAGGATGTATTACATTGTTTCAACAATGAAAGTGGTTATTTGAAATCTCCACGACAACGACTACAATCATGCACAAATAGATTGTTTACTTTATTGTTATGATAGTTTCCATGGTAACTATGCATGAATATTACACATTGGTAAAATTTTTCCGGATGAGCAAATAGAGAGCTTCGACCTGATTACATTGAGTGTAAAATCACTTCTGTATCTTCTATAATAACGGAGATATGCGAGTTTGAAATTTTATATAATGTTTTTGTAAAACGTGATTCCAAGGATGTATTACATTGTTTCAACAATGAAAGTGGTTATTTGAAATCTCCACGACAACGACAACAAATCATGCACAAATAGATTGTTTACTTTATTGTTATGATAGTTTCCATGGTAACTATGCATGAATATTACACATGGCTAAAATTTTTCCGGATGAGCCAATAGAGAACTTCGACCTGATTACATTGAGTGTAAAATCACTTCTGTATCTTTTATAATAACGGAGATATGCGAGTTTGAAATTTTATATAATGTTCTTGTAAAACGTGATTCCAAGGATGTATTACATTGTTTCAACAATGAAAGTGGTTATTTGAAATCTCCACGACAACGACTACAATCATGCACAAATAGATTGTTTACTTTATTGTTATGATAGTTTCCATGGTAACTATGCATGAATATTACACATTGGTAAAATTTTTCCGGATGAGCCAATAGAGAGCTTCGACCTGATTACATTGAGTGTAAAATCACTTCTGTATCTTTTATAATAACGGAGATATGCGAGTTTGAAATTTTATATAATGTTCTTGTAAAACGTGATTCCAAGGATGTATTACATTGTTTCAACAATGAAAGTGGTTATTTGAAATCTCCACGACAACGACTACAATCATGCACAAATAGATTGTTTACTTTATTGTTATGATAGTTTCCATGGTAACTATGCATGAATATTACACATTGGTAAAATTTTTCCGGATGAGCCAATAGAGAGCTTCGACCTGATTACATTGAGTGTAAAATCACTTCTGTATCTTCTATAGTAACAGAGATATGCGAGTTTGAAATTTTATTTAATGTTCTTGTAAAACGTGATTCCAAGGATGTATTACATTGTTTCAACAATGAAAGTGGTTTTTTTCAAATCTCCACGACAACGACTACAATCATGCACAAATAGATTGTTTACTTTATTGTAATGATAGTTTCCATGGTAACTATGCATGAATATTACACATGGGTAAAATTTTTCCGGATGAGCAAATAGAGAGCTTCGACCTGATTACATTGAGTGTAAAATCACTTCTGTATCTTCTATAATAACGGAGATATGCGAGTTTGAAATTTTATATAATGTTTTTGTAAAACGTGATTCCAAGGATGTATTACATTGTTTCAACAATGAAAGTGGTTATTTGAAATCTCCACGACAACGACAACAAATCATGCACAAATAGATTGTTTACTTTATTGTTATGATAGTTTCCATGGTAACTATGCATGAATATTACACATGGCTAAAATTTTTCCGGATGAGCCAATAGAGAACTTCGACCTGATTACATTGAGTGTAAAATCACTTCTGTATCTTTTATAATAACGGAGATATGCGAGTTTGAAATTTTATATAATGTTCTTGTAAAACGTGATTCCAAGGATGTATTACATTGTTTCAACAATGAAAGTGGTTATTTGAAATCTCCACGACAACGACTACAATCATGCACAAATAGATTGTTTACTTTATTGTTATGATAGTTTCCATGGTAACTATGCATGAATATTACACATTGGTAAAATTTTTCCGGATGAGCCAATAGAGAGCTTCGACCTGATTACATTGAGTGTAAAATCACTTCTGTATCTTTTATAATAACGGAGATATGCGAGTTTGAAATTTTATATAATGTTCTTGTAAAACGTGATTCCAAGGATGTATTACATTGTTTCAACAATGAAAGTGGTTATTTGAAATCTCCACGACAACGACTACAATCATGCACAAATAGATTGTTTACTTTATTGTTATGATAGTTTCCATGGTAACTATGCATGAATATTACACATTGGTAAAATTTTTCCGGATGAGCAAATAGAGAGCTTCGACCTGATTACATTGAGTGTAAAATCACTTCTGTATCTTCTATAATAACGGAGATATGCGAGTTTGAAATTTTATATAATGTTTTTGTAAAACGTGATTCCAAGGATGTATTACATTGTTTCAACAATGAAAGTGGTTATTTGAAATCTCCACGACAACGACAACAAATCATGCACAAATAGATTGTTTACTTTATTGTTATGATAGTTTCCATGGTAACTATGCATGAATATTACACATGGCTAAAATTTTTCCGGATGAGCCAATAGAGAACTTCGACCTGATTACATTGAGTGTAAAATCACTTCTGTATCTTTTATAATAACGGAGATATGCGAGTTTGAAATTTTATATAATGTTCTTGTAAAACGTGATTCCAAGGATGTATTACATTGTTTCAACAATGAAAGTGGTTATTTGAAATCTCCACGACAACGACTACAATCATGCACAAATAGATTGTTTACTTTATTGTTATGATAGTTTCCATGGTAACTATGCATGAATATTACACATTGGTAAAATTTTTCCGGATGAGCCAATAGAGAGCTTCGACCTGATTACATTGAGTGTAAAATCACTTCTGTATCTTTTATAATAACGGAGATATGCGAGTTTGAAATTTTATATAATGTTCTTGTAAAACGTGATTCCAAGGATGTATTACATTGTTTCAACAATGAAAGTGGTTATTTGAAATCTCCACGACAACGACTACAATCATGCACAAATAGATTGTTTACTTTATTGTTATGATAGTTTCCATGGTAACTATGCATGAATATTACACATTGGTAAAATTTTTCCGGATGAGCAAATAGAGAGCTTCGACCTGATTACATTGAGTGTAAAATCACTTCTGTATCTTCTATAGTAACAGAGATATGCGAGTTTGAAATTTTATTTAATGTTCTTGTAAAACGTGATTCCAAGGATGTATTACATTGTTTCAACAATGAAAGTGGTTTTTTTCAAATCTCCACGACAACGACTACAATCATGCACAAATAGATTGTTTACTTTATTGTAATGATAGTTTCCATGGTAACTATGCATGAATATTACACATGGGTAAAATTTTTCCGGATGAGCAAATAGAGAGCTTCGACCTGATTACATTGAGTGTAAAATCACTTCTGTATCTTCTATAATAACGGAGATATGCGAGTTTGAAATTTTATATAATGTTTTTGTAAAACGTGATTCCAAGGATGTATTACATTGTTTCAACAATGAAAGTGGTTATTTGAAATCTCCACGACAACGACAACAAATCATGCACAAATAGATTGTTTACTTTATTGTTATGATAGTTTCCATGGTAACTATGCATGAATATTACACATGGCTAAAATTTTTCCGGATGAGCCAATAGAGAACTTCGACCTGATTACATTGAGTGTAAAATCACTTCTGTATCTTTTATAATAACGGAGATATGCGAGTTTGAAATTTTATATAATGTTCTTGTAAAACGTGATTCCAAGGATGTATTACATTGTTTCAACAATGAAAGTGGTTATTTGAAATCTCCACGACAACGACTACAATCATGCACAAATAGATTGTTTACTTTATTGTTATGATAGTTTCCATGGTAACTATGCATGAATATTACACATTGGTAAAATTTTTCCGGATGAGCAAATAGAGAGCTTCGACCTGATTACATTGAGTGTAAAATCACTTCTGTATCTTCTATAATAACGGAGATATGCGAGTTTGAAATTTTATATAATGTTTTTGTAAAACGTGATTCCAAGGACGTATTACATTGTTTCAACAATGAAAGTGGTTATTTGAAATCTCCACGACAACGACTACAATCATGCACAAATAGATTGTTTACTTTATTGTAATGATAGTTTCCATGGTAACTATGCATGAATATTACACATGGGTAAAATTTTTCCGGATGAGCAAATAGAGAGCTTCGACCTGATTACATTGAGTGTAAAATCACTTCTGTATCTTCTATAATAACGGAGATATGCGAGTTTGAAATTTTATATAATGTTTTTGTAAAACGTGATTCCAAGGATGTATTACATTGTTTCAACAATGAAAGTGGTTATTTGAAATCTCCACGACAACGACAACAAATCATGCACAAATAGATTGTTTACTTTATTGTTATGATAGTTTCCATGGTAACTATGCATGAATATTACACATGGCTAAAATTTTTCCGGATGAGCCAATAGAGAACTTCGACCTGATTACATTGAGTGTAAAATCACTTCTGTATCTTTTATAATAACGGAGATATGCGAGTTTGAAATTTTATATAATGTTCTTGTAAAACGTGATTCCAAGGATGTATTACATTGTTTCAACAATGAAAGTGGTTATTTGAAATCTCCACGACAACGACTACAATCATGCACAAATAGATTGTTTACTTTATTGTTATGATAGTTTCCATGGTAACTATGCATGAATATTACACATTGGTAAAATTTTTCCGGATGAGCAAATAGAGAGCTTCGACCTGATTACATTGAGTGTAAAATCACTTCTGTATCTTCTATAATAACGGAGATATGCGAGTTTGAAATTTTATATAATGTTTTTGTAAAACGTGATTCCAAGGACGTATTACATTGTTTCAACAATGAAAGTGGTTATTTGAAATCTCCACGACAACGACTACAATCATGCACAAATAGATTGTTTACTTTATTGTAATGATAGTTTCCATGGTAACTATGCATGAATATTACACATGGGTAAAATTTTTCCGGATGAGCAAATAGAGAGCTTCGACCTGATTACGTTGAGTGTAAAATCACTTCTGTATCTTCTATAGTAACGCAGATATGCGAGTTTGAAATTTTATATAATGTTTTTGTAAAACGTGATTCCAAGGATGTATTACATTGTTTCAACAATGAAAGTGGTTATTTCAAATCTCCACGACAACGACAACAATCATGCACAAATAGATTGTTTACTTTACTGTTATGATAGTTTCCATGGTAACTATGCATGAATATTACACATGGGTAAATTTTTTCCGGATGAGCCAATAGAGAGCTTCGACCTGATTACATTGAGTGTAAAATCACTTCTGTATCTTCTATAATAACGGAGATATGCGAGTTTGAAATTTTATATAATGTTCTTGTAAAACGTGATTCCAAGGATGTATTACATTGTTTCAACAATGAAAGTGGTTATTTGAAATCTCCACGACAACGACAACAAATCATGCACAAATAGATTGTTTACTTTATTGTTACGATAGTTTCCATGGTAACTATGCATGAATATTACACATGGCTAAAATTTTTCCGGATGAGCAAATAGAGAGCTTCGACCTGATTACATTGAGTGTAAAATCACTTCTGTATCTTCTATAATAACGGAGATATGCGAGTTTGAAATTTTATATAATGTTTTTGTAAAACGTGATTCCAAGGACGTATTACATTGTTTCAACAATGAAAGTGGTTATTTGAAATCTCCACGACAACGACTACAATCATGCACAAATAGATTGTTTACTTTATTGTAATGATAGTTTCCATGGTAACTATGCATGAATATTACACATGGGTAAAATTTTTCCGGATGAGCAAATAGAGAGCTTCGACCTGATTACGTTGAGTGTAAAATCACTTCTGTATCTTCTATAGTAACGCAGATATGCGAGTTTGAAATTTTATATAATGTTTTTGTAAAACGTGATTCCAAGGATGTATTACATTGTTTCAACAATGAAAGTGGTTATTTCAAATCTCCACGACAACGACAACAATCATGCACAAATAGATTGTTTACTTTACTGTTATGATAGTTTCCATGGTAACTATGCATGAATATTACACATGGGTAATTTTTTTCCGGATGAGCCAATAGAGAGCTTCGACCTGATTACATTGAGTGTAAAATCACTTCTGTATCTTCTATAATAACGGAGATATGCGAGTTTGAAATTTTATATAATGTTCTTGTAAAACGTGATTCCAAGGATGTATTACATTGTTTCAACAATGAAAGTGGTTATTTGAAATCTCCACGACAACGACTACAATCATGCACAAATAGATTGTTTACTTTATTGTTATGATAGTTTCCATGGTAACTATGCATGAATATTACACATTGGTAAAATTTTTCCGGATGAGCCAATAGAGAGCTTCGACCTGATTACATTGAGTGTAAAATCACTTCTGTATCTTTTATAATAACGGAGATATGCGAGTTTGAAATTTTATATAATGTTCTTGTAAAACGTGATTCCAAGGATGTATTACATTGTTTCAACAATGAAAGTGGTTATTTGAAATCTCCACGACAACGACTACAATCATGCACAAATAGATTGTTTACTTTATTGTTATGATAGTTTCCATGGTAACTATGCATGAATATTACACATGGCTAAAATTTTTCCGGATGAGCCAATAGAGAGCTTCGACCTGATTACATTGAGTGTAAAATCACTTCTGTATCTTCTATAGTAACAGAGATATGCGAGTTTGAAATTTTATTTAATGTTCTTGTAAAACGTGATTCCAAGGATGTATTACATTGTTTCAACAATGAAAGTGGTTTTTTTCAAATCTCCACGACAACGACTACAATCATGCACAAAAAGATTGTTTACTTTATTGTTATGATAGTTTCCATGGTAACTAAGCATGAATATTACACATGTTTAAAATTTTTTCGGATGAGCCAATAGAGAGCTTCGACCTGATTACATTGAGTGTAAAATCACTTCTGTATCTTCTATAATAACGGAGATATGCGAGTTTGAAATTTTATATAATATTCTTGTAAAACGTGATTCCAAGGATGTATTACATTGTTTCAACAATGAAAGTGGTTATTTCAAATCTCCACGACAACGACTACAATCATGCACAAATAGATTGTTTACTTTATTGTTATGATAGTTTCCATGGTAACTATGCATGAATATTACACATGGGTAAAATTTTTCCGGATGAGCAAATAGAGAGCTTCGACCTGATTACATTGAGTGTAAAATCACTTCTGTATCTTCTATAATAACGGAGATATGCGAGTTTGAAATTTTATATAATGTTTTTGTAAAACGTGATTCCAAGGATGTATTACATTGTTTCAACAATGAAAGTGGTTATTTGAAATCTCCACGACAACGACAACAAATCATGCACAAATAGATTGTTTACTTTATTGTTATGATAGTTTCCATGGTAACTATGCATGAATATTACACATGGCTAAAATTTTTCCGGATGAGCCAATAGAGAACTTCGACCTGATTACATTGAGTGTAAAATCACTTCTGTATAATCTATAGTAACAGAGATATGCGAGTTTGAAATTTTATTTAATGTTCTTGTAAAACGTGATTCCAAGGATGTATTACATTGTTTCAACAATGAAAGTGGTTTTTTTCAAATCTCCACGACAACGACTACAATCATGCACAAAAAGATTGTTTACTTTATTGTTATGATAGTTTCCATGGTAACTAAGCATGAATATTACACATGTTTAAAATTTTTTCGGATGAGCCAATAGAGAGCTTCGACCTGATTACATTGAGTGTAAAATCACTTCTGTATCTTCTATAATAACGGAGATATGCGAGTTTGAAATTTTATATAATGTTCTTGTAAAACGTGATTCCAAGGATGTATTACATTGTTTCAACAATGAAAGTGGTTATTTGAAATCTCCACGACAACGACTACAATCATGCACAAATAGATTGTTTACTTTATTGTTATGATAGTTTCCATGGTAACTATGCATGAATATTACACATTGGTAAAATTTTTCCGGATGAGCCAATAGAGAGCTTCGACCTGATTACATTGAGTGTAAAATCACTTCTGTATCTTTTATAATAACGGAGATATGCGAGTTTGAAATTTTATATAATGTTCTTGTAAAACGTGATTCCAAGGATGTATTACATTGTTTCAACAATGAAAGTGGTTATTTGAAATCTCCACGACAACGACTACAATCATGCACAAATAGATTGTTTACTTTATTGTTATGATAGTTTCCATGGTAACTATGCATGAATATTACACATGGCTAAAATTTTTCCGGATGAGCCAATAGAGAGCTTCGACCTGATTACATTGAGTGTAAAATCACTTCTGTATCTTCTATAGTAACAGAGATATGCGAGTTTGAAATTTTATTTAATGTTCTTGTAAAACGTGATTCCAAGGATGTATTACATTGTTTCAACAATGAAAGTGGTTTTTTTCAAATCTCCACGACAACGACTACAATCATGCACAAAAAGATTGTTTACTTTATTGTTATGATAGTTTCCATGGTAACTAAGCATGAATATTACACATGTTTAAAATTTTTTCGGATGAGCCAATAGAGAGCTTCGACCTGATTACATTGAGTGTAAAATCACTTCTGTATCTTCTATAATAACGGAGATATGCGAGTTTGAAATTTTATATAATATTCTTGTAAAACGTGATTCCAAGGATGTATTACATTGTTTCAACAATGAAAGTGGTTATTTCAAATCTCCACGACAACGACTACAATCATGCACAAATAGATTGTTTACTTTATTGTTATGATAGTTTCCATGGTAACTATGCATGAATATTACACATGGGTAAAATTTTTCCGGATGAGCAAATAGAGAGCTTCGACCTGATTACATTGAGTGTAAAATCACTTCTGTATCTTCTATAATAACGGAGATATGCGAGTTTGAAATTTTATATAATGTTTTTGTAAAACGTGATTCCAAGGATGTATTACATTGTTTCAACAATGAAAGTGGTTATTTGAAATCTCCACGACAACGACAACAAATCATGCACAAATAGATTGTTTACTTTATTGTTATGATAGTTTCCATGGTAACTATGCATGAATATTACACATGGCTAAAATTTTTCCGGATGAGCCAATAGAGAACTTCGACCTGATTACATTGAGTGTAAAATCACTTCTGTATAATCTATAGTAACAGAGATATGCGAGTTTGAAATTTTATTTAATGTTCTTGTAAAACGTGATTCCAAGGATGTATTACATTGTTTCAACAATGAAAGTGGTTTTTTTCAAATCTCCACGACAACGACTACAATCATGCACAAAAAGATTGTTTACTTTATTGTTATGATAGTTTCCATGGTAACTAAGCATGAATATTACACATGTTTAAAATTTTTTCGGATGAGCCAATAGAGAGCTTCGACCTGATTACATTGAGTGTAAAATCACTTCTGTATCTTCTATAATAACGGAGATATGCGAGTTTGAAATTTTATATAATGTTCTTGTAAAACGTGATTCCAAGGATGTATTACATTGTTTCAACAATGAAAGTGGTTATTTGAAATCTCCACGACAACGACTACAATCATGCACAAATAGATTGTTTACTTTATTGTTATGATAGTTTCCATGGTAACTATGCATGAATATTACACATTGGTAAAATTTTTCCGGATGAGCCAATAGAGAGCTTCGACCTGATTACATTGAGTGTAAAATCACTTCTGTATCTTTTATAATAACGGAGATATGCGAGTTTGAAATTTTATATAATGTTCTTGTAAAACGTGATTCCAAGGATGTATTACATTGTTTCAACAATGAAAGTGGTTATTTGAAATCTCCACGACAACGACTACAATCATGCACAAATAGATTGTTTACTTTATTGTTATGATAGTTTCCATGGTAACTATGCATGAATATTACACATGGCTAAAATTTTTCCGGATGAGCCAATAGAGAGCTTCGACCTGATTACATTGAGTGTAAAATCACTTCTGTATCTTCTATAGTAACAGAGATATGCGAGTTTGAAATTTTATTTAATGTTCTTGTAAAACGTGATTCCAAGGATGTATTACATTGTTTCAACAATGAAAGTGGTTTTTTTCAAATCTCCACGACAACGACTACAATCATGCACAAAAAGATTGTTTACTTTATTGTTATGATAGTTTCCATGGTAACTAAGCATGAATATTACACATGTTTAAAATTTTTTCGGATGAGCCAATAGAGAGCTTCGACCTGATTACATTGAGTGTAAAATCACTTCTGTATCTTCTATAATAACGGAGATATGCGAGTTTGAAATTTTATATAATATTCTTGTAAAACGTGATTCCAAGGATGTATTACATTGTTTCAACAATGAAAGTGGTTATTTCAAATCTCCACGACAACGACTACAATCATGCACAAATAGATTGTTTACTTTATTGTTATGATAGTTTCCATGGTAACTATGCATGAATATTACACATGGGTAAAATTTTTCCGGATGAGCAAATAGAGAGCTTCGACCTGATTACATTGAGTGTAAAATCACTTCTGTATCTTCTATAATAACGGAGATATGCGAGTTTGAAATTTTATATAATGTTTTTGTAAAACGTGATTCCAAGGATGTATTACATTGTTTCAACAATGAAAGTGGTTATTTGAAATCTCCACGACAACGACAACAAATCATGCACAAATAGATTGTTTACTTTATTGTTATGATAGTTTCCATGGTAACTATGCATGAATATTACACATGGCTAAAATTTTTCCGGATGAGCCAATAGAGAACTTCGACCTGATTACATTGAGTGTAAAATCACTTCTGTATAATCTATAGTAACAGAGATATGCGAGTTTGAAATTTTATTTAATGTTCTTGTAAAACGTGATTCCAAGGATGTATTACATTGTTTCAACAATGAAAGTGGTTTTTTTCAAATCTCCACGACAACGACTACAATCATGCACAAAAAGATTGTTTACTTTATTGTTATGATAGTTTCCATGGTAACTAAGCATGAATATTACACATGTTTAAAATTTTTTCGGATGAGCCAATAGAGAGCTTCGACCTGATTACATTGAGTGTAAAATCACTTCTGTATCTTCTATAATAACGGAGATATGCGAGTTTGAAATTTTATATAATATTCTTGTAAAACGTGATTCCAAGGATGTATTACATTGTTTCAACAATGAAAGTGGTTATTTCAAATCTCCACGACAACGACTACAATCATGCACAAATAGATTGTTTACTTTATTGTTATGATAGTTTCCATGGTAACTATGCATGAATATTACACATGGGTAAAATTTTTCCGGATGAGCAAATAGAGAGCTTCGACCTGATTACATTGAGTGTAAAATCACTTCTGTATCTTCTATAATAACGGAGATATGCGAGTTTGAAATTTTATATAATGTTTTTGTAAAACGTGATTCCAAGGATGTATTACATTGTTTCAACA
Source organism: Lepisma saccharinum (assembly GCF_977018435.1). NCBI lineage: Eukaryota > Metazoa > Arthropoda > Insecta > Zygentoma > Lepismatidae > Lepisma > Lepisma saccharinum. The sequence goes on along the minus strand of NW_028142902.1, from coordinate 4,122,007 downwards.
ATGAAAGTGGTTATTTGAAATCTCCACGACAACGACAACAAATCATGCACAAATAGATTGTTTACTTTATTGTTATGATAGTTTCCATGGTAACTATGCATGAATATTACACATGGCTAAAATTTTTCCGGATGAGCCAATAGAGAGCTTCGACCTGATTACATTGAGTGTAAAATCACTTCTGTATCTTCTATAGTAACAGAGATATGCGAGTTTGAAATTTTATTTAATGTTCTTGTAAAACGTGATTCCAAGGATGTATTACATTGTTTCAACAATGAAAGTGGTTTTTTTCAAATCTCCACGACAACGACTACAATCATGCACAAAAAGATTGTTTACTTTATTGTTATGATAGTTTCCATGGTAACTAAGCATGAATATTACACATGTTTAAAATTTTTTCGGATGAGCCAATAGAGAGCTTCGACCTGATTACATTGAGTGTAAAATCACTTCTGTATCTTCTATAATAACGGAGATATGCGAGTTTGAAATTTTATATAATATTCTTGTAAAACGTGATTCCAAGGATGTATTACATTGTTTCAACAATGAAAGTGGTTATTTCAAATCTCCACGACAACGACTACAATCATGCACAAATAGATTGTTTACTTTATTGTTATGATAGTTTCCATGGTAACTATGCATGAATATTACACATGGGTAAAATTTTTCCGGATGAGCAAATAGAGAGCTTCGACCTGATTACATTGAGTGTAAAATCACTTCTGTATCTTCTATAGTAACAGAGATATGCGAGTTTGAAATTTTATTTAATGTTCTTGTAAAACGTGATTCCAAGGATGTATTACATTGTTTCAACAATGAAAGTGGTTTTTTTCAAATCTCCACGACAACGACTACAATCATGCACAAAAAGATTGTTTACTTTATTGTTATGATAGTTTCCATGGTAACTAAGCATGAATATTACACATGTTTAAAATTTTTTCGGATGAGCCAATAGAGAGCTTCGACCTGATTACATTGAGTGTAAAATCACTTCTGTATCTTCTATAATAACGGAGATATGCGAGTTTGAAATTTTATATAATATTCTTGTAAAACGTGATTCCAAGGATGTATTACATTGTTTCAACAATGAAAGTGGTTATTTCAAATCTCCACGACAACGACTACAATCATGCACAAATAGATTGTTTACTTTATTGTTATGATAGTTTCCATGGTAACTATGCATGAATATTACACATTGGTAAAATTTTTCCGGATGAGCAAATAGAGAGCTTCGACCTGATTACGTTGAGTGTAAAATCACTTCTGTATCTTCTATAGTAACGCAGATATGCGAGTTTGAAATTTTATATAATGTTTTTGTAAAACGTGATTCCAAGGATGTATTACATTGTTTCAACAATGAAAGTGGTTATTTCAAATCTCCACGACAACGACAACAATCATGCACAAATAGATTGTTTACTTTACTGTTATGATAGTTTCCATGGTAACTATGCATGAATATTACACATGGGTAATTTTTTTCCGGATGAGCCAATAGAGAGCTTCGACCTGATTACATTGAGTGTAAAATCACTTCTGTATCTTCTATAATAACGGAGATATGCGAGTTTGAAATTTTATATAATGTTCTTGTAAAACGTGATTCCAAGGATGTATTACATTGTTTCAACAATGAAAGTGGTTATTTGAAATCTCCACGACAACGACTACAATCATGCACAAATAGATTGTTTACTTTATTGTTATGATAGTTTCCATGGTAACTATGCATGAATATTACACATTGGTAAAATTTTTCCGGATGAGCCAATAGAGAGCTTCGACCTGATTACATTGAGTGTAAAATCACTTCTGTATCTTTTATAATAACGGAGATATGCGAGTTTGAAATTTTATATAATGTTCTTGTAAAACGTGATTCCAAGGATGTATTACATTGTTTCAACAATGAAAGTGGTTATTTGAAATCTCCACGACAACGACTACAATCATGCACAAATAGATTGTTTACTTTATTGTTATGATAGTTTCCATGGTAACTATGCATGAATATTACACATGGCTAAAATTTTTCCGGATGAGCCAATAGAGAGCTTCGACCTGATTACATTGAGTGTAAAATCACTTCTGTATCTTCTATAGTAACAGAGATATGCGAGTTTGAAATTTTATTTAATGTTCTTGTAAAACGTGATTCCAAGGATGTATTACATTGTTTCAACAATGAAAGTGGTTTTTTTCAAATCTCCACGACAACGACTACAATCATGCACAAAAAGATTGTTTACTTTATTGTTATGATAGTTTCCATGGTAACTAAGCATGAATATTACACATGTTTAAAATTTTTTCGGATGAGCCAATAGAGAGCTTCGACCTGATTACATTGAGTGTAAAATCACTTCTGTATCTTCTATAATAACGGAGATATGCGAGTTTGAAATTTTATATAATATTCTTGTAAAACGTGATTCCAAGGATGTATTACATTGTTTCAACAATGAAAGTGGTTATTTCAAATCTCCACGACAACGACTACAATCATGCACAAATAGATTGTTTACTTTATTGTTATGATAGTTTCCATGGTAACTATGCATGAATATTACACATGGGTAAAATTTTTCCGGATGAGCAAATAGAGAGCTTCGACCTGATTACATTGAGTGTAAAATCACTTCTGTATCTTCTATAATAACGGAGATATGCGAGTTTGAAATTTTATATAATGTTTTTGTAAAACGTGATTCCAAGGATGTATTACATTGTTTCAACAATGAAAGTGGTTATTTGAAATCTCCACGACAACGACAACAAATCATGCACAAATAGATTGTTTACTTTATTGTTATGATAGTTTCCATGGTAACTATGCATGAATATTACACATGGCTAAAATTTTTCCGGATGAGCCAATAGAGAACTTCGACCTGATTACATTGAGTGTAAAATCACTTCTGTATAATCTATAGTAACAGAGATATGCGAGTTTGAAATTTTATTTAATGTTCTTGTAAAACGTGATTCCAAGGATGTATTACATTGTTTCAACAATGAAAGTGGTTTTTTTCAAATCTCCACGACAACGACTACAATCATGCACAAAAAGATTGTTTACTTTATTGTTATGATAGTTTCCATGGTAACTAAGCATGAATATTACACATGTTTAAAATTTTTTCGGATGAGCCAATAGAGAGCTTCGACCTGATTACATTGAGTGTAAAATCACTTCTGTATCTTCTATAATAACGGAGATATGCGAGTTTGAAATTTTATATAATGTTCTTGTAAAACGTGATTCCAAGGATGTATTACATTGTTTCAACAATGAAAGTGGTTATTTGAAATCTCCACGACAACGACTACAATCATGCACAAATAGATTGTTTACTTTATTGTTATGATAGTTTCCATGGTAACTATGCATGAATATTACACATTGGTAAAATTTTTCCGGATGAGCCAATAGAGAGCTTCGACCTGATTACATTGAGTGTAAAATCACTTCTGTATCTTTTATAATAACGGAGATATGCGAGTTTGAAATTTTATATAATGTTCTTGTAAAACGTGATTCCAAGGATGTATTACATTGTTTCAACAATGAAAGTGGTTATTTGAAATCTCCACGACAACGACTACAATCATGCACAAATAGATTGTTTACTTTATTGTTATGATAGTTTCCATGGTAACTATGCATGAATATTACACATGGCTAAAATTTTTCCGGATGAGCCAATAGAGAGCTTCGACCTGATTACATTGAGTGTAAAATCACTTCTGTATCTTCTATAGTAACAGAGATATGCGAGTTTGAAATTTTATTTAATGTTCTTGTAAAACGTGATTCCAAGGATGTATTACATTGTTTCAACAATGAAAGTGGTTTTTTTCAAATCTCCACGACAACGACTACAATCATGCACAAAAAGATTGTTTACTTTATTGTTATGATAGTTTCCATGGTAACTAAGCATGAATATTACACATGTTTAAAATTTTTTCGGATGAGCCAATAGAGAGCTTCGACCTGATTACATTGAGTGTAAAATCACTTCTGTATCTTCTATAATAACGGAGATATGCGAGTTTGAAATTTTATATAATATTCTTGTAAAACGTGATTCCAAGGATGTATTACATTGTTTCAACAATGAAAGTGGTTATTTCAAATCTCCACGACAACGACTACAATCATGCACAAATAGATTGTTTACTTTATTGTTATGATAGTTTCCATGGTAACTATGCATGAATATTACACATGGGTAAAATTTTTCCGGATGAGCAAATAGAGAGCTTCGACCTGATTACATTGAGTGTAAAATCACTTCTGTATCTTCTATAATAACGGAGATATGCGAGTTTGAAATTTTATATAATGTTTTTGTAAAACGTGATTCCAAGGATGTATTACATTGTTTCAACAATGAAAGTGGTTATTTGAAATCTCCACGACAACGACAACAAATCATGCACAAATAGATTGTTTACTTTATTGTTATGATAGTTTCCATGGTAACTATGCATGAATATTACACATGGCTAAAATTTTTCCGGATGAGCCAATAGAGAACTTCGACCTGATTACATTGAGTGTAAAATCACTTCTGTATAATCTATAGTAACAGAGATATGCGAGTTTGAAATTTTATTTAATGTTCTTGTAAAACGTGATTCCAAGGATGTATTACATTGTTTCAACAATGAAAGTGGTTTTTTTCAAATCTCCACGACAACGACTACAATCATGCACAAAAAGATTGTTTACTTTATTGTTATGATAGTTTCCATGGTAACTAAGCATGAATATTACACATGTTTAAAATTTTTTCGGATGAGCCAATAGAGAGCTTCGACCTGATTACATTGAGTGTAAAATCACTTCTGTATCTTCTATAATAACGGAGATATGCGAGTTTGAAATTTTATATAATGTTCTTGTAAAACGTGATTCCAAGGATGTATTACATTGTTTCAACAATGAAAGTGGTTATTTGAAATCTCCACGACAACGACTACAATCATGCACAAATAGATTGTTTACTTTATTGTTATGATAGTTTCCATGGTAACTATGCATGAATATTACACATTGGTAAAATTTTTCCGGATGAGCCAATAGAGAGCTTCGACCTGATTACATTGAGTGTAAAATCACTTCTGTATCTTTTATAATAACGGAGATATGCGAGTTTGAAATTTTATATAATGTTCTTGTAAAACGTGATTCCAAGGATGTATTACATTGTTTCAACAATGAAAGTGGTTATTTGAAATCTCCACGACAACGACTACAATCATGCACAAATAGATTGTTTACTTTATTGTTATGATAGTTTCCATGGTAACTATGCATGAATATTACACATGGCTAAAATTTTTCCGGATGAGCCAATAGAGAGCTTCGACCTGATTACATTGAGTGTAAAATCACTTCTGTATCTTCTATAGTAACAGAGATATGCGAGTTTGAAATTTTATTTAATGTTCTTGTAAAACGTGATTCCAAGGATGTATTACATTGTTTCAACAATGAAAGTGGTTTTTTTCAAATCTCCACGACAACGACTACAATCATGCACAAAAAGATTGTTTACTTTATTGTTATGATAGTTTCCATGGTAACTAAGCATGAATATTACACATGTTTAAAATTTTTTCGGATGAGCCAATAGAGAGCTTCGACCTGATTACATTGAGTGTAAAATCACTTCTGTATCTTCTATAATAACGGAGATATGCGAGTTTGAAATTTTATATAATATTCTTGTAAAACGTGATTCCAAGGATGTATTACATTGTTTCAACAATGAAAGTGGTTATTTCAAATCTCCACGACAACGACTACAATCATGCACAAATAGATTGTTTACTTTATTGTTATGATAGTTTCCATGGTAACTATGCATGAATATTACACATGGGTAAAATTTTTCCGGATGAGCAAATAGAGAGCTTCGACCTGATTACATTGAGTGTAAAATCACTTCTGTATCTTCTATAATAACGGAGATATGCGAGTTTGAAATTTTATATAATGTTTTTGTAAAACGTGATTCCAAGGATGTATTACATTGTTTCAACAATGAAAGTGGTTATTTGAAATCTCCACGACAACGACAACAAATCATGCACAAATAGATTGTTTACTTTATTGTTATGATAGTTTCCATGGTAACTATGCATGAATATTACACATGGCTAAAATTTTTCCGGATGAGCCAATAGAGAACTTCGACCTGATTACATTGAGTGTAAAATCACTTCTGTATAATCTATAGTAACAGAGATATGCGAGTTTGAAATTTTATTTAATGTTCTTGTAAAACGTGATTCCAAGGATGTATTACATTGTTTCAACAATGAAAGTGGTTTTTTTCAAATCTCCACGACAACGACTACAATCATGCACAAAAAGATTGTTTACTTTATTGTTATGATAGTTTCCATGGTAACTAAGCATGAATATTACACATGTTTAAAATTTTTTCGGATGAGCCAATAGAGAGCTTCGACCTGATTACATTGAGTGTAAAATCACTTCTGTATCTTCTATAATAACGGAGATATGCGAGTTTGAAATTTTATATAATATTCTTGTAAAACGTGATTCCAAGGATGTATTACATTGTTTCAACAATGAAAGTGGTTATTTCAAATCTCCACGACAACGACTACAATCATGCACAAATAGATTGTTTACTTTATTGTTATGATAGTTTCCATGGTAACTATGCATGAATATTACACATGGGTAAAATTTTTCCGGATGAGCAAATAGAGAGCTTCGACCTGATTACATTGAGTGTAAAATCACTTCTGTATCTTCTATAATAACGGAGATATGCGAGTTTGAAATTTTATATAATGTTTTTGTAAAACGTGATTCCAAGGATGTATTACATTGTTTCAACAATGAAAGTGGTTATTTGAAATCTCCACGACAACGACAACAAATCATGCACAAATAGATTGTTTACTTTATTGTTATGATAGTTTCCATGGTAACTATGCATGAATATTACACATGGCTAAAATTTTTCCGGATGAGCCAATAGAGAGCTTCGACCTGATTACATTGAGTGTAAAATCACTTCTGTATCTTCTATAGTAACAGAGATATGCGAGTTTGAAATTTTATTTAATGTTCTTGTAAAACGTGATTCCAAGGATGTATTACATTGTTTCAACAATGAAAGTGGTTTTTTTCAAATCTCCACGACAACGACTACAATCATGCACAAAAAGATTGTTTACTTTATTGTTATGATAGTTTCCATGGTAACTAAGCATGAATATTACACATGTTTAAAATTTTTTCGGATGAGCCAATAGAGAGCTTCGACCTGATTACATTGAGTGTAAAATCACTTCTGTATCTTCTATAATAACGGAGATATGCGAGTTTGAAATTTTATATAATATTCTTGTAAAACGTGATTCCAAGGATGTATTACATTGTTTCAACAATGAAAGTGGTTATTTCAAATCTCCACGACAACGACTACAATCATGCACAAATAGATTGTTTACTTTATTGTTATGATAGTTTCCATGGTAACTATGCATGAATATTACACATGGGTAAAATTTTTCCGGATGAGCAAATAGAGAGCTTCGACCTGATTACATTGAGTGTAAAATCACTTCTGTATCTTCTATAATAACGGAGATATGCGAGTTTGAAATTTTATATAATGTTTTTGTAAAACGTGATTCCAAGGATGTATTACATTGTTTCAACAATGAAAGTGGTTATTTGAAATCTCCACGACAACGACAACAAATCATGCACAAATAGATTGTTTACTTTATTGTTATGATAGTTTCCATGGTAACTATGCATGAATATTACACATGGCTAAAATTTTTCCGGATGAGCCAATAGAGAACTTCGACCTGATTACATTGAGTGTAAAATCACTTCTGTATCTTTTATAATAACGGAGATATGCGAGTTTGAAATTTTATATAATGTTCTTGTAAAACGTGATTCCAAGGATGTATTACATTGTTTCAACAATGAAAGTGGTTATTTGAAATCTCCACGACAACGACTACAATCATGCACAAATAGATTGTTTACTTTATTGTTATGATAGTTTCCATGGTAACTATGCATGAATATTACACATTGGTAAAATTTTTCCGGATGAGCCAATAGAGAGCTTCGACCTGATTACATTGAGTGTAAAATCACTTCTGTATCTTTTATAATAACGGAGATATGCGAGTTTGAAATTTTATATAATGTTCTTGTAAAACGTGATTCCAAGGATGTATTACATTGTTTCAACAATGAAAGTGGTTATTTGAAATCTCCACGACAACGACTACAATCATGCACAAATAGATTGTTTACTTTATTGTTATGATAGTTTCCATGGTAACTATGCATGAATATTACACATTGGTAAAATTTTTCCGGATGAGCAAATAGAGAGCTTCGACCTGATTACATTGAGTGTAAAATCACTTCTGTATCTTCTATAGTAACAGAGATATGCGAGTTTGAAATTTTATTTAATGTTCTTGTAAAACGTGATTCCAAGGATGTATTACATTGTTTCAACAATGAAAGTGGTTATTTCAAATCTCCACGACAACGACTACAATCATGCACAAATAGATTGTTTACTTTATTGTTATGATAGTTTCCATGGTAACTATGCATGAATATTACACATGGGTAAAATTTTTCCGGATGAGCAAATAGAGAGCTTCGACCTGATTACATTGAGTGTAAAATCACTTCTGTATAATCTATAGTAACAGAGATATGCGAGTTTGAAATTTTATTTAATGTTCTTGTAAAACGTGATTCCAAGGATGTATTACATTGTTTCAACAATGAAAGTGGTTTTTTTCAAATCTCCACGACAACGACTACAATCATGCACAAAAAGATTGTTTACTTTATTGTTATGATAGTTTCCATGGTAACTAAGCATGAATATTACACATGTTTAAAATTTTTTCGGATGAGCCAATAGAGAGCTTCGACCTGATTACATTGAGTGTAAAATCACTTCTGTATCTTCTATAATAACGGAGATATGCGAGTTTGAAATTTTATATAATATTCTTGTAAAACGTGATTCCAAGGATGTATTACATTGTTTCAACAATGAAAGTGGTTATTTCAAATCTCCACGACAACGACTACAATCATGCACAAATAGATTGTTTACTTTATTGTTATGATAGTTTCCATGGTAACTATGCATGAATATTACACATGGGTAAAATTTTTCCGGATGAGCAAATAGAGAGCTTCGACCTGATTACATTGAGTGTAAAATCACTTCTGTATCTTCTATAATAACGGAGATATGCGAGTTTGAAATTTTATATAATGTTTTTGTAAAACGTGATTCCAAGGATGTATTACATTGTTTCAACAATGAAAGTGGTTATTTGAAATCTCCACGACAACGACAACAAATCATGCACAAATAGATTGTTTACTTTATTGTTATGATAGTTTCCATGGTAACTATGCATGAATATTACACATGGCTAAAATTTTTCCGGATGAGCCAATAGAGAGCTTCGACCTGATTACATTGAGTGTAAAATCACTTCTGTATCTTCTATAGTAACAGAGATATGCGAGTTTGAAATTTTATTTAATGTTCTTGTAAAACGTGATTCCAAGGATGTATTACATTGTTTCAACAATGAAAGTGGTTTTTTTCAAATCTCCACGACAACGACTACAATCATGCACAAAAAGATTGTTTACTTTATTGTTATGATAGTTTCCATGGTAACTATGCATGAATATTACACATGGCTAAAATTTTTCCGGATGAGCCAATAGAGAACTTCGACCTGATTACATTGAGTGTAAAATCACTTCTGTATCTTTTATAATAACGGAGATATGCGAGTTTGAAATTTTATATAATGTTCTTGTAAAACGTGATTCCAAGGATGTATTACATTGTTTCAACAATGAAAGTGGTTATTTGAAATCTCCACGACAACGACTACAATCATGCACAAATAGATTGTTTACTTTATTGTTATGATAGTTTCCATGGTAACTATGCATGAATATTACACATTGGTAAAATTTTTCCGGATGAGCAAATAGAGAGCTTCGACCTGATTACATTGAGTGTAAAATCACTTCTGTATCTTCTATAGTAACAGAGATATGCGAGTTTGAAATTTTATTTAATGTTCTTGTAAAACGTGATTCCAACGATGTATTACATTGTTTCAACAATGAAAGTGGTTTTTTCAAATCTCCACGACAACGACTACAATCATGCACAAATAGATTGTTTACTTTATTGTTATGATAGTTTCCATGGTAACTAAGCATGAATATTACACATGGGTAAATTTTTTCCGGATGAGCCAATAGAGAGCTTCGACCTGATTACATTGAGTGTAAAATCACTTCTGTATCTTTTATAATAACGGAGATATGCGAGTTTGAAATTTTATATAATATTCTTGTAAAACGTGATTCCAAGGATGTATTACATTGTTTCAACAATGAAAGTGGTTTTTTCAAATCTCCACGACAACGACTACAATCATGCACAAATAGATTGTTTACTTTATTGTTATGATAGTTTCCATGGTAACTAAGCATGAATATTACACATGGGTAAATTTTTTCCGGATGAGCCAATAGAGAGCTTCGACCTGATTACATTGAGTGTAAAATCACTTCTGTATCTTTTATAATAACGGAGATATGCGAGTTTGAAATTTTATATAATATTCTTGTAAAACGTGATTCCAAGGATGTATTACATTGTTTCAACAATGAAAGTGGTTATTTCAAATCTCCACGACAACGACTACAATCATGCACAAATAGATTGTTTACTTTATTGTTATGGTAGTTTCCATGGTAACTATGCATGAATATTACACATGGCTAAAATTTTTCCGGATGAGCCAATAGAGAGCTTCGACCTGATTACATTGAGTGTAAAATCACTTCTGTATCTTCTATAGTAACAGAGATATGCGAGTTTGAAATTTTATTTAATGTTCTTGTAAAACGTGATTCCAAGGATGTATTACATTGTTTCAACAATGAAAGTGGTTTTTTTCAAATCTCCACGACAACGACTACAATCATGCACAAAAAGATTGTTTACTTTATTGTTATGATAGTTTCCATGGTAACTAAGCATGAATATTACACATGTTTAAAATTTTTTCGGATGAGCCAATAGAGAGCTTCGACCTGATTACATTGAGTGTAAAATCACTTCTGTATCTTCTATAATAACGGAGATATGCGAGTTTGAAATTTTATATAATATTCTTGTAAAACGTGATTCCAAGGATGTATTACATTGTTTCAACAATGAAAGTGGTTATTTCAAATCTCCACGACAACGACTACAATCATGCACAAATAGATTGTTTACTTTATTGTTATGATAGTTTCCATGGTAACTATGCATGAATATTACACATGGGTAAAATTTTTCCGGATGAGCAAATAGAGAGCTTCGACCTGATTACATTGAGTGTAAAATCACTTCTGTATCTTCTATAATAACGGAGATATGCGAGTTTGAAATTTTATATAATGTTTTTGTAAAACGTGATTCCAAGGATGTATTACATTGTTTCAACAATGAAAGTGGTTATTTGAAATCTCCACGACAACGACAACAAATCATGCACAAATAGATTGTTTACTTTATTGTTATGATAGTTTCCATGGTAACTATGCATGAATATTACACATGGCTAAAATTTTTCCGGATGAGCCAATAGAGAACTTCGACCTGATTACATTGAGTGTAAAATCACTTCTGTATCTTTTATAATAACGGAGATATGCGAGTTTGAAATTTTATATAATGTTCTTGTAAAACGTGATTCCAAGGATGTATTACATTGTTTCAACAATGAAAGTGGTTATTTGAAATCTCCACGACAACGACTACAATCATGCACAAATAGATTGTTTACTTTATTGTTATGATAGTTTCCATGGTAACTATGCATGAATATTACACATTGGTAAAATTTTTCCGGATGAGCAAATAGAGAGCTTCGACCTGATTACATTGAGTGTAAAATCACTTCTGTATCTTCTATAGTAACAGAGATATGCGAGTTTGAAATTTTATTTAATGTTCTTGTAAAACGTGATTCCAACGATGTATTACATTGTTTCAACAATGAAAGTGGTTTTTTCAAATCTCCACGACAACGACTACAATCATGCACAAATAGATTGTTTACTTTATTGTTATGATAGTTTCCATGGTAACTAAGCATGAATATTACACATGGGTAAATTTTTTCCGGATGAGCCAATAGAGAGCTTCGACCTGATTACATTGAGTGTAAAATCACTTCTGTATCTTTTATAATAACGGAGATATGCGAGTTTGAAATTTTATATAATATTCTTGTAAAACGTGATTCCAAGGATGTATTACATTGTTTCAACAATGAAAGTGGTTATTTCAAATCTCCACGACAACGACTACAATCATGCACAAATAGATTGTTTACTTTATTGTTATGGTAGTTTCCATGGTAACTATGCATGAATATTACACATGGGTAAAATTTTTCCGGATGAGCGAATAGAGAGCTTCGACCTGATTACATTGAGTGTAAAATCACTTCTGTATCTTTTATAATAACGGAGATATGCGAGTTTGAAATTTTATATAATGTTCTTGTAAAACGTGATTCCAAGGATGTATTACATTGTTTCAACAATGAAAGTGGTTTTTTCAAATCTCCACGACAACGACTACAATCATGCACAAATAGATTGTTTACTTTATTGTTATGATAGTTTCCATGGTAACTAAGCATGAATATTACACATGGGTAAATTTTTTCCGGATGAGCCAATAGAGAGCTTCGACCTGATTACATTGAGTGTAAAATCACTTCTGTATCTTTTATAATAACGGAGATATGCGAGTTTGAAATTTTATATAATATTCTTGTAAAACGTGATTCCAAGGATGTATTACATTGTTTCAACAATGAAAGTGGTTATTTCAAATCTCCACGACAACGACTACAATCATGCACAAATAGATTGTTTACTTTATTGTTATGGTAGTTTCCATGGTAACTATGCATGAATATTACACATGGGTAAAATTTTTCCGGATGAGCGAATAGAGAGCTTCGACCTGATTACATTGAGTGTAAAATCACTTCTGTATCTTTTATAATAACGGAGATATGCGAGTTTGAAATTTTATATAATGTTCTTGTAAAACGTGATTCCAAGGATGTATTACATTGTTTCAACAATGAAAGTGGTTATTTGAAATCTCCACGACAACGACTACAATCATGCACAAATAGATTGTTTACTTTATTGTTATGATAGTTTCCATGGTAACTAAGCATGAATATTACACATGTCTAAAATTTTTCCGGATGAGCAAATAGAGAGCTTCGACCTGATTACATTGAGTGTAAAATCACTTCTGTATCTTCTATAGTAACAGAGATATGCGAGTTTGAAATTTTATTTAATGTTCTTGTAAAACGTGATTCCAAGGATGTATTACATTGTTTCAACAATGAAAGTGGTTATTTCAAATCTCCACGACAACGACTACAATCATGCACAAATAGATTGTTTACTTTATTGTTATGATAGTTTCCATGGTAACTATGCATGAATATTACACATGGCTAAAATTTTTCCGGATGAGCCAATAGAGAGCTTCGACCTGATTACATTGAGTGTAAAATCACTTCTGTATCTTTTATAATAACGGAGATATGCGAGTTTGAAATTTTATATAATGTTCTTGTAAAACGTGATTCCAAGGATGTATTACATTGTTTCAACAATGAAAGTGGTTATTTGAAATCTCCACGACAACGACTACAATCATGCACAAATAGATTGTTTACTTTATTGTTATGATAGTTTCCATGGTAACTATGCATGAATATTACACATTGGTAAAATTTTTCCGGATGAGCAAATAGAGAGCTTCGACCTGATTACATTGAGTGTAAAATCACTTCTGTATCTTCTATAGTAACAGAGATATGCGAGTTTGAAATTTTATTTAATGTTCTTGTAAAACGTGATTCCAACGATGTATTACATTGTTTCAACAATGAAAGTGGTTATTTCAAATCTCCACGACAACGACTACAATCATGCACAAATAGATTGTTTACTTTATTGTTATGGTAGTTTCCATGGTAACTATGCATGAATATTACACATGGGTAAAATTTTTCCGGATGAGCGAATAGAGAGCTTCGACCTGATTACATTGAGTGTAAAATCACTTCTGTATCTTTTATAATAACGGAGATATGCGAGTTTGAAATTTTATATAATGTTCTTGTAAAACGTGATTCCAAGGATGTATTACATTGTTTCAACAATGAAAGTGGTTTTTTCAAATCTCCACGACAACGACTACAATCATGCACAAATAGATTGTTTACTTTATTGTTATGATAGTTTCCATGGTAACTAAGCATGAATATTACACATGGGTAAATTTTTTCCGGATGAGCCAATAGAGAGCTTCGACCTGATTACATTGAGTGTAAAATCACTTCTGTATCTTTTATAATAACGGAGATATGCGAGTTTGAAATTTTATATAATATTCTTGTAAAACGTGATTCCAAGGATGTATTACATTGTTTCAACAATGAAAGTGGTTATTTCAAATCTCCACGACAACGACTACAATCATGCACAAATAGATTGTTTACTTTATTGTTATGGTAGTTTCCATGGTAACTATGCATGAATATTACACATGGGTAAAATTTTTCCGGATGAGCGAATAGAGAGCTTCGACCTGATTACATTGAGTGTAAAATCACTTCTGTATCTTTTATAATAACGGAGATATGCGAGTTTGAAATTTTATATAATGTTCTTGTAAAACGTGATTCCAAGGATGTATTACATTGTTTCAACAATGAAAGTGGTTATTTGAAATCTCCACGACAACGACTACAATCATGCACAAATAGATTGTTTACTTTATTGTTATGATAGTTTCCATGGTAACTAAGCATGAATATTACACATGTCTAAAATTTTTCCGGATGAGCAAATAGAGAGCTTCGACCTGATTACATTGAGTGTAAAATCACTTCTGTATCTTCTATAATAACGGAGATATGCGAGTTTGAAATTTTATATAATGTTTTTGTAAAACGTGATTCCAAGGATGTATTACATTGTTTCAACAATGAAAGTGGTTATTTGAAATCTCCACGACAACGACAACAAATCATGCACAAATAGATTGTTTACTTTATTGTTATGATAGTTTCCATGGTAACTATGCATGAATATTACACATGGCTAAAATTTTTCCGGATGAGCCAATAGAGAACTTCGACCTGATTACATTGAGTGTAAAATCACTTCTGTATCTTTTATAATAACGGAGATATGCGAGTTTGAAATTTTATATAATGTTCTTGTAAAACGTGATTCCAAGGATGTATTACATTGTTTCAACAATGAAAGTGGTTATTTGAAATCTCCACGACAACGACTACAATCATGCACAAATAGATTGTTTACTTTATTGTTATGATAGTTTCCATGGTAACTATGCATGAATATTACACATTGGTAAAATTTTTCCGGATGAGCAAATAGAGAGCTTCGACCTGATTACATTGAGTGTAAAATCACTTCTGTATCTTCTATAGTAACAGAGATATGCGAGTTTGAAATTTTATTTAATGTTCTTGTAAAACGTGATTCCAACGATGTATTACATTGTTTCAACAATGAAAGTGGTTTTTTCAAATCTCCACGACAACGACTACAATCATGCACAAATAGATTGTTTACTTTATTGTTATGATAGTTTCCATGGTAACTAAGCATGAATATTACACATGGGTAAATTTTTTCCGGATGAGCCAATAGAGAGCTTCGACCTGATTACATTGAGTGTAAAATCACTTCTGTATCTTTTATAATAACGGAGATATGCGAGTTTGAAATTTTATATAATATTCTTGTAAAACGTGATTCCAAGGATGTATTACATTGTTTCAACAATGAAAGTGGTTATTTCAAATCTCCACGACAACGACTACAATCATGCACAAATAGATTGTTTACTTTATTGTTATGATAGTTTCCATGGTAACTAAGCATGAATATTACACATGTCTAAAATTTTTCCGGATGAGCAAATAGAGAGCTTCGACCTGATTACATTGAGTGTAAAATCACTTCTGTATCTTCTATAGTAACAGAGATATGCGAGTTTGAAATTTTATTTAATGTTCTTGTAAAACGTGATTCCAAGGATGTATTACATTGTTTCAACAATGAAAGTGGTTATTTGAAATCTCCACGACAACGACTACAATCATGCACAAATAGATTGTTTACTTTATTGTTATGATAGTTTCCATGGTAACTATGCATGAATATTACACATTGGTAAAATTTTTCCGGATGAGCAAATAGAGAGCTTCGACCTGATTACATTGAGTGTAAAATCACTTCTGTATCTTCTATAATAACGGAGATATGCGAGTTTGAAATTTTATATAATGTTTTTGTAAAACGTGATTCCAAGGATGTATTACATTGTTTCAACAATGAAAGTGGTTATTTGAAATCTCCACGACAACGACAACAAATCATGCACAAATAGATTGTTTACTTTATTGTTATGATAGTTTCCATGGTAACTATGCATGAATATTACACATGGCTAAAATTTTTCCGGATGAGCCAATAGAGAACTTCGACCTGATTACATTGAGTGTAAAATCACTTCTGTATCTTTTATAATAACGGAGATATGCGAGTTTGAAATTTTATATAATGTTCTTGTAAAACGTGATTCCAAGGATGTATTACATTGTTTCAACAATGAAAGTGGTTATTTGAAATCTCCACGACAACGACTACAATCATGCACAAATAGATTGTTTACTTTATTGTTATGATAGTTTCCATGGTAACTATGCATGAATATTACACATTGGTAAAATTTTTCCGGATGAGCAAATAGAGAGCTTCGACCTGATTACATTGAGTGTAAAATCACTTCTGTATCTTCTATAGTAACAGAGATATGCGAGTTTGAAATTTTATTTAATGTTCTTGTAAAACGTGATTCCAACGATGTATTACATTGTTTCAACAATGAAAGTGGTTTTTTCAAATCTCCACGACAACGACTACAATCATGCACAAATAGATTGTTTACTTTATTGTTATGATAGTTTCCATGGTAACTAAGCATGAATATTACACATGGGTAAATTTTTTCCGGATGAGCCAATAGAGAGCTTCGACCTGATTACATTGAGTGTAAAATCACTTCTGTATCTTTTATAATAACGGAGATATGCGAGTTTGAAATTTTATATAATATTCTTGTAAAACGTGATTCCAAGGATGTATTACATTGTTTCAACAATGAAAGTGGTTATTTCAAATCTCCACGACAACGACTACAATCATGCACAAATAGATTGTTTACTTTATTGTTATGGTAGTTTCCATGGTAACTATGCATGAATATTACACATGGGTAAAATTTTTCCGGATGAGCGAATAGAGAGCTTCGACCTGATTACATTGAGTGTAAAATCACTTCTGTATCTTTTATAATAACGGAGATATGCGAGTTTGAAATTTTATATAATGTTCTTGTAAAACGTGATTCCAAGGATGTATTACATTGTTTCAACAATGAAAGTGGTTTTTTCAAATCTCCACGACAACGACTACAATCATGCACAAATAGATTGTTTACTTTATTGTTATGATAGTTTCCATGGTAACTAAGCATGAATATTACACATGGGTAAATTTTTTCCGGATGAGCCAATAGAGAGCTTCGACCTGATTACATTGAGTGTAAAATCACTTCTGTATCTTTTATAATAACGGAGATATGCGAGTTTGAAATTTTATATAATATTCTTGTAAAACGTGATTCCAAGGATGTATTACATTGTTTCAACAATGAAAGTGGTTATTTCAAATCTCCACGACAACGACTACAATCATGCACAAATAGATTGTTTACTTTATTGTTATGGTAGTTTCCATGGTAACTATGCATGAATATTACACATGGGTAAAATTTTTCCGGATGAGCGAATAGAGAGCTTCGACCTGATTACATTGAGTGTAAAATCACTTCTGTATCTTTTATAATAACGGAGATATGCGAGTTTGAAATTTTATATAATGTTCTTGTAAAACGTGATTCCAAGGATGTATTACATTGTTTCAACAATGAAAGTGGTTATTTGAAATCTCCACGACAACGACTACAATCATGCACAAATAGATTGTTTACTTTATTGTTATGATAGTTTCCATGGTAACTAAGCATGAATATTACACATGTCTAAAATTTTTCCGGATGAGCAAATAGAGAGCTTCGACCTGATTACATTGAGTGTAAAATCACTTCTGTATCTTCTATAGTAACAGAGATATGCGAGTTTGAAATTTTATTTAATGTTCTTGTAAAACGTGATTCCAAGGATGTATTACATTGTTTCAACAATGAAAGTGGTTATTTCAAATCTCCACGACAACGACTACAATCATGCACAAATAGATTGTTTACTTTATTGTTATGATAGTTTCCATGGTAACTATGCATGAATATTACACATGGCTAAAATTTTTCCGGATGAGCCAATAGAGAGCTTCGACCTGATTACATTGAGTGTAAAATCACTTCTGTATCTTTTATAATAACGGAGATATGCGAGTTTGAAATTTTATATAATGTTCTTGTAAAACGTGATTCCAAGGATGTATTACATTGTTTCAACAATGAAAGTGGTTATTTGAAATCTCCACGACAACGACTACAATCATGCACAAATAGATTGTTTACTTTATTGTTATGATAGTTTCCATGGTAACTATGCATGAATATTACACATTGGTAAAATTTTTCCGGATGAGCAAATAGAGAGCTTCGACCTGATTACATTGAGTGTAAAATCACTTCTGTATCTTCTATAGTAACAGAGATATGCGAGTTTGAAATTTTATTTAATGTTCTTGTAAAACGTGATTCCAACGATGTATTACATTGTTTCAACAATGAAAGTGGTTATTTCAAATCTCCACGACAACGACTACAATCATGCACAAATAGATTGTTTACTTTATTGTTATGGTAGTTTCCATGGTAACTATGCATGAATATTACACATGGGTAAAATTTTTCCGGATGAGCGAATAGAGAGCTTCGACCTGATTACATTGAGTGTAAAATCACTTCTGTATCTTTTATAATAACGGAGATATGCGAGTTTGAAATTTTATATAATGTTCTTGTAAAACGTGATTCCAAGGATGTATTACATTGTTTCAACAATGAAAGTGGTTTTTTCAAATCTCCACGACAACGACTACAATCATGCACAAATAGATTGTTTACTTTATTGTTATGATAGTTTCCATGGTAACTAAGCATGAATATTACACATGGGTAAATTTTTTCCGGATGAGCCAATAGAGAGCTTCGACCTGATTACATTGAGTGTAAAATCACTTCTGTATCTTTTATAATAACGGAGATATGCGAGTTTGAAATTTTATATAATATTCTTGTAAAACGTGATTCCAAGGATGTATTACATTGTTTCAACAATGAAAGTGGTTATTTCAAATCTCCACGACAACGACTACAATCATGCACAAATAGATTGTTTACTTTATTGTTATGATAGTTTCCATGGTAACTAAGCATGAATATTACACATGGGTAAATTTTTTCCGGATGAGCCAATAGAGAGCTTCGACCTGATTACATTGAGTGTAAAATCACTTCTGTATCTTTTATAATAACGGAGATATGCGAGTTTGAAATTTTATATAATATTCTTGTAAAACGTGATTCCAAGGATGTATTACATTGTTTCAACAATGAAAGTGGTTATTTCAAATCTCCACGACAACGACTACAATCATGCACAAATAGATTGTTTACTTTATTGTTATGATAGTTTCCATGGTAACTAAGCATGAATATTACACATGTCTAAAATTTTTCCGGATGAGCAAATAGAGAGCTTCGACCTGATTACATTGAGTGTAAAATCACTTCTGTATCTTCTATAGTAACAGAGATATGCGAGTTTGAAATTTTATTTAATGTTCTTGTAAAACGTGATTCCAAGGATGTATTACATTGTTTCAACAATGAAAGTGGTTATTTGAAATCTCCACGACAACGACTACAATCATGCACAAATAGATTGTTTACTTTATTGTTATGATAGTTTCCATGGTAACTATGCATGAATATTACACATTGGTAAAATTTTTCCGGATGAGCAAATAGAGAGCTTCGACCTGATTACATTGAGTGTAAAATCACTTCTGTATCTTCTATAATAACGGAGATATGCGAGTTTGAAATTTTATATAATGTTTTTGTAAAACGTGATTCCAAGGATGTATTACATTGTTTCAACAATGAAAGTGGTTATTTGAAATCTCCACGACAACGACAACAAATCATGCACAAATAGATTGTTTACTTTATTGTTATGATAGTTTCCATGGTAACTATGCATGAATATTACACATGGCTAAAATTTTTCCGGATGAGCCAATAGAGAACTTCGACCTGATTACATTGAGTGTAAAATCACTTCTGTATCTTTTATAATAACGGAGATATGCGAGTTTGAAATTTTATATAATGTTCTTGTAAAACGTGATTCCAAGGATGTATTACATTGTTTCAACAATGAAAGTGGTTATTTGAAATCTCCACGACAACGACTACAATCATGCACAAATAGATTGTTTACTTTATTGTTATGATAGTTTCCATGGTAACTATGCATGAATATTACACATTGGTAAAATTTTTCCGGATGAGCAAATAGAGAGCTTCGACCTGATTACATTGAGTGTAAAATCACTTCTGTATCTTCTATAGTAACAGAGATATGCGAGTTTGAAATTTTATTTAATGTTCTTGTAAAACGTGATTCCAACGATGTATTACATTGTTTCAACAATGAAAGTGGTTTTTTCAAATCTCCACGACAACGACTACAATCATGCACAAATAGATTGTTTACTTTATTGTTATGATAGTTTCCATGGTAACTAAGCATGAATATTACACATGGGTAAATTTTTTCCGGATGAGCCAATAGAGAGCTTCGACCTGATTACATTGAGTGTAAAATCACTTCTGTATCTTTTATAATAACGGAGATATGCGAGTTTGAAATTTTATATAATATTCTTGTAAAACGTGATTCCAAGGATGTATTACATTGTTTCAACAATGAAAGTGGTTATTTCAAATCTCCACGACAACGACTACAATCATGCACAAATAGATTGTTTACTTTATTGTTATGGTAGTTTCCATGGTAACTATGCATGAATATTACACATGGGTAAAATTTTTCCGGATGAGCGAATAGAGAGCTTCGACCTGATTACATTGAGTGTAAAATCACTTCTGTATCTTTTATAATAACGGAGATATGCGAGTTTGAAATTTTATATAATGTTCTTGTAAAACGTGATTCCAAGGATGTATTACATTGTTTCAACAATGAAAGTGGTTTTTTCAAATCTCCACGACAACGACTACAATCATGCACAAATAGATTGTTTACTTTATTGTTATGATAGTTTCCATGGTAACTAAGCATGAATATTACACATGGGTAAATTTTTTCCGGATGAGCCAATAGAGAGCTTCGACCTGATTACATTGAGTGTAAAATCACTTCTGTATCTTTTATAATAACGGAGATATGCGAGTTTGAAATTTTATATAATATTCTTGTAAAACGTGATTCCAAGGATGTATTACATTGTTTCAACAATGAAAGTGGTTATTTCAAATCTCCACGACAACGACTACAATCATGCACAAATAGATTGTTTACTTTATTGTTATGGTAGTTTCCATGGTAACTATGCATGAATATTACACATGGGTAAAATTTTTCCGGATGAGCGAATAGAGAGCTTCGACCTGATTACATTGAGTGTAAAATCACTTCTGTATCTTTTATAATAACGGAGATATGCGAGTTTGAAATTTTATATAATGTTCTTGTAAAACGTGATTCCAAGGATGTATTACATTGTTTCAACAATGAAAGTGGTTATTTGAAATCTCCACGACAACGACTACAATCATGCACAAATAGATTGTTTACTTTATTGTTATGATAGTTTCCATGGTAACTAAGCATGAATATTACACATGTCTAAAATTTTTCCGGATGAGCAAATAGAGAGCTTCGACCTGATTACATTGAGTGTAAAATCACTTCTGTATCTTCTATAGTAACAGAGATATGCGAGTTTGAAATTTTATTTAATGTTCTTGTAAAACGTGATTCCAAGGATGTATTACATTGTTTCAACAATGAAAGTGGTTATTTCAAATCTCCACGACAACGACTACAATCATGCACAAATAGATTGTTTACTTTATTGTTATGGTAGTTTCCATGGTAACTATGCATGAATATTACACATGGGTAAAATTTTTCCGGATGAGCGAATAGAGAGCTTCGACCTGATTACATTGAGTGTAAAATCACTTCTGTATCTTTTATAATAACGGAGATATGCGAGTTTGAAATTTTATATAATGTTCTTGTAAAACGTGATTCCAAGGATGTATTACATTGTTTCAACAATGAAAGTGGTTTTTTCAAATCTCCACGACAACGACTACAATCATGCACAAATAGATTGTTTACTTTATTGTTATGATAGTTTCCATGGTAACTAAGCATGAATATTACACATGGGTAAATTTTTTCCGGATGAGCCAATAGAGAGCTTCGACCTGATTACATTGAGTGTAAAATCACTTCTGTATCTTTTATAATAACGGAGATATGCGAGTTTGAAATTTTATATAATATTCTTGTAAAACGTGATTCCAAGGATGTATTACATTGTTTCAACAATGAAAGTGGTTATTTCAAATCTCCACGACAACGACTACAATCATGCACAAATAGATTGTTTACTTTATTGTTATGATAGTTTCCATGGTAACTAAGCATGAATATTACACATGGGTAAATTTTTTCCGGATGAGCCAATAGAGAGCTTCGACCTGATTACATTGAGTGTAAAATCACTTCTGTATCTTTTATAATAACGGAGATATGCGAGTTTGAAATTTTATATAATATTCTTGTAAAACGTGATTCCAAGGATGTATTACATTGTTTCAACAATGAAAGTGGTTATTTCAAATCTCCACGACAACGACTACAATCATGCACAAATAGATTGTTTACTTTATTGTTATGATAGTTTCCATGGTAACTAAGCATGAATATTACACATGTCTAAAATTTTTCCGGATGAGCAAATAGAGAGCTTCGACCTGATTACATTGAGTGTAAAATCACTTCTGTATCTTCTATAGTAACAGAGATATGCGAGTTTGAAATTTTATTTAATGTTCTTGTAAAACGTGATTCCAAGGATGTATTACATTGTTTCAACAATGAAAGTGGTTATTTGAAATCTCCACGACAACGACTACAATCATGCACAAATAGATTGTTTACTTTATTGTTATGATAGTTTCCATGGTAACTATGCATGAATATTACACATTGGTAAAATTTTTCCGGATGAGCAAATAGAGAGCTTCGACCTGATTACATTGAGTGTAAAATCACTTCTGTATCTTCTATAATAACGGAGATATGCGAGTTTGAAATTTTATATAATGTTTTTGTAAAACGTGATTCCAAGGATGTATTACATTGTTTCAACAATGAAAGTGGTTATTTGAAATCTCCACGACAACGACAACAAATCATGCACAAATAGATTGTTTACTTTATTGTTATGATAGTTTCCATGGTAACTATGCATGAATATTACACATGGCTAAAATTTTTCCGGATGAGCCAATAGAGAACTTCGACCTGATTACATTGAGTGTAAAATCACTTCTGTATCTTTTATAATAACGGAGATATGCGAGTTTGAAATTTTATATAATGTTCTTGTAAAACGTGATTCCAAGGATGTATTACATTGTTTCAACAATGAAAGTGGTTATTTGAAATCTCCACGACAACGACTACAATCATGCACAAATAGATTGTTTACTTTATTGTTATGATAGTTTCCATGGTAACTATGCATGAATATTACACATTGGTAAAATTTTTCCGGATGAGCAAATAGAGAGCTTCGACCTGATTACATTGAGTGTAAAATCACTTCTGTATCTTCTATAGTAACAGAGATATGCGAGTTTGAAATTTTATTTAATGTTCTTGTAAAACGTGATTCCAACGATGTATTACATTGTTTCAACAATGAAAGTGGTTT
Organism: Lepisma saccharinum; assembly: GCF_977018435.1. Lineage (NCBI taxonomy): Eukaryota > Metazoa > Arthropoda > Insecta > Zygentoma > Lepismatidae > Lepisma > Lepisma saccharinum. The sequence goes on along the minus strand of NW_028142902.1, from coordinate 4,097,682 downwards.
TTTCAAATCTCCACGACAACGACTACAATCATGCACAAATAGATTGTTTACTTTATTGTTATGATAGTTTCCATGGTAACTAAGCATGAATATTACACATGGGTAAATTTTTTCCGGATGAGCCAATAGAGAGCTTCGACCTGATTACATTGAGTGTAAAATCACTTCTGTATCTTTTATAATAACGGAGATATGCGAGTTTGAAATTTTATATAATATTCTTGTAAAACGTGATTCCAAGGATGTATTACATTGTTTCAACAATGAAAGTGGTTATTTCAAATCTCCACGACAACGACTACAATCATGCACAAATAGATTGTTTACTTTATTGTTATGGTAGTTTCCATGGTAACTATGCATGAATATTACACATGGGTAAAATTTTTCCGGATGAGCGAATAGAGAGCTTCGACCTGATTACATTGAGTGTAAAATCACTTCTGTATCTTTTATAATAACGGAGATATGCGAGTTTGAAATTTTATATAATGTTCTTGTAAAACGTGATTCCAAGGATGTATTACATTGTTTCAACAATGAAAGTGGTTTTTTCAAATCTCCACGACAACGACTACAATCATGCACAAATAGATTGTTTACTTTATTGTTATGATAGTTTCCATGGTAACTAAGCATGAATATTACACATGGGTAAATTTTTTCCGGATGAGCCAATAGAGAGCTTCGACCTGATTACATTGAGTGTAAAATCACTTCTGTATCTTTTATAATAACGGAGATATGCGAGTTTGAAATTTTATATAATATTCTTGTAAAACGTGATTCCAAGGATGTATTACATTGTTTCAACAATGAAAGTGGTTATTTCAAATCTCCACGACAACGACTACAATCATGCACAAATAGATTGTTTACTTTATTGTTATGGTAGTTTCCATGGTAACTATGCATGAATATTACACATGGGTAAAATTTTTCCGGATGAGCGAATAGAGAGCTTCGACCTGATTACATTGAGTGTAAAATCACTTCTGTATCTTTTATAATAACGGAGATATGCGAGTTTGAAATTTTATATAATGTTCTTGTAAAACGTGATTCCAAGGATGTATTACATTGTTTCAACAATGAAAGTGGTTATTTGAAATCTCCACGACAACGACTACAATCATGCACAAATAGATTGTTTACTTTATTGTTATGATAGTTTCCATGGTAACTAAGCATGAATATTACACATGTCTAAAATTTTTCCGGATGAGCAAATAGAGAGCTTCGACCTGATTACATTGAGTGTAAAATCACTTCTGTATCTTCTATAGTAACAGAGATATGCGAGTTTGAAATTTTATTTAATGTTCTTGTAAAACGTGATTCCAAGGATGTATTACATTGTTTCAACAATGAAAGTGGTTATTTCAAATCTCCACGACAACGACTACAATCATGCACAAATAGATTGTTTACTTTATTGTTATGATAGTTTCCATGGTAACTATGCATGAATATTACACATGGCTAAAATTTTTCCGGATGAGCCAATAGAGAGCTTCGACCTGATTACATTGAGTGTAAAATCACTTCTGTATCTTTTATAATAACGGAGATATGCGAGTTTGAAATTTTATATAATGTTCTTGTAAAACGTGATTCCAAGGATGTATTACATTGTTTCAACAATGAAAGTGGTTATTTGAAATCTCCACGACAACGACTACAATCATGCACAAATAGATTGTTTACTTTATTGTTATGATAGTTTCCATGGTAACTATGCATGAATATTACACATTGGTAAAATTTTTCCGGATGAGCAAATAGAGAGCTTCGACCTGATTACATTGAGTGTAAAATCACTTCTGTATCTTCTATAGTAACAGAGATATGCGAGTTTGAAATTTTATTTAATGTTCTTGTAAAACGTGATTCCAACGATGTATTACATTGTTTCAACAATGAAAGTGGTTATTTCAAATCTCCACGACAACGACTACAATCATGCACAAATAGATTGTTTACTTTATTGTTATGGTAGTTTCCATGGTAACTATGCATGAATATTACACATGGGTAAAATTTTTCCGGATGAGCGAATAGAGAGCTTCGACCTGATTACATTGAGTGTAAAATCACTTCTGTATCTTTTATAATAACGGAGATATGCGAGTTTGAAATTTTATATAATGTTCTTGTAAAACGTGATTCCAAGGATGTATTACATTGTTTCAACAATGAAAGTGGTTTTTTCAAATCTCCACGACAACGACTACAATCATGCACAAATAGATTGTTTACTTTATTGTTATGATAGTTTCCATGGTAACTAAGCATGAATATTACACATGGGTAAATTTTTTCCGGATGAGCCAATAGAGAGCTTCGACCTGATTACATTGAGTGTAAAATCACTTCTGTATCTTTTATAATAACGGAGATATGCGAGTTTGAAATTTTATATAATATTCTTGTAAAACGTGATTCCAAGGATGTATTACATTGTTTCAACAATGAAAGTGGTTATTTCAAATCTCCACGACAACGACTACAATCATGCACAAATAGATTGTTTACTTTATTGTTATGGTAGTTTCCATGGTAACTATGCATGAATATTACACATGGGTAAAATTTTTCCGGATGAGCGAATAGAGAGCTTCGACCTGATTACATTGAGTGTAAAATCACTTCTGTATCTTTTATAATAACGGAGATATGCGAGTTTGAAATTTTATATAATGTTCTTGTAAAACGTGATTCCAAGGATGTATTACATTGTTTCAACAATGAAAGTGGTTATTTGAAATCTCCACGACAACGACTACAATCATGCACAAATAGATTGTTTACTTTATTGTTATGATAGTTTCCATGGTAACTAAGCATGAATATTACACATGTCTAAAATTTTTCCGGATGAGCAAATAGAGAGCTTCGACCTGATTACATTGAGTGTAAAATCACTTCTGTATCTTCTATAGTAACAGAGATATGCGAGTTTGAAATTTTATTTAATGTTCTTGTAAAACGTGATTCCAAGGATGTATTACATTGTTTCAACAATGAAAGTGGTTATTTCAAATCTCCACGACAACGACTACAATCATGCACAAATAGATTGTTTACTTTATTGTTATGATAGTTTCCATGGTAACTATGCATGAATATTACACATGGGTAAAATTTTTCCGGATGAGCAAATAGAGAGCTTCGACCTGATTACATTGAGTGTAAAATCACTTCTGTATCTTTTATAATAACGGAGATATGCGAGTTTGAAATTTTATATAATATTCTTGTAAAACGTGATTCCAAGGATGTATTACATTGTTTCAACAATGAAAGTGGTTATTTCAAATCTCCACGACAACGACTACAATCATGCACAAATAGATTGTTTACTTTATTGTTATGGTAGTTTCCATGGTAACTATGCATGAATATTACACATGGGTAAAATTTTTCCGGATGAGCAAATAGAGAGCTTCGACCTGATTACATTGAGTGTAAAATCACTTCTGTATCTTCTATAATAACGGAGATATGGGAGTTTGAAATTTTATATAATGTTTTTGTAAAACGTGATTCCAAGGATGTATTACATTGTTTCAACAATGAAAGTGGTTATTTGAAATCTCCACGACAACGACAACAAATCATGCACAAATAGATTGTTTACTTTATTGTTATGATAGTTTCCATGGTAACTATGCATGAATATTACACATGGCTAAAATTTTTCCGGATGAGCAAATAGAGAGCTTCGACCTGATTACATTGAGTGTAAAATCACTTCTGTATCTTCTATAATAACGGAGATATGCGAGTTTGAAATTTTATATAATGTTTTTGTAAAACGTGATTCCAAGGACGTATTACATTGTTTCAACAATGAAAGTGGTTATTTGAAATCTCCACGACAACGACTACAATCATGCACAAATAGATTGTTTACTTTATTGTTATGGTAGTTTCCATGGTACCTATGCATGAATATTACACATGGGTAAAATTTTTCCGGATGAGCAAATAGAGAGCTTCGACCTGATTACATTGAGTGTAAAATCACTTCTGTATCTTCTATAATAACGGAGATATGGGAGTTTGAAATTTTATATAATGTTTTTGTAAAACGTGATTCCAAGGATGTATTACATTGTTTCAACAATGAAAGTGGTTATTTGAAATCTCCACGACAACGACAACAAATCATGCACAAATAGATTGTTTACTTTATTGTTATGATAGTTTCCATGGTAACTATGCATGAATATTACACATGGCTAAAATTTTTCCGGATGAGCAAATAGAGAGCTTCGACCTGATTACATTGAGTGTAAAATCACTTCTGTATCTTCTATAATAACGGAGATATGCGAGTTTGAAATTTTATATAATGTTTTTGTAAAACGTGATTCCAAGGACGTATTACATTGTTTCAACAATGAAAGTGGTTATTTGAAATCTCCACGACAACGACTACAATCATGCACAAATAGATTGTTTACTTTATTGTAATGATAGTTTCCATGGTAACTATGCATGAATATTACACATGGGTAAAATTTTTCCGGATGAGCAAATAGAGAGCTTCGACCTGATTACGTTGAGTGTAAAATCACTTCTGTATCTTCTATAGTAACAGAGATATGCGAGTTTGAAATTTTATTTAATGTTCTTGTAAAACGTGATTCCAAGGATGTATTACATTGTTTCAACAATGAAAGTGGTTATTTCAAATCTCCACGACAACGACTACAATCATGCACAAATAGATTGTTTACTTTATTGTAATGATAGTTTCCATGGTAACTATGCATGAATATTACACATGGGTAAAATTTTTCCGGATGAGCAAATAGAGAGCTTCGACCTGATTACATTGAGTGTAAAATCACTTCTGTATAATCTATAGTAACAGAGATATGCGAGTTTGAAATTTTATTTAATGTTCTTGTAAAACGTGATTCCAAGGATGTATTACATTGTTTCAACAATGAAAGTGGTTTTTTTCAAATCTCCACGACAACGACTACAATCATGCACAAAAAGATTGTTTACTTTATTGTTATGATAGTTTCCATGGTAACTAAGCATGAATATTACACATGTTTAAAATTTTTTCGGATGAGCCAATAGAGAGCTTCGACCTGATTACATTGAGTGTAAAATCACTTCTGTATCTTCTATAATAACGGAGATATGCGAGTTTGAAATTTTATATAATGTTTTTGTAAAACGTGATTCCAAGGATGTATTACATTGTTTCAACAATGAAAGTGGTTATTTGAAATCTCCACGACAACGACAACAAATCATGCACAAATAGATTGTTTACTTTATTGTTATGATAGTTTCCATGGTAACTATGCATGAATATTACACATGGCTAAAATTTTTCCGGATGAGCCAATAGAGAGCTTCGACCTGATTACATTGAGTGTAAAATCACTTCTGTATCTTCTATAGTAACAGAGATATGCGAGTTTGAAATTTTATTTAATGTTCTTGTAAAACGTGATTCCAAGGATGTATTACATTGTTTCAACAATGAAAGTGGTTTTTTTCAAATCTCCACGACAACGACTACAATCATGCACAAAAAGATTGTTTACTTTATTGTTATGATAGTTTCCATGGTAACTAAGCATGAATATTACACATGTTTAAAATTTTTTCGGATGAGCCAATAGAGAGCTTCGACCTGATTACATTGAGTGTAAAATCACTTCTGTATCTTCTATAATAACGGAGATATGCGAGTTTGAAATTTTATATAATATTCTTGTAAAACGTGATTCCAAGGATGTATTACATTGTTTCAACAATGAAAGTGGTTATTTCAAATCTCCACGACAACGACTACAATCATGCACAAATAGATTGTTTACTTTATTGTTATGATAGTTTCCATGGTAACTATGCATGAATATTACACATGGGTAAAATTTTTCCGGATGAGCAAATAGAGAGCTTCGACCTGATTACATTGAGTGTAAAATCACTTCTGTATCTTCTATAATAACGGAGATATGCGAGTTTGAAATTTTATATAATGTTTTTGTAAAACGTGATTCCAAGGATGTATTACATTGTTTCAACAATGAAAGTGGTTATTTGAAATCTCCACGACAACGACAACAAATCATGCACAAATAGATTGTTTACTTTATTGTTATGATAGTTTCCATGGTAACTATGCATGAATATTACACATGGCTAAAATTTTTCCGGATGAGCCAATAGAGAACTTCGACCTGATTACATTGAGTGTAAAATCACTTCTGTATCTTTTATAATAACGGAGATATGCGAGTTTGAAATTTTATATAATGTTCTTGTAAAACGTGATTCCAAGGATGTATTACATTGTTTCAACAATGAAAGTGGTTATTTGAAATCTCCACGACAACGACTACAATCATGCACAAATAGATTGTTTACTTTATTGTTATGATAGTTTCCATGGTAACTATGCATGAATATTACACATTGGTAAAATTTTTCCGGATGAGCAAATAGAGAGCTTCGACCTGATTACATTGAGTGTAAAATCACTTCTGTATCTTCTATAGTAACAGAGATATGCGAGTTTGAAATTTTATTTAATGTTCTTGTAAAACGTGATTCCAACGATGTATTACATTGTTTCAACAATGAAAGTGGTTTTTTCAAATCTCCACGACAACGACTACAATCATGCACAAATAGATTGTTTACTTTATTGTTATGATAGTTTCCATGGTAACTAAGCATGAATATTACACATGGGTAAATTTTTTCCGGATGAGCCAATAGAGAGCTTCGACCTGATTACATTGAGTGTAAAATCACTTCTGTATCTTTTATAATAACGGAGATATGCGAGTTTGAAATTTTATATAATATTCTTGTAAAACGTGATTCCAAGGATGTATTACATTGTTTCAACAATGAAAGTGGTTTTTTCAAATCTCCACGACAACGACTACAATCATGCACAAATAGATTGTTTACTTTATTGTTATGATAGTTTCCATGGTAACTAAGCATGAATATTACACATGGGTAAATTTTTTCCGGATGAGCCAATAGAGAGCTTCGACCTGATTACATTGAGTGTAAAATCACTTCTGTATCTTTTATAATAACGGAGATATGCGAGTTTGAAATTTTATATAATGTTTTTGTAAAACGTGATTCCAAGGACGTATTACATTGTTTCAACAATGAAAGTGGTTATTTGAAATCTCCACGACAACGACTACAATCATGCACAAATAGATTGTTTACTTTATTGTAATGATAGTTTCCATGGTAACTATGCATGAATATTACACATGGGTAAAATTTTTCCGGATGAGCAAATAGAGAGCTTCGACCTGATTACGTTGAGTGTAAAATCACTTCTGTATCTTCTATAGTAACAGAGTTATGCGAGTTTGAAATTTTATTTAATGTTCTTGTAAAACGTGATTCCAAGGATGTATTACATTGTTTCAACAATGAAAGTGGTTATTTCAAATCTCCACGACAACGACTACAATCATGCACAAATAGATTGTTTACTTTATTGTAATGATAGTTTCCATGGTAACTATGCATGAATATTACACATGGGTAAAATTTTTCCGGATGAGCAAATAGAGAGCTTCGACCTGATTACATTGAGTGTAAAATCACTTCTGTATAATCTATAGTAACAGAGATATGCGAGTTTGAAATTTTATTTAATGTTCTTGTAAAACGTGATTCCAAGGATGTATTACATTGTTTCAACAATGAAAGTGGTTTTTTTCAAATCTCCACGACAACGACTACAATCATGCACAAAAAGATTGTTTACTTTATTGTTATGATAGTTTCCATGGTAACTAAGCATGAATATTACACATGTTTAAAATTTTTTCGGATGAGCCAATAGAGAGCTTCGACCTGATTACATTGAGTGTAAAATCACTTCTGTATCTTCTATAATAACGGAGATATGCGAGTTTGAAATTTTATATAATATTCTTGTAAAACGTGATTCCAAGGATGTATTACATTGTTTCAACAATGAAAGTGGTTATTTCAAATCTCCACGACAACGACTACAATCATGCACAAATAGATTGTTTACTTTATTGTTATGATAGTTTCCATGGTAACTATGCATGAATATTACACATGGGTAAAATTTTTCCGGATGAGCAAATAGAGAGCTTCGACCTGATTACATTGAGTGTAAAATCACTTCTGTATCTTCTATAATAACGGAGATATGCGAGTTTGAAATTTTATATAATGTTTTTGTAAAACGTGATTCCAAGGATGTATTACATTGTTTCAACAATGAAAGTGGTTATTTGAAATCTCCACGACAACGACAACAAATCATGCACAAATAGATTGTTTACTTTATTGTTATGATAGTTTCCATGGTAACTATGCATGAATATTACACATGGCTAAAATTTTTCCGGATGAGCCAATAGAGAGCTTCGACCTGATTACATTGAGTGTAAAATCACTTCTGTATCTTCTATAGTAACAGAGATATGCGAGTTTGAAATTTTATTTAATGTTCTTGTAAAACGTGATTCCAAGGATGTATTACATTGTTTCAACAATGAAAGTGGTTTTTTTCAAATCTCCACGACAACGACTACAATCATGCACAAAAAGATTGTTTACTTTATTGTTATGATAGTTTCCATGGTAACTAAGCATGAATATTACACATGTTTAAAATTTTTTCGGATGAGCCAATAGAGAGCTTCGACCTGATTACATTGAGTGTAAAGTCACTTCTGTATCTTCTATAATAACGGAGATATGCGAGTTTGAAATTTTATATAATATTCTTGTAAAACGTGATTCCAAGGATGTATTACATTGTTTCAACAATGAAAGTGGTTATTTCAAATCTCCACGACAACGACTACAATCATGCACAAATAGATTGTTTACTTTATTGTTATGATAGTTTCCATGGTAACTATGCATGAATATTACACATGGGTAAAATTTTTCCGGATGAGCAAATAGAGAGCTTCGACCTGATTACATTGAGTGTAAAATCACTTCTGTATCTTCTATAATAACGGAGATATGCGAGTTTGAAATTTTATATAATGTTTTTGTAAAACGTGATTCCAAGGATGTATTACATTGTTTCAACAATGAAAGTGGTTATTTGAAATCTCCACGACAACGACAACAAATCATGCACAAATAGATTGTTTACTTTATTGTTATGATAGTTTCCATGGTAACTATGCATGAATATTACACATGGCTAAAATTTTTCCGGATGAGCCAATAGAGAACTTCGACCTGATTACATTGAGTGTAAAATCACTTCTGTATCTTTTATAATAACGGAGATATGCGAGTTTGAAATTTTATATAATGTTCTTGTAAAACGTGATTCCAAGGATGTATTACATTGTTTCAACAATGAAAGTGGTTATTTGAAATCTCCACGACAACGACTACAATCATGCACAAATAGATTGTTTACTTTATTGTTATGATAGTTTCCATGGTAACTATGCATGAATATTACACATTGGTAAAATTTTTCCGGATGAGCAAATAGAGAGCTTCGACCTGATTACATTGAGTGTAAAATCACTTCTGTATCTTCTATAGTAACAGAGATATGCGAGTTTGAAATTTTATTTAATGTTCTTGTAAAACGTGATTCCAACGATGTATTACATTGTTTCAACAATGAAAGTGGTTTTTTCAAATCTCCACGACAACGACTACAATCATGCACAAATAGATTGTTTACTTTATTGTTATGATAGTTTCCATGGTAACTAAGCATGAATATTACACATGGGTAAATTTTTTCCGGATGAGCCAATAGAGAGCTTCGACCTGATTACATTGAGTGTAAAATCACTTCTGTATCTTTTATAATAACGGAGATATGCGAGTTTGAAATTTTATATAATATTCTTGTAAAACGTGATTCCAAGGATGTATTACATTGTTTCAACAATGAAAGTGGTTTTTTCAAATCTCCACGACAACGACTACAATCATGCACAAATAGATTGTTTACTTTATTGTTATGATAGTTTCCATGGTAACTAAGCATGAATATTACACATGGGTAAATTTTTTCCGGATGAGCCAATAGAGAGCTTCGACCTGATTACATTGAGTGTAAAATCACTTCTGTATCTTTTATAATAACGGAGATATGCGAGTTTGAAATTTTATATAATATTCTTGTAAAACGTGATTCCAAGGATGTATTACATTGTTTCAACAATGAAAGTGGTTATTTCAAATCTCCACGACAACGACTACAATCATGCACAAATAGATTGTTTACTTTATTGTTATGGTAGTTTCCATGGTAACTATGCATGAATATTACACATGGCTAAAATTTTTCCGGATGAGCCAATAGAGAGCTTCGACCTGATTACATTGAGTGTAAAATCACTTCTGTATCTTCTATAGTAACAGAGATATGCGAGTTTGAAATTTTATTTAATGTTCTTGTAAAACGTGATTCCAAGGATGTATTACATTGTTTCAACAATGAAAGTGGTTTTTTTCAAATCTCCACGACAACGACTACAATCATGCACAAAAAGATTGTTTACTTTATTGTTATGATAGTTTCCATGGTAACTAAGCATGAATATTACACATGTTTAAAATTTTTTCGGATGAGCCAATAGAGAGCTTCGACCTGATTACATTGAGTGTAAAATCACTTCTGTATCTTCTATAATAACGGAGATATGCGAGTTTGAAATTTTATATAATATTCTTGTAAAACGTGATTCCAAGGATGTATTACATTGTTTCAACAATGAAAGTGGTTATTTCAAATCTCCACGACAACGACTACAATCATGCACAAATAGATTGTTTACTTTATTGTTATGATAGTTTCCATGGTAACTATGCATGAATATTACACATGGCTAAAATTTTTCCGGATGAGCCAATAGAGAACTTCGACCTGATTACATTGAGTGTAAAATCACTTCTGTATCTTTTATAATAACGGAGATATGCGAGTTTGAAATTTTATATAATGTTCTTGTAAAACGTGATTCCAAGGATGTATTACATTGTTTCAACAATGAAAGTGGTTATTTGAAATCTCCACGACAACGACTACAATCATGCACAAATAGATTGTTTACTTTATTGTTATGATAGTTTCCATGGTAACTATGCATGAATATTACACATTGGTAAAATTTTTCCGGATGAGCAAATAGAGAGCTTCGACCTGATTACATTGAGTGTAAAATCACTTCTGTATCTTCTATAGTAACAGAGATATGCGAGTTTGAAATTTTATTTAATGTTCTTGTAAAACGTGATTCCAACGATGTATTACATTGTTTCAACAATGAAAGTGGTTTTTTCAAATCTCCACGACAACGACTACAATCATGCACAAATAGATTGTTTACTTTATTGTTATGATAGTTTCCATGGTAACTAAGCATGAATATTACACATGGGTAAATTTTTTCCGGATGAGCCAATAGAGAGCTTCGACCTGATTACATTGAGTGTAAAATCACTTCTGTATCTTTTATAATAACGGAGATATGCGAGTTTGAAATTTTATATAATATTCTTGTAAAACGTGATTCCAAGGATGTATTACATTGTTTCAACAATGAAAGTGGTTATTTCAAATCTCCACGACAACGACTACAATCATGCACAAATAGATTGTTTACTTTATTGTTATGATAGTTTCCATGGTAACTATGCATGAATATTACACATGGGTAAAATTTTTCCGGATGAGCAAATAGAGAGCTTCGACCTGATTACATTGAGTGTAAAATCACTTCTGTATCTTCTATAATAACGGAGATATGCGAGTTTGAAATTTTATATAATGTTTTTGTAAAACGTGATTCCAAGGATGTATTACATTGTTTCAACAATGAAAGTGGTTATTTGAAATCTCCACGACAACGACAACAAATCATGCACAAATAGATTGTTTACTTTATTGTTATGATAGTTTCCATGGTAACTATGCATGAATATTACACATGGCTAAAATTTTTCCGGATGAGCCAATAGAGAACTTCGACCTGATTACATTGAGTGTAAAATCACTTCTGTATCTTTTATAATAACGGAGATATGCGAGTTTGAAATTTTATATAATGTTCTTGTAAAACGTGATTCCAAGGATGTATTACATTGTTTCAACAATGAAAGTGGTTATTTGAAATCTCCACGACAACGACTACAATCATGCACAAATAGATTGTTTACTTTATTGTTATGATAGTTTCCATGGTAACTATGCATGAATATTACACATTGGTAAAATTTTTCCGGATGAGCAAATAGAGAGCTTCGACCTGATTACATTGAGTGTAAAATCACTTCTGTATCTTCTATAGTAACAGAGATATGCGAGTTTGAAATTTTATTTAATGTTCTTGTAAAACGTGATTCCAACGATGTATTACATTGTTTCAACAATGAAAGTGGTTTTTTCAAATCTCCACGACAACGACTACAATCATGCACAAATAGATTGTTTACTTTATTGTTATGATAGTTTCCATGGTAACTAAGCATGAATATTACACATGGGTAAATTTTTTCCGGATGAGCCAATAGAGAGCTTCGACCTGATTACATTGAGTGTAAAATCACTTCTGTATCTTTTATAATAACGGAGATATGCGAGTTTGAAATTTTATATAATATTCTTGTAAAACGTGATTCCAAGGATGTATTACATTGTTTCAACAATGAAAGTGGTTTTTTCAAATCTCCACGACAACGACTACAATCATGCACAAATAGATTGTTTACTTTATTGTTATGATAGTTTCCATGGTAACTAAGCATGAATATTACACATGGGTAAATTTTTTCCGGATGAGCCAATAGAGAGCTTCGACCTGATTACATTGAGTGTAAAATCACTTCTGTATCTTTTATAATAACGGAGATATGCGAGTTTGAAATTTTATATAATATTCTTGTAAAACGTGATTCCAAGGATGTATTACATTGTTTCAACAATGAAAGTGGTTATTTCAAATCTCCACGACAACGACTACAATCATGCACAAATAGATTGTTTACTTTATTGTTATGGTAGTTTCCATGGTAACTATGCATGAATATTACACATGGCTAAAATTTTTCCGGATGAGCCAATAGAGAGCTTCGACCTGATTACATTGAGTGTAAAATCACTTCTGTATCTTCTATAGTAACAGAGATATGCGAGTTTGAAATTTTATTTAATGTTCTTGTAAAACGTGATTCCAAGGATGTATTACATTGTTTCAACAATGAAAGTGGTTTTTTTCAAATCTCCACGACAACGACTACAATCATGCACAAAAAGATTGTTTACTTTATTGTTATGATAGTTTCCATGGTAACTAAGCATGAATATTACACATGTTTAAAATTTTTTCGGATGAGCCAATAGAGAGCTTCGACCTGATTACATTGAGTGTAAAATCACTTCTGTATCTTCTATAATAACGGAGATATGCGAGTTTGAAATTTTATATAATATTCTTGTAAAACGTGATTCCAAGGATGTATTACATTGTTTCAACAATGAAAGTGGTTATTTCAAATCTCCACGACAACGACTACAATCATGCACAAATAGATTGTTTACTTTATTGTTATGATAGTTTCCATGGTAACTATGCATGAATATTACACATGGGTAAAATTTTTCCGGATGAGCAAATAGAGAGCTTCGACCTGATTACATTGAGTGTAAAATCACTTCTGTATCTTCTATAATAACGGAGATATGCGAGTTTGAAATTTTATATAATGTTTTTGTAAAACGTGATTCCAAGGATGTATTACATTGTTTCAACAATGAAAGTGGTTATTTGAAATCTCCACGACAACGACAACAAATCATGCACAAATAGATTGTTTACTTTATTGTTATGATAGTTTCCATGGTAACTATGCATGAATATTACACATGGCTAAAATTTTTCCGGATGAGCCAATAGAGAACTTCGACCTGATTACATTGAGTGTAAAATCACTTCTGTATCTTTTATAATAACGGAGATATGCGAGTTTGAAATTTTATATAATGTTCTTGTAAAACGTGATTCCAAGGATGTATTACATTGTTTCAACAATGAAAGTGGTTATTTGAAATCTCCACGACAACGACTACAATCATGCACAAATAGATTGTTTACTTTATTGTTATGATAGTTTCCATGGTAACTATGCATGAATATTACACATTGGTAAAATTTTTCCGGATGAGCAAATAGAGAGCTTCGACCTGATTACATTGAGTGTAAAATCACTTCTGTATCTTTTATAATAACGGAGATATGCGAGTTTGAAATTTTATATAATGTTCTTGTAAAACGTGATTCCAAGGATGTATTACATTGTTTCAACAATGAAAGTGGTTTTTTCAAATCTCCACGACAACGACTACAATCATGCACAAATAGATTGTTTACTTTATTGTTATGATAGTTTCCATGGTAACTAAGCATGAATATTACACATGGGTAAATTTTTTCCGGATGAGCCAATAGAGAGCTTCGACCTGATTACATTGAGTGTAAAATCACTTCTGTATCTTTTATAATAACGGAGATATGCGAGTTTGAAATTTTATATAATATTCTTGTAAAACGTGATTCCAAGGATGTATTACATTGTTTCAACAATGAAAGTGGTTATTTCAAATCTCCACGACAACGACTACAATCATGCACAAATAGATTGTTTACTTTATTGTTATGGTAGTTTCCATGGTAACTATGCATGAATATTACACATGGGTAAAATTTTTCCGGATGAGCGAATAGAGAGCTTCGACCTGATTACATTGAGTGTAAAATCACTTCTGTATCTTTTATAATAACGGAGATATGCGAGTTTGAAATTTTATATAATGTTCTTGTAAAACGTGATTCCAAGGATGTATTACATTGTTTCAACAATGAAAGTGGTTTTTTCAAATCTCCACGACAACGACTACAATCATGCACAAATAGATTGTTTACTTTATTGTTATGATAGTTTCCATGGTAACTAAGCATGAATATTACACATGGGTAAATTTTTTCCGGATGAGCCAATAGAGAGCTTCGACCTGATTACATTGAGTGTAAAATCACTTCTGTATCTTTTATAATAACGGAGATATGCGAGTTTGAAATTTTATATAATATTCTTGTAAAACGTGATTCCAAGGATGTATTACATTGTTTCAACAATGAAAGTGGTTATTTCAAATCTCCACGACAACGACTACAATCATGCACAAATAGATTGTTTACTTTATTGTTATGGTAGTTTCCATGGTAACTATGCATGAATATTACACATGGGTAAAATTTTTCCGGATGAGCAAATAGAGAGCTTCGACCTGATTACATTGAGTGTAAAATCACTTCTGTATCTTCTATAGTAACAGAGATATGCGAGTTTGAAATTTTATTTAATGTTCTTGTAAAACGTGATTCCAAGGATGTATTACATTGTTTCAACAATGAAAGTGGTTATTTCAAATCTCCACGACAACGACTACAATCATGCACAAATAGATTGTTTACTTTATTGTTATGATAGTTTCCATGGTAACTATGCATGAATATTACACATGGCTAAAATTTTTCCGGATGAGCCAATAGAGAGCTTCGACCTGATTACATTGAGTGTAAAATCACTTCTGTATCTTTTATAATAACGGAGATATGCGAGTTTGAAATTTTATATAATGTTCTTGTAAAACGTGATTCCAAGGATGTATTACATTGTTTCAACAATGAAAGTGGTTATTTGAAATCTCCACGACAACGACTACAATCATGCACAAATAGATTGTTTACTTTATTGTTATGATAGTTTCCATGGTAACTATGCATGAATATTACACATTGGTAAAATTTTTCCGGATGAGCAAATAGAGAGCTTCGACCTGATTACATTGAGTGTAAAATCACTTCTGTATCTTCTATAGTAACAGAGATATGCGAGTTTGAAATTTTATTTAATGTTCTTGTAAAACGTGATTCCAACGATGTATTACATTGTTTCAACAATGAAAGTGGTTATTTCAAATCTCCACGACAACGACTACAATCATGCACAAATAGATTGTTTACTTTATTGTTATGGTAGTTTCCATGGTAACTATGCATGAATATTACACATGGGTAAAATTTTTCCGGATGAGCGAATAGAGAGCTTCGACCTGATTACATTGAGTGTAAAATCACTTCTGTATCTTTTATAATAACGGAGATATGCGAGTTTGAAATTTTATATAATGTTCTTGTAAAACGTGATTCCAAGGATGTATTACATTGTTTCAACAATGAAAGTGGTTTTTTCAAATCTCCACGACAACGACTACAATCATGCACAAATAGATTGTTTACTTTATTGTTATGATAGTTTCCATGGTAACTAAGCATGAATATTACACATGGGTAAATTTTTTCCGGATGAGCCAATAGAGAGCTTCGACCTGATTACATTGAGTGTAAAATCACTTCTGTATCTTTTATAATAACGGAGATATGCGAGTTTGAAATTTTATATAATATTCTTGTAAAACGTGATTCCAAGGATGTATTACATTGTTTCAACAATGAAAGTGGTTATTTCAAATCTCCACGACAACGACTACAATCATGCACAAATAGATTGTTTACTTTATTGTTATGGTAGTTTCCATGGTAACTATGCATGAATATTACACATGGGTAAAATTTTTCCGGATGAGCCAATAGAGAGCTTCGACCTGATTACATTGAGTGTAAAATCACTTCTGTATCTTCTATAGTAACAGAGATATGCGAGTTTGAAATTTTATTTAATGTTCTTGTAAAACGTGATTCCAAGGATGTATTACATTGTTTCAACAATGAAAGTGGTTTTTTTCAAATCTCCACGACAACGACTACAATCATGCACAAAAAGATTGTTTACTTTATTGTTATGATAGTTTCCATGGTAACTAAGCATGAATATTACACATGTTTAAAATTTTTTCGGATGAGCCAATAGAGAGCTTCGACCTGATTACATTGAGTGTAAAATCACTTCTGTATCTTCTATAATAACGGAGATATGCGAGTTTGAAATTTTATATAATATTCTTGTAAAACGTGATTCCAAGGATGTATTACATTGTTTCAACAATGAAAGTGGTTATTTCAAATCTCCACGACAACGACTACAATCATGCACAAATAGATTGTTTACTTTATTGTTATGATAGTTTCCATGGTAACTATGCATGAATATTACACATGGCTAAAATTTTTCCGGATGAGCCAATAGAGAACTTCGACCTGATTACATTGAGTGTAAAATCACTTCTGTATCTTTTATAATAACGGAGATATGCGAGTTTGAAATTTTATATAATGTTCTTGTAAAACGTGATTCCAAGGATGTATTACATTGTTTCAACAATGAAAGTGGTTATTTGAAATCTCCACGACAACGACTACAATCATGCACAAATAGATTGTTTACTTTATTGTTATGATAGTTTCCATGGTAACTATGCATGAATATTACACATTGGTAAAATTTTTCCGGATGAGCAAATAGAGAGCTTCGACCTGATTACATTGAGTGTAAAATCACTTCTGTATCTTCTATAGTAACAGAGATATGCGAGTTTGAAATTTTATTTAATGTTCTTGTAAAACGTGATTCCAACGATGTATTACATTGTTTCAACAATGAAAGTGGTTTTTTCAAATCTCCACGACAACGACTACAATCATGCACAAATAGATTGTTTACTTTATTGTTATGATAGTTTCCATGGTAACTAAGCATGAATATTACACATGGGTAAATTTTTTCCGGATGAGCCAATAGAGAGCTTCGACCTGATTACATTGAGTGTAAAATCACTTCTGTATCTTTTATAATAACGGAGATATGCGAGTTTGAAATTTTATATAATATTCTTGTAAAACGTGATTCCAAGGATGTATTACATTGTTTCAACAATGAAAGTGGTTATTTCAAATCTCCACGACAACGACTACAATCATGCACAAATAGATTGTTTACTTTATTGTTATGATAGTTTCCATGGTAACTATGCATGAATATTACACATGGGTAAAATTTTTCCGGATGAGCAAATAGAGAGCTTCGACCTGATTACATTGAGTGTAAAATCACTTCTGTATCTTCTATAATAACGGAGATATGCGAGTTTGAAATTTTATATAATGTTTTTGTAAAACGTGATTCCAAGGATGTATTACATTGTTTCAACAATGAAAGTGGTTATTTGAAATCTCCACGACAACGACAACAAATCATGCACAAATAGATTGTTTACTTTATTGTTATGATAGTTTCCATGGTAACTATGCATGAATATTACACATGGCTAAAATTTTTCCGGATGAGCCAATAGAGAACTTCGACCTGATTACATTGAGTGTAAAATCACTTCTGTATCTTTTATAATAACGGAGATATGCGAGTTTGAAATTTTATATAATGTTCTTGTAAAACGTGATTCCAAGGATGTATTACATTGTTTCAACAATGAAAGTGGTTATTTGAAATCTCCACGACAACGACTACAATCATGCACAAATAGATTGTTTACTTTATTGTTATGATAGTTTCCATGGTAACTATGCATGAATATTACACATTGGTAAAATTTTTCCGGATGAGCAAATAGAGAGCTTCGACCTGATTACATTGAGTGTAAAATCACTTCTGTATCTTCTATAGTAACAGAGATATGCGAGTTTGAAATTTTATTTAATGTTCTTGTAAAACGTGATTCCAACGATGTATTACATTGTTTCAACAATGAAAGTGGTTTTTTCAAATCTCCACGACAACGACTACAATCATGCACAAATAGATTGTTTACTTTATTGTTATGATAGTTTCCATGGTAACTAAGCATGAATATTACACATGGGTAAATTTTTTCCGGATGAGCCAATAGAGAGCTTCGACCTGATTACATTGAGTGTAAAATCACTTCTGTATCTTTTATAATAACGGAGATATGCGAGTTTGAAATTTTATATAATATTCTTGTAAAACGTGATTCCAAGGATGTATTACATTGTTTCAACAATGAAAGTGGTTTTTTCAAATCTCCACGACAACGACTACAATCATGCACAAATAGATTGTTTACTTTATTGTTATGATAGTTTCCATGGTAACTAAGCATGAATATTACACATGGGTAAATTTTTTCCGGATGAGCCAATAGAGAGCTTCGACCTGATTACATTGAGTGTAAAATCACTTCTGTATCTTTTATAATAACGGAGATATGCGAGTTTGAAATTTTATATAATATTCTTGTAAAACGTGATTCCAAGGATGTATTACATTGTTTCAACAATGAAAGTGGTTATTTCAAATCTCCACGACAACGACTACAATCATGCACAAATAGATTGTTTACTTTATTGTTATGGTAGTTTCCATGGTAACTATGCATGAATATTACACATGGCTAAAATTTTTCCGGATGAGCCAATAGAGAGCTTCGACCTGATTACATTGAGTGTAAAATCACTTCTGTATCTTCTATAGTAACAGAGATATGCGAGTTTGAAATTTTATTTAATGTTCTTGTAAAACGTGATTCCA
Source organism: Lepisma saccharinum (assembly GCF_977018435.1). Lineage (NCBI taxonomy): Eukaryota > Metazoa > Arthropoda > Insecta > Zygentoma > Lepismatidae > Lepisma > Lepisma saccharinum. Next base: position 4,078,107 of record NW_028142902.1, on the reverse strand, counting down.
AGGATGTATTACATTGTTTCAACAATGAAAGTGGTTTTTTTCAAATCTCCACGACAACGACTACAATCATGCACAAAAAGATTGTTTACTTTATTGTTATGATAGTTTCCATGGTAACTAAGCATGAATATTACACATGTTTAAAATTTTTTCGGATGAGCCAATAGAGAGCTTCGACCTGATTACATTGAGTGTAAAATCACTTCTGTATCTTCTATAATAACGGAGATATGCGAGTTTGAAATTTTATATAATATTCTTGTAAAACGTGATTCCAAGGATGTATTACATTGTTTCAACAATGAAAGTGGTTATTTCAAATCTCCACGACAACGACTACAATCATGCACAAATAGATTGTTTACTTTATTGTTATGATAGTTTCCATGGTAACTATGCATGAATATTACACATGGGTAAAATTTTTCCGGATGAGCAAATAGAGAGCTTCGACCTGATTACATTGAGTGTAAAATCACTTCTGTATCTTCTATAATAACGGAGATATGCGAGTTTGAAATTTTATATAATGTTTTTGTAAAACGTGATTCCAAGGATGTATTACATTGTTTCAACAATGAAAGTGGTTATTTGAAATCTCCACGACAACGACAACAAATCATGCACAAATAGATTGTTTACTTTATTGTTATGATAGTTTCCATGGTAACTATGCATGAATATTACACATGGCTAAAATTTTTCCGGATGAGCCAATAGAGAACTTCGACCTGATTACATTGAGTGTAAAATCACTTCTGTATCTTTTATAATAACGGAGATATGCGAGTTTGAAATTTTATATAATGTTCTTGTAAAACGTGATTCCAAGGATGTATTACATTGTTTCAACAATGAAAGTGGTTATTTGAAATCTCCACGACAACGACTACAATCATGCACAAATAGATTGTTTACTTTATTGTTATGATAGTTTCCATGGTAACTATGCATGAATATTACACATTGGTAAAATTTTTCCGGATGAGCAAATAGAGAGCTTCGACCTGATTACATTGAGTGTAAAATCACTTCTGTATCTTTTATAATAACGGAGATATGCGAGTTTGAAATTTTATATAATGTTCTTGTAAAACGTGATTCCAAGGATGTATTACATTGTTTCAACAATGAAAGTGGTTTTTTCAAATCTCCACGACAACGACTACAATCATGCACAAATAGATTGTTTACTTTATTGTTATGATAGTTTCCATGGTAACTAAGCATGAATATTACACATGGGTAAATTTTTTCCGGATGAGCCAATAGAGAGCTTCGACCTGATTACATTGAGTGTAAAATCACTTCTGTATCTTTTATAATAACGGAGATATGCGAGTTTGAAATTTTATATAATATTCTTGTAAAACGTGATTCCAAGGATGTATTACATTGTTTCAACAATGAAAGTGGTTATTTCAAATCTCCACGACAACGACTACAATCATGCACAAATAGATTGTTTACTTTATTGTTATGGTAGTTTCCATGGTAACTATGCATGAATATTACACATGGGTAAAATTTTTCCGGATGAGCGAATAGAGAGCTTCGACCTGATTACATTGAGTGTAAAATCACTTCTGTATCTTTTATAATAACGGAGATATGCGAGTTTGAAATTTTATATAATGTTCTTGTAAAACGTGATTCCAAGGATGTATTACATTGTTTCAACAATGAAAGTGGTTTTTTCAAATCTCCACGACAACGACTACAATCATGCACAAATAGATTGTTTACTTTATTGTTATGATAGTTTCCATGGTAACTAAGCATGAATATTACACATGGGTAAATTTTTTCCGGATGAGCCAATAGAGAGCTTCGACCTGATTACATTGAGTGTAAAATCACTTCTGTATCTTTTATAATAACGGAGATATGCGAGTTTGAAATTTTATATAATATTCTTGTAAAACGTGATTCCAAGGATGTATTACATTGTTTCAACAATGAAAGTGGTTATTTCAAATCTCCACGACAACGACTACAATCATGCACAAATAGATTGTTTACTTTATTGTTATGGTAGTTTCCATGGTAACTATGCATGAATATTACACATGGGTAAAATTTTTCCGGATGAGCAAATAGAGAGCTTCGACCTGATTACATTGAGTGTAAAATCACTTCTGTATCTTCTATAGTAACAGAGATATGCGAGTTTGAAATTTTATTTAATGTTCTTGTAAAACGTGATTCCAAGGATGTATTACATTGTTTCAACAATGAAAGTGGTTATTTCAAATCTCCACGACAACGACTACAATCATGCACAAATAGATTGTTTACTTTATTGTTATGATAGTTTCCATGGTAACTATGCATGAATATTACACATGGCTAAAATTTTTCCGGATGAGCCAATAGAGAGCTTCGACCTGATTACATTGAGTGTAAAATCACTTCTGTATCTTTTATAATAACGGAGATATGCGAGTTTGAAATTTTATATAATGTTCTTGTAAAACGTGATTCCAAGGATGTATTACATTGTTTCAACAATGAAAGTGGTTATTTGAAATCTCCACGACAACGACTACAATCATGCACAAATAGATTGTTTACTTTATTGTTATGATAGTTTCCATGGTAACTATGCATGAATATTACACATTGGTAAAATTTTTCCGGATGAGCAAATAGAGAGCTTCGACCTGATTACATTGAGTGTAAAATCACTTCTGTATCTTCTATAGTAACAGAGATATGCGAGTTTGAAATTTTATTTAATGTTCTTGTAAAACGTGATTCCAACGATGTATTACATTGTTTCAACAATGAAAGTGGTTATTTCAAATCTCCACGACAACGACTACAATCATGCACAAATAGATTGTTTACTTTATTGTTATGGTAGTTTCCATGGTAACTATGCATGAATATTACACATGGGTAAAATTTTTCCGGATGAGCGAATAGAGAGCTTCGACCTGATTACATTGAGTGTAAAATCACTTCTGTATCTTTTATAATAACGGAGATATGCGAGTTTGAAATTTTATATAATGTTCTTGTAAAACGTGATTCCAAGGATGTATTACATTGTTTCAACAATGAAAGTGGTTTTTTCAAATCTCCACGACAACGACTACAATCATGCACAAATAGATTGTTTACTTTATTGTTATGATAGTTTCCATGGTAACTAAGCATGAATATTACACATGGGTAAATTTTTTCCGGATGAGCCAATAGAGAGCTTCGACCTGATTACATTGAGTGTAAAATCACTTCTGTATCTTTTATAATAACGGAGATATGCGAGTTTGAAATTTTATATAATATTCTTGTAAAACGTGATTCCAAGGATGTATTACATTGTTTCAACAATGAAAGTGGTTATTTCAAATCTCCACGACAACGACTACAATCATGCACAAATAGATTGTTTACTTTATTGTTATGGTAGTTTCCATGGTAACTATGCATGAATATTACACATGGGTAAAATTTTTCCGGATGAGCGAATAGAGAGCTTCGACCTGATTACATTGAGTGTAAAATCACTTCTGTATCTTTTATAATAACGGAGATATGCGAGTTTGAAATTTTATATAATGTTCTTGTAAAACGTGATTCCAAGGATGTATTACATTGTTTCAACAATGAAAGTGGTTATTTGAAATCTCCACGACAACGACTACAATCATGCACAAATAGATTGTTTACTTTATTGTTATGATAGTTTCCATGGTAACTAAGCATGAATATTACACATGTCTAAAATTTTTCCGGATGAGCAAATAGAGAGCTTCGACCTGATTACATTGAGTGTAAAATCACTTCTGTATCTTCTATAGTAACAGAGATATGCGAGTTTGAAATTTTATTTAATGTTCTTGTAAAACGTGATTCCAAGGATGTATTACATTGTTTCAACAATGAAAGTGGTTATTTCAAATCTCCACGACAACGACTACAATCATGCACAAATAGATTGTTTACTTTATTGTTATGATAGTTTCCATGGTAACTATGCATGAATATTACACATGGGTAAAATTTTTCCGGATGAGCAAATAGAGAGCTTCGACCTGATTACATTGAGTGTAAAATCACTTCTGTATCTTTTATAATAACGGAGATATGCGAGTTTGAAATTTTATATAATATTCTTGTAAAACGTGATTCCAAGGATGTATTACATTGTTTCAACAATGAAAGTGGTTATTTCAAATCTCCACGACAACGACTACAATCATGCACAAATAGATTGTTTACTTTATTGTTATGGTAGTTTCCATGGTAACTATGCATGAATATTACACATGGGTAAAATTTTTCCGGATGAGCAAATAGAGAGCTTCGACCTGATTACATTGAGTGTAAAATCACTTCTGTATCTTCTATAATAACGGAGATATGGGAGTTTGAAATTTTATATAATGTTTTTGTAAAACGTGATTCCAAGGATGTATTACATTGTTTCAACAATGAAAGTGGTTATTTGAAATCTCCACGACAACGACAACAAATCATGCACAAATAGATTGTTTACTTTATTGTTATGATAGTTTCCATGGTAACTATGCATGAATATTACACATGGCTAAAATTTTTCCGGATGAGCAAATAGAGAGCTTCGACCTGATTACATTGAGTGTAAAATCACTTCTGTATCTTCTATAATAACGGAGATATGCGAGTTTGAAATTTTATATAATGTTTTTGTAAAACGTGATTCCAAGGACGTATTACATTGTTTCAACAATGAAAGTGGTTATTTGAAATCTCCACGACAACGACTACAATCATGCACAAATAGATTGTTTACTTTATTGTTATGGTAGTTTCCATGGTAACTATGCATGAATATTACACATGGGTAAAATTTTTCCGGATGAGCAAATAGAGAGCTTCGACCTGATTACATTGAGTGTAAAATCACTTCTGTATCTTCTATAATAACGGAGATATGGGAGTTTGAAATTTTATATAATGTTTTTGTAAAACGTGATTCCAAGGATGTATTACATTGTTTCAACAATGAAAGTGGTTATTTGAAATCTCCACGACAACGACAACAAATCATGCACAAATAGATTGTTTACTTTATTGTTATGATAGTTTCCATGGTAACTATGCATGAATATTACACATGGCTAAAATTTTTCCGGATGAGCAAATAGAGAGCTTCGACCTGATTACATTGAGTGTAAAATCACTTCTGTATCTTCTATAATAACGGAGATATGCGAGTTTGAAATTTTATATAATGTTTTTGTAAAACGTGATTCCAAGGACGTATTACATTGTTTCAACAATGAAAGTGGTTATTTGAAATCTCCACGACAACGACTACAATCATGCACAAATAGATTGTTTACTTTATTGTAATGATAGTTTCCATGGTAACTATGCATGAATATTACACATGGGTAAAATTTTTCCGGATGAGCAAATAGAGAGCTTCGACCTGATTACGTTGAGTGTAAAATCACTTCTGTATCTTCTATAGTAACAGAGATATGCGAGTTTGAAATTTTATTTAATGTTCTTGTAAAACGTGATTCCAAGGATGTATTACATTGTTTCAACAATGAAAGTGGTTATTTCAAATCTCCACTTCAACGACTACAATCATGCACAAATAGATTGTTTACTTTATTGTTATGATAGTTTCCATGGTAACTATGCATGAATATTACACATGGGTAAAAGTTTTCCGGATGAGCAAATAGAGAGCTTCGACCTGATTACATTGAGTGTAAAATCACTTCTGTATAATCTATAGTAACAGAGATATGCGAGTTTGAAATTTTATTTAATGTTCTTGTAAAACGTGATTCCAAGGATGTATTACATTGTTTCAACAATGAAAGTGGTTTTTTTCAAATCTCCACGACAACGACTACAATCATGCACAAAAAGATTGTTTACTTTATTGTTATGATAGTTTCCATGGTAACTAAGCATGAATATTACACATGTTTAAAATTTTTTCGGATGAGCCAATAGAGAGCTTCGACCTGATTACATTGAGTGTAAAATCACTTCTGTATCTTCTATAATAACGGAGATATGCGAGTTTGAAATTTTATATAATATTCTTGTAAAACGTGATTCCAAGGATGTATTACATTGTTTCAACAATGAAAGTGGTTATTTCAAATCTCCACGACAACGACTACAATCATGCACAAATAGATTGTTTACTTTATTGTTATGGTAGTTTCCATGGTAACTATGCATGAATATTACACATGGGTAAAATTTTTCCGGATGAGCAAATAGAGAGCTTCGACCTGATTACATTGAGTGTAAAATCACTTCTGTATCTTCTATAATAACGGAGATATGGGAGTTTGAAATTTTATATAATGTTTTTGTAAAACGTGATTCCAAGGATGTATTACATTGTTTCAACAATGAAAGTGGTTATTTGAAATCTCCACGACAACGACAACAAATCATGCACAAATAGATTGTTTACTTTATTGTTATGATAGTTTCCATGGTAACTATGCATGAATATTACACATGGCTAAAATTTTTCCGGATGAGCAAATAGAGAGCTTCGACCTGATTACATTGAGTGTAAAATCACTTCTGTATCTTCTATAATAACGGAGATATGCGAGTTTGAAATTTTATATAATGTTTTTGTAAAACGTGATTCCAAGGACGTATTACATTGTTTCAACAATGAAAGTGGTTATTTGAAATCTCCACGACAACGACTACAATCATGCACAAATAGATTGTTTACTTTATTGTAATGATAGTTTCCATGGTAACTATGCATGAATATTACACATGGGTAAAATTTTTCCGGATGAGCAAATAGAGAGCTTCGACCTGATTACGTTGAGTGTAAAATCACTTCTGTATCTTCTATAGTAACGCAGATATGCGAGTTTGAAATTTTATATAATGTTTTTGTAAAACGTGATTCCAAGGATGTATTACATTGTTTCAACAATGAAAGTGGTTATTTCAAATCTCCACGACAACGACAACAATCATGCACAAATAGATTGTTTACTTTACTGTTATGATAGTTTCCATGGTAACTATGCATGAATATTACACATGGGTAAATCTTTTCCGGATGAGCCAATAGAGAGCTTCGACCTGATTACATTGAGTGTAAAATCACTTCTGTATCTTCTATAATAACGGAGATATGCGAGTTTGAAATTTTATATAATGTTCTTGTAAAACGTGATTCCAAGGATGTATTACATTGTTTCAACAATGAAAGTGGTTATTTCAAATCTCCACGACAACGACAACAATCATGCACAAATAGATTGTTTACTTTACTGTTATGATAGTTTCCATGGTAACTATGCATGAATATTACACATGGGTAATTTTTTTCCGGATGAGCCAATAGAGAGCTTCGACCTGATTACATTGAGTGTAAAATCACTTCTGTATCTTCTATAATAACGGAGATATGCGAGTTTGAAATTTTATATAATGTTCTTGTAAAACGTGATTCCAAGGATGTATTACATTGTTTCAACAATGAAAGTGGTTATTTGAAATCTCCACGACAACGACTACAATCATGCACAAATAGATTGTTTACTTTATTGTTATGATAGTTTCCATGGTAACTATGCATGAATATTACACATTGGTAAAATTTTTCCGGATGAGCCAATAGAGAGCTTCGACCTGATTACATTGAGTGTAAAATCACTTCTGTATCTTTTATAATAACGGAGATATGCGAGTTTGAAATTTTATATAATGTTCTTGTAAAACGTGATTCCAAGGATGTATTACATTGTTTCAACAATGAAAGTGGTTATTTGAAATCTCCACGACAACGACTACAATCATGCACAAATAGATTGTTTACTTTATTGTTATGATAGTTTCCATGGTAACTATGCATGAATATTACACATTGGTAAAATTTTTCCGGATGAGCAAATAGAGAGCTTCGACCTGATTACATTGAGTGTAAAATCACTTCTGTATCTTCTATAGTAACAGAGATATGCGAGTTTGAAATTTTATTTAATGTTCTTGTAAAACGTGATTCCAAGGATGTATTACATTGTTTCAACAATGAAAGTGGTTATTTCAAATCTCCACGACAACGACTACAATCATGCACAAATAGATTGTTTACTTTATTGTTATGATAGTTTCCATGGTAACTATGCATGAATATTACACATGGGTAAAATTTTTCCGGATGAGCAAATAGAGAGCTTCGACCTGATTACATTGAGTGTAAAATCACTTCTGTATCTTCTATAATAACGGAGATATGGGAGTTTGAAATTTTATATAATGTTTTTGTAAAACGTGATTCCAAGGATGTATTACATTGTTTCAACAATGAAAGTGGTTATTTGAAATCTCCACGACAACGACAACAAATCATGCACAAATAGATTGTTTACTTTATTGTTATGATAGTTTCCATGGTAACTATGCATGAATATTACACATGGCTAAAATTTTTCCGGATGAGCAAATAGAGAGCTTCGACCTGATTACATTGAGTGTAAAATCACTTCTGTATCTTCTATAATAACGGAGATATGCGAGTTTGAAATTTTATATAATGTTTTTGTAAAACGTGATTCCAAGGACGTATTACATTGTTTCAACAATGAAAGTGGTTATTTGAAATCTCCACGACAACGACTACAATCATGCACAAATAGATTGTTTACTTTATTGTAATGATAGTTTCCATGGTAACTATGCATGAATATTACACATGGGTAAAATTTTTCCGGATGAGCAAATAGAGAGCTTCGACCTGATTACGTTGAGTGTAAAATCACTTCTGTATCTTCTATAGTAACGCAGATATGCGAGTTTGAAATTTTATATAATGTTTTTGTAAAACGTGATTCCAAGGATGTATTACATTGTTTCAACAATGAAAGTGGTTATTTCAAATCTCCACGACAACGACAACAATCATGCACAAATAGATTGTTTACTTTACTGTTATGATAGTTTCCATGGAAACTATGCATGAATATTACACATGGGTAAATTTTTTCCGGATGAGCCAATAGAGAGCTTCGACCTGATTACATTGAGTGTAAAATCACTTCTGTATCTTCTATAATAACGGAGATATGCGAGTTTGAAATTTTATATAATGTTCTTGTAAAACGTGATTCCAAGGATGTATTACATTGTTTCAACAATGAAAGTGGTTATTTGAAATCTCCACGACAACGACAACAAATCATGCACAAATAGATTGTTTACTTTATTGTTATGATAGTTTCCATGGTAACTATGCATGAATATTACACATGGCTAAAATTTTTCCGGATGAGCAAATAGAGAGCTTCGACCTGATTACATTGAGTGTAAAATCACTTCTGTATCTTCTATAATAACGGAGATATGCGAGTTTGAAATTTTATATAATGTTTTTGTAAAACGTGATTCCAAGGACGTATTACATTGTTTCAACAATGAAAGTGGTTATTTGAAATCTCCACGACAACGACTACAATCATGCACAAATAGATTGTTTACTTTATTGTAATGATAGTTTCCATGGTAACTATGCATGAATATTACACATGGGTAAAATATTTCCGGATGAGCAAATAGAGAGCTTCGACCTGATTACGTTGAGTGTAAAATCACTTCTGTATCTTCTATAGTAACGCAGATATGCGAGTTTGAAATTTTATATAATGTTTTTGTAAAACGTGATTCCAAGGATGTATTACATTGTTTCAACAATGAAAGTGGTTATTTCAAATCTCCACGACAACGACAACAATCATGCACAAATAGATTGTTTACTTTACTGTTATGATAGTTTCCATGGTAACTATGCATGAATATTACACATGGGTAATTTTTTTCCGGATGAGCCAATAGAGAGCTTCGACCTGATTACATTGAGTGTAAAATCACTTCTGTATCTTCTATAATAACGGAGATATGCGAGTTTGAAATTTTATATAATGTTCTTGTAAAACGTGATTCCAAGGATGTATTACATTGTTTCAACAATGAAAGTGGTTATTTGAAATCTCCACGACAACGACTACAATCATGCACAAATAGATTGTTTACTTTATTGTTATGATAGTTTCCATGGTAACTATGCATGAATATTACACATTGGTAAAATTTTTCCGGATGAGCCAATAGAGAGCTTCGACCTGATTACATTGAGTGTAAAATCACTTCTGTATCTTTTATAATAACGGAGATATGCGAGTTTGAAATTTTATATAATGTTCTTGTAAAACGTGATTCCAAGGATGTATTACATTGTTTCAACAATGAAAGTGGTTATTTGAAATCTCCACGACAACGACTACAATCATGCACAAATAGATTGTTTACTTTATTGTTATGATAGTTTCCATGGTAACTATGCATGAATATTACACATTGGTAAAATTTTTCCGGATGAGCAAATAGAGAGCTTCGACCTGATTACATTGAGTGTAAAATCACTTCTGTATCTTCTATAGTAACAGAGATATGCGAGTTTGAAATTTTATTTAATGTTCTTGTAAAACGTGATTCCAAGGATGTATTACATTGTTTCAACAATGAAAGTGGTTATTTCAAATCTCCACGACAACGACTACAATCATGCACAAATAGATTGTTTACTTTATTGTTATGATAGTTTCCATGGTAACTATGCATGAATATTACACATGGGTAAAATTTTTCCGGATGAGCAAATAGAGAGCTTCGACCTGATTACATTGAGTGTAAAATCACTTCTGTATAATCTATAGTAACAGAGATATGCGAGTTTGAAATTTTATTTAATGTTCTTGTAAAACGTGATTCCAAGGATGTATTACATTGTTTCAACAATGAAAGTGGTTTTTTTCAAATCTCCACGACAACGACTACAATCATGCACAAAAAGATTGTTTACTTTATTGTTATGATAGTTTCCATGGTAACTAAGCATGAATATTACACATGTTTAAAATTTTTCCGGATGAGCAAATAGAGAGCTTCGACCTGATTACATTGAGTGTAAAATCACTTCTGTATCTTCTATAATAACGGAGATATGCGAGTTTGAAATTTTATATAATGTTTTTGTAAAACGTGATTCCAAGGATGTATTACATTGTTTCAACAATGAAAGTGGTTATTTGAAATCTCCACGACAACGACAACAAATCATGCACAAATAGATTGTTTACTTTATTGTTATGATAGTTTCCATGGTAACTATGCATGAATATTACACATGGCTAAAATTTTTCCGGATGAGCCAATAGAGAGCTTCGACCTGATTACATTGAGTGTAAAATCACTTCTGTATCTTCTATAGTAACAGAGATATGCGAGTTTGAAATTTTATTTAATGTTCTTGTAAAACGTGATTCCAAGGATGTATTACATTGTTTCAACAATGAAAGTGGTTTTTTTCAAATCTCCACGACAACGACTACAATCATGCACAAAAAGATTGTTTACTTTATTGTTATGATAGTTTCCATGGTAACTAAGCATGAATATTACACATGTTTAAAATTTTTTCGGATGAGCCAATAGAGAGCTTCGACCTGATTACATTGAGTGTAAAATCACTTCTGTATCTTCTATAATAACGGAGATATGCGAGTTTGAAATTTTATATAATATTCTTGTAAAACGTGATTCCAAGGATGTATTACATTGTTTCAACAATGAAAGTGGTTATTTCAAATCTCCACGACAACGACTACAATCATGCACAAATAGATTGTTTACTTTATTGTTATGATAGTTTCCATGGTAACTATGCATGAATATTACACATGGGTAAAATTTTTCCGGATGAGCAAATAGAGAGCTTCGACCTGATTACATTGAGTGTAAAATCACTTCTGTATCTTCTATAATAACGGAGATATGCGAGTTTGAAATTTTATATAATGTTTTTGTAAAACGTGATTCCAAGGATGTATTACATTGTTTCAACAATGAAAGTGGTTATTTGAAATCTCCACGACAACGACAACAAATCATGCACAAATAGATTGTTTACTTTATTGTTATGATAGTTTCCATGGTAACTATGCATGAATATTACACATGGCTAAAATTTTTCCGGATGAGCCAATAGAGAGCTTCGACCTGATTACATTGAGTGTAAAATCACTTCTGTATCTTCTATAGTAACAGAGATATGCGAGTTTGAAATTTTATTTAATGTTCTTGTAAAACGTGATTCCAAGGATGTATTACATTGTTTCAACAATGAAAGTGGTTTTTTTCAAATCTCCACGACAACGACTACAATCATGCACAAAAAGATTGTTTACTTTATTGTTATGATAGTTTCCATGGTAACTAAGCATGAATATTACACATGTTTAAAATTTTTTCGGATGAGCCAATAGAGAGCTTCGACCTGATTACATTGAGTGTAAAATCACTTCTGTATCTTCTATAATAACGGAGATATGCGAGTTTGAAATTTTATATAATATTCTTGTAAAACGTGATTCCAAGGATGTATTACATTGTTTCAACAATGAAAGTGGTTATTTCAAATCTCCACGACAACGACTACAATCATGCACAAATAGATTGTTTACTTTATTGTTATGATAGTTTCCATGGTAACTATGCATGAATATTACACATGGGTAAAATTTTTCCGGATGAGCAAATAGAGAGCTTCGACCTGATTACATTGAGTGTAAAATCACTTCTGTATCTTCTATAATAACGGAGATATGCGAGTTTGAAATTTTATATAATGTTTTTGTAAAACGTGATTCCAAGGATGTATTACATTGTTTCAACAATGAAAGTGGTTATTTGAAATCTCCACGACAACGACAACAAATCATGCACAAATAGATTGTTTACTTTATTGTTATGATAGTTTCCATGGTAACTATGCATGAATATTACACATGGCTAAAATTTTTCCGGATGAGCCAATAGAGAGCTTCGACCTGATTACATTGAGTGTAAAATCACTTCTGTATCTTTTATAATAACGGAGATATGCGAGTTTGAAATTTTATATAATGTTCTTGTAAAACGTGATTCCAAGGATGTATTACATTGTTTCAACAATGAAAGTGGTTATTTGAAATCTCCACGACAACGACTACAATCATGCACAAATAGATTGTTTACTTTATTGTTATGATAGTTTCCATGGTAACTATGCATGAATATTACACATTGGTAAAATTTTTCCGGATGAGCAAATAGAGAGCTTCGACCTGATTACATTGAGTGTAAAATCACTTCTGTATCTTCTATAGTAACAGAGATATGCGAGTTTGAAATTTTATTTAATGTTCTTGTAAAACGTGATTCCAAGGATGTATTACATTGTTTCAACAATGAAAGTGGTTTTTTCAAATCTCCACGACAACGACTACAATCATGCACAAATAGATTGTTTACTTTATTGTTATGATAGTTTCCATGGTAACTAAGCATGAATATTACACATGGGTAAATTTTTTCCGGATGAGCCAATAGAGAGCTTCGACCTGATTACATTGAGTGTAAAATCACTTCTGTATCTTTTATAATAACGGAGATATGCGAGTTTGAAATTTTATATAATATTCTTGTAAAACGTGATTCCAAGGATGTATTACATTGTTTCAACAATGAAAGTGGTTATTTCAAATCTCCACGACAACGACTACAATCATGCACAAATAGATTGTTTACTTTATTGTTATGGTAGTTTCCATGGTAACTATGCATGAATATTACACATGGGTAAAATTTTTCCGGATGAGCGAATAGAGAGCTTCGACCTGATTACATTGAGTGTAAAATCACTTCTGTATCTTTTATAATAACGGAGATATGCGAGTTTGAAATTTTATATAATGTTCTTGTAAAACGTGATTCCAAGGATGTATTACATTGTTTCAACAATGAAAGTGGTTATTTGAAATCTCCACGACAACGACTACAATCATGCACAAATAGATTGTTTACTTTATTGTTATGATAGTTTCCATGGTAACTATGCATGAATATTACACATTGGTAAAATTTTTCCGGATGAGCCAATAGAGAGCTTCGACCTGATTACATTGAGTGTAAAATCACTTCTGTATCTTTTATAATAACGGAGATATGCGAGTTTGAAATTTTATATAATGTTCTTGTAAAACGTGATTCCAAGGATGTATTACATTGTTTCAACAATGAAAGTGGTTATTTGAAATCTCCACGACAACGACTACAATCATGCACAAATAGATTGTTTACTTTATTGTTATGATAGTTTCCATGGTAACTATGCATGAATATTACACATTGGTAAAATTTTTCCGGATGAGCAAATAGAGAGCTTCGACCTGATTACATTGAGTGTAAAATCACTTCTGTATCTTCTATAGTAACAGAGATATGCGAGTTTGAAATTTTATTTAATGTTCTTGTAAAACGTGATTCCAAGGATGTATTACATTGTTTCAACAATGAAAGTGGTTATTTCAAATCTCCACGACAACGACTACAATCATGCACAAATAGATTGTTTACTTTATTGTTATGATAGTTTCCATGGTAACTATGCATGAATATTACACATGGGTAAAATTTTTCCGGATGAGCAAATAGAGAGCTTCGACCTGATTACATTGAGTGTAAAATCACTTCTGTATCTTCTATAATAACGGAGATATGGGAGTTTGAAATTTTATATAATGTTTTTGTAAAACGTGATTCCAAGGATGTATTACATTGTTTCAACAATGAAAGTGGTTATTTGAAATCTCCACGACAACGACAACAAATCATGCACAAATAGATTGTTTACTTTATTGTTATGATAGTTTCCATGGTAACTATGCATGAATATTACACATGGCTAAAATTTTTCCGGATGAGCAAATAGAGAGCTTCGACCTGATTACATTGAGTGTAAAATCACTTCTGTATCTTCTATAATAACGGAGATATGCGAGTTTGAAATTTTATATAATGTTTTTGTAAAACGTGATTCCAAGGACGTATTACATTGTTTCAACAATGAAAGTGGTTATTTGAAATCTCCACGACAACGACTACAATCATGCACAAATAGATTGTTTACTTTATTGTAATGATAGTTTCCATGGTAACTATGCATGAATATTACACATGGGTAAAATTTTTCCGGATGAGCAAATAGAGAGCTTCGACCTGATTACGTTGAGTGTAAAATCACTTCTGTATCTTCTATAGTAACGCAGATATGCGAGTTTGAAATTTTATATAATGTTTTTGTAAAACGTGATTCCAAGGATGTATTACATTGTTTCAACAATGAAAGTGGTTATTTCAAATCTCCACGACAACGACAACAAATCATGCACAAATAGATTGTTTACTTTATTGTTATGATAGTTTCCATGGTAACTATGCATGAATATTACACATGGCTAAAATTTTTCCGGATGAGCAAATAGAGAGCTTCGACCTGATTACATTGAGTGTAAAATCACTTCTGTATCTTCTATAATAACGGAGATATGCGAGTTTGAAATTTTATATAATGTTTTTGTAAAACGTGATTCCAAGGACGTATTACATTGTTTCAACAATGAAAGTGGTTATTTGAAATCTCCACGACAACGACTACAATCATGCACAAATAGATTGTTTACTTTATTGTAATGATAGTTTCCATGGTAACTATGCATGAATATTACACATGGGTAAAATATTTCCGGATGAGCAAATAGAGAGCTTCGACCTGATTACGTTGAGTGTAAAATCACTTCTGTATCTTCTATAGTAACGCAGATATGCGAGTTTGAAATTTTATATAATGTTTTTGTAAAACGTGATTCCAAGGATGTATTACATTGTTTCAACAATGAAAGTGGTTATTTCAAATCTCCACGACAACGACAACAATCATGCACAAATAGATTGTTTACTTTACTGTTATGATAGTTTCCATGGTAACTATGCATGAATATTACACATGGGTAATTTTTTTCCGGATGAGCCAATAGAGAGCTTCGACCTGATTACATTGAGTGTAAAATCACTTCTGTATCTTCTATAATAACGGAGATATGCGAGTTTGAAATTTTATATAATGTTCTTGTAAAACGTGATTCCAAGGATGTATTACATTGTTTCAACAATGAAAGTGGTTATTTGAAATCTCCACGACAACGACTACAATCATGCACAAATAGATTGTTTACTTTATTGTTATGATAGTTTCCATGGTAACTATGCATGAATATTACACATTGGTAAAATTTTTCCGGATGAGCCAATAGAGAGCTTCGACCTGATTACATTGAGTGTAAAATCACTTCTGTATCTTTTATAATAACGGAGATATGCGAGTTTGAAATTTTATATAATGTTCTTGTAAAACGTGATTCCAAGGATGTATTACATTGTTTCAACAATGAAAGTGGTTATTTGAAATCTCCACGACAACGACTACAATCATGCACAAATAGATTGTTTACTTTATTGTTATGATAGTTTCCATGGTAACTATGCATGAATATTACACATTGGTAAAATTTTTCCGGATGAGCAAATAGAGAGCTTCGACCTGATTACATTGAGTGTAAAATCACTTCTGTATCTTCTATAGTAACAGAGATATGCGAGTTTGAAATTTTATTTAATGTTCTTGTAAAACGTGATTCCAAGGATGTATTACATTGTTTCAACAATGAAAGTGGTTATTTCAAATCTCCACGACAACGACTACAATCATGCACAAATAGATTGTTTACTTTATTGTTATGATAGTTTCCATGGTAACTATGCATGAATATTACACATGGGTAAAATTTTTCCGGATGAGCAAATAGAGAGCTTCGACCTGATTACATTGAGTGTAAAATCACTTCTGTATAATCTATAGTAACAGAGATATGCGAGTTTGAAATTTTATTTAATGTTCTTGTAAAACGTGATTCCAAGGATGTATTACATTGTTTCAACAATGAAAGTGGTTTTTTTCAAATCTCCACGACAACGACTACAATCATGCACAAAAAGATTGTTTACTTTATTGTTATGATAGTTTCCATGGTAACTAAGCATGAATATTACACATGTTTAAAATTTTTCCGGATGAGCAAATAGAGAGCTTCGACCTGATTACATTGAGTGTAAAATCACTTCTGTATCTTCTATAATAACGGAGATATGCGAGTTTGAAATTTTATATAATGTTTTTGTAAAACGTGATTCCAAGGATGTATTACATTGTTTCAACAATGAAAGTGGTTATTTGAAATCTCCACGACAACGACAACAAATCATGCACAAATAGATTGTTTACTTTATTGTTATGATAGTTTCCATGGTAACTATGCATGAATATTACACATGGCTAAAATTTTTCCGGATGAGCCAATAGAGAGCTTCGACCTGATTACATTGAGTGTAAAATCACTTCTGTATCTTCTATAGTAACAGAGATATGCGAGTTTGAAATTTTATTTAATGTTCTTGTAAAACGTGATTCCAAGGATGTATTACATTGTTTCAACAATGAAAGTGGTTTTTTTCAAATCTCCACGACAACGACTACAATCATGCACAAAAAGATTGTTTACTTTATTGTTATGATAGTTTCCATGGTAACTAAGCATGAATATTACACATGTTTAAAATTTTTTCGGATGAGCCAATAGAGAGCTTCGACCTGATTACATTGAGTGTAAAATCACTTCTGTATCTTCTATAATAACGGAGATATGCGAGTTTGAAATTTTATATAATATTCTTGTAAAACGTGATTCCAAGGATGTATTACATTGTTTCAACAATGAAAGTGGTTATTTCAAATCTCCACGACAACGACTACAATCATGCACAAATAGATTGTTTACTTTATTGTTATGATAGTTTCCATGGTAACTATGCATGAATATTACACATGGGTAAAATTTTTCCGGATGAGCAAATAGAGAGCTTCGACCTGATTACATTGAGTGTAAAATCACTTCTGTATCTTCTATAATAACGGAGATATGCGAGTTTGAAATTTTATATAATGTTTTTGTAAAACGTGATTCCAAGGATGTATTACATTGTTTCAACAATGAAAGTGGTTATTTGAAATCTCCACGACAACGACAACAAATCATGCACAAATAGATTGTTTACTTTATTGTTATGATAGTTTCCATGGTAACTATGCATGAATATTACACATGGCTAAAATTTTTCCGGATGAGCCAATAGAGAGCTTCGACCTGATTACATTGAGTGTAAAATCACTTCTGTATCTTCTATAGTAACAGAGATATGCGAGTTTGAAATTTTATTTAATGTTCTTGTAAAACGTGATTCCAAGGATGTATTGCATTGTTTCAACAATGAAAGTGGTTTTTTTCAAATCTCCACGACAACGACTACAATCATGCACAAAAAGATTGTTTACTTTATTGTTATGGTAGTTTCCATGGTAACTAAGCATGAATATTACACATGTTTAAAATTTTTTCGGATGAGCCAATAGAGAGCTTCGACCTGATTACATTGAGTGTAAAATCACTTCTGTATCTTCTATAATAACGGAGATATGCGAGTTTGAAATTTTATATAATATTCTTGTAAAACGTGATTCCAAGGATGTATTACATTGTTTCAACAATGAAAGTGGTTATTTCAAATCTCCACGACAACGACTACAATCATGCACAAATAGATTGTTTACTTTATTGTTATGATAGTTTCCATGGTAACTATGCATGAATATTACACATGGGTAAAATTTTTCCGGATGAGCAAATAGAGAGCTTCGACCTGATTACATTGAGTGTAAAATCACTTCTGTATCTTCTATAATAACGGAGATATGCGAGTTTGAAATTTTATATAATGTTTTTGTAAAACGTGATTCCAAGGATGTATTACATTGTTTCAACAATGAAAGTGGTTATTTGAAATCTCCACGACAACGACAACAAATCATGCACAAATAGATTGTTTACTTTATTGTTATGATAGTTTCCATGGTAACTATGCATGAATATTACACATGGCTAAAATTTTTCCGGATGAGCCAATAGAGAGCTTCGACCTGATTACATTGAGTGTAAAATCACTTCTGTATCTTTTATAATAACGGAGATATGCGAGTTTGAAATTTTATATAATGTTCTTGTAAAACGTGATTCCAAGGATGTATTACATTGTTTCAACAATGAAAGTGGTTATTTGAAATCTCCACGACAACGACTACAATCATGCACAAATAGATTGTTTACTTTATTGTTATGATAGTTTCCATGGTAACTATGCATGAATATTACACATTGGTAAAATTTTTCCGGATGAGCAAATAGAGAGCTTCGACCTGATTACATTGAGTGTAAAATCACTTCTGTATCTTCTATAGTAACAGAGATATGCGAGTTTGAAATTTTATTTAATGTTCTTGTAAAACGTGATTCCAAGGATGTATTACATTGTTTCAACAATGAAAGTGGTTTTTTCAAATCTCCACGACAACGACTACAATCATGCACAAATAGATTGTTTACTTTATTGTTATGATAGTTTCCATGGTAACTAAGCATGAATATTACACATGGGTAAATTTTTTCCGGATGAGCCAATAGAGAGCTTCGACCTGATTACATTGAGTGTAAAATCACTTCTGTATCTTTTATAATAACGGAGATATGCGAGTTTGAAATTTTATATAATATTCTTGTAAAACGTGATTCCAAGGATGTATTACATTGTTTCAACAATGAAAGTGGTTATTTCAAATCTCCACGACAACGACTACAATCATGCACAAATAGATTGTTTACTTTATTGTTATGGTAGTTTCCATGGTAACTATGCATGAATATTACACATGGGTAAAATTTTTCCGGATGAGCGAATAGAGAGCTTCGACCTGATTACATTGAGTGTAAAATCACTTCTGTATCTTTTATAATAACGGAGATATGCGAGTTTGAAATTTTATATAATGTTCTTGTAAAACGTGATTCCAAGGATGTATTACATTGTTTCAACAATGAAAGTGGTTATTTGAAATCTCCACGACAACGACTACAATCATGCACAAATAGATTGTTTACTTTATTGTTATGATAGTTTCCATGGTAACTATGCATGAATATTACACATTGGTAAAATTTTTCCGGATGAGCAAATAGAGAGCTTCGACCTGATTACATTGAGTGTAAAATCACTTCTGTATCTTCTATAGTAACAGAGATATGCGAGTTTGAAATTTTATTTAATGTTCTTGTAAAACGTGATTCCAACGATGTATTACATTGTTTCAACAATGAAAGTGGTTTTTTCAAATCTCCACGACAACGACTACAATCATGCACAAATAGATTGTTTACTTTATTGTTATGATAGTTTCCATGGTAACTAAGCATGAATATTACACATGGGTAAATTTTTTCCGGATGAGCCAATAGAGAGCTTCGACCTGATTACATTGAGTGTAAAATCACTTCTGTATCTTTTATAATAACGGAGATATGCCAGTTTGAAATTTTATATAATATTCTTGTAAAACGTGATTCCAAGGATGTATTACATTGTTTCAACAATGAAAGTGGTTATTTCAAATCTCCACGACAACGACTACAATCATGCACAAATAGATTGTTTACTTTATTGTTATGATAGTTTCCATGGTAACTATGCATGAATATTACACATGGGTAAAATTTTTCCGGATGAGCAAATAGAGAGCTTCGACCTGATTACATTGGTGTAAAATCACTTCTGTATCTTCTATAATAACGGAGATATGCGAGTTTGAAATTTTATATAATGTTTTTGTAAAACGTGATTCCAAGGATGTATTACATTGTTTCAACAATGAAAGTGGTTATTTGAAATCTCCACGACAACGACAACAAATCATGCACAAATAGATTGTTTACTTTATTGTTATGATAGTTTCCATGGTAACTATGCATGAATATTACACATGGCTAAAATTTTTCCGGATGAGCCAATAGAGAGCTTCGACCTGATTACATTGAGTGTAAAATCACTTCTGTATCTTCTATAGTAACAGAGATATGCGAGTTTGAAATTTTATTTAATGTTCTTGTAAAACGTGATTCCAAGGATGTATTACATTGTTTCAACAATGAAAGTGGTTTTTTTCAAATCTCCACGACAACGACTACAATCATGCACAAAAAGATTGTTTACTTTATTGTTATGATAGTTTCCATGGTAACTAAGCATGAATATTACACATGTTTAAAATTTTTTCGGATGAGCCAATAGAGAGCTTCGACCTGATTACATTGAGTGTAAAATCACTTCTGTATCTTCTATAATAACGGAGATATGCGAGTTTGAAATTTTATATAATATTCTTGTAAAACGTGATTCCAAGGATGTATTACATTGTTTCAACAATGAAAGTGGTTATTTCAAATCTCCACGACAACGACTACAATCATGCACAAATAGATTGTTTACTTTATTGTTATGATAGTTTCCATGGTAACTATGCATGAATATTACACATGGGTAAAATTTTTCCGGATGAGCAAATAGAGAGCTTCGACCTGATTACATTGAGTGTAAAATCACTTCTGTATCTTCTATAATAACGGAGATATGCGAGTTTGAAATTTTATATAATGTTTTTGTAAAACGTGATTCCAAGGATGTATTACATTGTTTCAACAATGAAAGTGGTTATTTGAAATCTCCACGACAACGACAACAAATCATGCACAAATAGATTGTTTACTTTATTGTTATGATAGTTTCCATGGTAACTATGCATGAATATTACACATTGGTAAAATTTTTCCGGATGAGCAAATAGAGAGCTTCGACCTGATTACATTGAGTGTAAAATCACTTCTGTATCTTCTATAGTAACAGAGATATGCGAGTTTGAAATTTTATTTAATGTTCTTGTAAAACGTGATTCCAACGATGTATTACATTGTTTCAACAATGAAAGTGGTTTTTTCAAATCTCCACGACAACGACTACAATCATGCACAAATAGATTGTTTACTTTATTGTTATGATAGTTTCCATGGTAACTAAGCATGAATATTACACATGGGTAAATTTTTTCCGGATGAGCCAATAGAGAGCTTCGACCTGATTACATTGAGTGTAAAATCACTTCTGTATCTTTTATAATAACGGAGATATGCGAGTTTGAAATTTTATATAATATTCTTGTAAAACGTGATTCCAAGGATGTATTACATTGTTTCAACAATGAAAGTGGTTATTTCAAATCTCCACGACAACGACTACAATCATGCACAAATAGATTGTTTACTTTATTGTTAAGGTAGTTTCCATGGTAACTATGCATGAATATTACACATGGGTAAAATTTTTCCGGATGAGCGAATAGAGAGCTTCGACCTGAT
The DNA here is from genome assembly GCF_977018435.1 of Lepisma saccharinum. NCBI lineage: Eukaryota > Metazoa > Arthropoda > Insecta > Zygentoma > Lepismatidae > Lepisma > Lepisma saccharinum. Next base: position 4,055,821 of record NW_028142902.1, on the reverse strand, counting down.
TACATTGAGTGTAAAATCACTTCTGTATCTTTTATAATAACGGAGATATGCGAGTTTGAAATTTTATATAATGTTCTTGTAAAACGTGATTCCAAGGATGTATTACATTGTTTCAACAATGAAAGTGGTTATTTGAAATCTCCACGACAACGACTACAATCATGCACAAATAGATTGTTTACTTTATTGTTATGATAGTTTCCATGGTAACTATGCATGAATATTACACATTGGTAAAATTTTTCCGGATGAGCAAATAGAGAGCTTCGACCTGATTACATTGAGTGTAAAATCACTTCTGTATCTTCTATAGTAACAGAGATATGCGAGTTTGAAATTTTATTTAATGTTCTTGTAAAACGTGATTCCAACGATGTATTACATTGTTTCAACAATGAAAGTGGTTTTTTCAAATCTCCACGACAACGACTACAATCATGCACAAATAGATTGTTTACTTTATTGTTATGATAGTTTCCATGGTAACTAAGCATGAATATTACACATGGGTAAATTTTTTCCGGATGAGCCAATAGAGAGCTTCGACCTGATTACATTGAGTGTAAAATCACTTCTGTATCTTTTATAATAACGGAGATATGCGAGTTTGAAATTTTATATAATATTCTTGTAAAACGTGATTCCAAGGATGTATTACATTGTTTCAACAATGAAAGTGGTTATTTCAAATCTCCACGACAACGACTACAATCATGCACAAATAGATTGTTTACTTTATTGTTATGGTAGTTTCCATGGTAACTATGCATGAATATTACACATGGGTAAAATTTTTCCGGATGAGCGAATAGAGAGCTTCGACCTGATTACATTGAGTGTAAAATCACTTCTGTATCTTTTATAATAACGGAGATATGCGAGTTTGAAATTTTATATAATGTTCTTGTAAAACGTGATTCCAAGGATGTATTACATTGTTTCAACAATGAAAGTGGTTATTTGAAATCTCCACGACAACGACTACAATCATGCACAAATAGATTGTTTACTTTATTGTTATGATAGTTTCCATGGTAACTAAGCATGAATATTACACATGTCTAAAATTTTTCCGGATGAGCAAATAGAGAGCTTCGACCTGATTACATTGAGTGTAAAATCACTTCTGTATCTTCTATAGTAACAGAGATATGCGAGTTTGAAATTTTATTTAATGTTCTTGTAAAACGTGATTCCAAGGATGTATTACATTGTTTCAACAATGAAAGTGGTTATTTCAAATCTCCACGACAACGACTACAATCATGCACAAATAGATTGTTTACTTTATTGTTATGATAGTTTCCATGGTAACTATGCATGAATATTACACATGGGTAAAATTTTTCCGGATGAGCAAATAGAGAGCTTCGACCTGATTACATTGAGTGTAAAATCACTTCTGTATCTTCTATAATAACGGAGATATGCGAGTTTGAAATTTTATATAATGTTTTTGTAAAACGTGATTCCAAGGATGTATTACATTGTTTCAACAATGAAAGTGGTTATTTGAAATCTCCACGACAACGACAACAAATCATGCACAAATAGATTGTTTACTTTATTGTTATGATAGTTTCCATGGTAACTATGCATGAATATTACACATTGGTAAAATTTTTCCGGATGAGCAAATAGAGAGCTTCGACCTGATTACATTGAGTGTAAAATCACTTCTGTATCTTCTATAGTAACAGAGATATGCGAGTTTGAAATTTTATTTAATGTTCTTGTAAAACGTGATTCCAACGATGTATTACATTGTTTCAACAATGAAAGTGGTTTTTTCAAATCTCCACGACAACGACTACAATCATGCACAAATAGATTGTTTACTTTATTGTTATGATAGTTTCCATGGTAACTAAGCATGAATATTACACATGGGTAAATTTTTTCCGGATGAGCCAATAGAGAGCTTCGACCTGATTACATTGAGTGTAAAATCACTTCTGTATCTTTTATAATAACGGAGATATGCGAGTTTGAAATTTTATATAATATTCTTGTAAAACGTGATTCCAAGGATGTATTACATTGTTTCAACAATGAAAGTGGTTATTTCAAATCTCCACGACAACGACTACAATCATGCACAAATAGATTGTTTACTTTATTGTTAAGGTAGTTTCCATGGTAACTATGCATGAATATTACACATGGGTAAAATTTTTCCGGATGAGCGAATAGAGAGCTTCGACCTGATTACATTGAGTGTAAAATCACTTCTGTATCTTTTATAATAACGGAGATATGCGAGTTTGAAATTTTATATAATGTTCTTGTAAAACGTGATTCCAAGGATGTATTACATTGTTTCAACAATGAAAGTGGTTATTTGAAATCTCCACGACAACGACTACAATCATGCACAAATAGATTGTTTACTTTATTGTTATGATAGTTTCCATGGTAACTAAGCATGAATATTACACATGTCTAAAATTTTTCCGGATGAGCAAATAGAGAGCTTCGACCTGATTACATTGAGTGTAAAATCACTTCTGTATCTTCTATAGTAACAGAGATATGCGAGTTTGAAATTTTATTTAATGTTCTTGTAAAACGTGATTCCAAGGATGTATTACATTGTTTCAACAATGAAAGTGGTTATTTCAAATCTCCACGACAACGACTACAATCATGCACAAATAGATTGTTTACTTTATTGTTATGATAGTTTCCATGGTAACTATGCATGAATATTACACATGGGTAAAATTTTTCCGGATGAGCAAATAGAGAGCTTCGACCTGATTACATTGAGTGTAAAATCACTTCTGTATCTTCTATAATAACGGAGATATGCGAGTTTGAAATTTTATATAATGTTTTTGTAAAACGTGATTCCAAGGATGTATTACATTGTTTCAACAATGAAAGTGGTTATTTGAAATCTCCACGACAACGACAACAAATCATGCACAAATAGATTGTTTACTTTATTGTTATGATAGTTTCCATGGTAACTATGCATGAATATTACACATGGGTAAAATTTTTCCGGATGAGCCAATAGAGAGCTTCGACCTGATTACATTGAGTGTAAAATCACTTCTGTATCTTTTATAATAACGGAGATATGCGAGTTTGAAATTTTATATAATGTTCTTGTAAAACGTGATTCCAAGGATGTATTACATTGTTTCAACAATGAAAGTGGTTATTTGAAATCTCCACGACAACGACTACAATCATGCACAAATAGATTGTTTACTTTATTGTTATGATAGTTTCCATGGTAACTATGCATGAATATTACACATTGGTAAAATTTTTCCGGATGAGCAAATAGAGAGCTTCGACCTGATTACATTGAGTGTAAAATCACTTCTGTATCTTCTATAGTAACAGAGATATGCGAGTTTGAAATTTTATTTAATGTTCTTGTAAAACGTGATTCCAACGATGTATTACATTGTTTCAACAATGAAAGTGGTTTTTTCAAATCTCCACGACAACGACTACAATCATGCACAAATAGATTGTTTACTTTATTGTTATGATAGTTTCCATGGTAACTAAGCATGAATATTACACATGGGTAAATTTTTTCCGGATGAGCCAATAGAGAGCTTCGACCTGATTACATTGAGTGTAAAATCACTTCTGTATCTTTTATAATAACGGAGATATGCGAGTTTGAAATTTTATATAATATTCTTGTAAAACGTGATTCCAAGGATGTATTACATTGTTTCAACAATGAAAGTGGTTATTTCAAATCTCCACGACAACGACTACAATCATGCACAAATAGATTGTTTACTTTATTGTTATGGTAGTTTCCATGGTAACTATGCATGAATATTACACATGGGTAAAATTTTTCCGGATGAGCGAATAGAGAGCTTCGACCTGATTACATTGAGTGTAAAATCACTTCTGTATCTTTTATAATAACGGAGATATGCGAGTTTGAAATTTTATATAATGTTCTTGTAAAACGTGATTCCAAGGATGTATTACATTGTTTCAACAATGAAAGTGGTTATTTGAAATCTCCACGACAACGACTACAATCATGCACAAATAGATTGTTTACTTTATTGTTATGATAGTTTCCATGGTAACTAAGCATGAATATTACACATGTCTAAAATTTTTCCGGATGAGCAAATAGAGAGCTTCGACCTGATTACATTGAGTGTAAAATCACTTCTGTATCTTCTATAGTAACAGAGATATGCGAGTTTGAAATTTTATTTAATGTTCTTGTAAAACGTGATTCCAAGGATGTATTACATTGTTTCAACAATGAAAGTGGTTATTTCAAATCTCCACGACAACGACTACAATCATGCACAAATAGATTGTTTACTTTATTGTTATGATAGTTTCCATGGTAACTATGCATGAATATTACACATGGGTAAAATTTTTCCGGATGAGCAAATAGAGAGCTTCGACCTGATTACATTGAGTGTAAAATCACTTCTGTATCTTTTATAATAACGGAGATATGCGAGTTTGAAATTTTATATAATATTCTTGTAAAACGTGATTCCAAGGATGTATTACATTGTTTCAACAATGAAAGTGGTTATTTCAAATCTCCACGACAACGACTACAATCATGCACAAATAGATTGTTTACTTTATTGTTATGGTAGTTTCCATGGTAACTATGCATGAATATTACACATGGGTAAAATTTTTCCGGATGAGCAAATAGAGAGCTTCGACCTGATTACATTGAGTGTAAAATCACTTCTGTATCTTCTATAATAACGGAGATATGGGAGTTTGAAATTTTATATAATGTTTTTGTAAAACGTGATTCCAAGGATGTATTACATTGTTTCAACAATGAAAGTGGTTATTTGAAATCTCCACGACAACGACAACAAATCATGCACAAATAGATTGTTTACTTTATTGTTATGATAGTTTCCATGGTAACTATGCATGAATATTACACATGGCTAAAATTTTTCCGGATGAGCAAATAGAGAGCTTCGACCTGATTACATTGAGTGTAAAATCACTTCTGTATCTTCTATAATAACGGAGATATGCGAGTTTGAAATTTTATATAATGTTTTTGTAAAACGTGATTCCAAGGACGTATTACATTGTTTCAACAATGAAAGTGGTTATTTGAAATCTCCACGACAACGACTACAATCATGCACAAATAGATTGTTTACTTTATTGTTATGGTAGTTTCCATGGTAACTATGCATGAATATTACACACGGGTAAAATTTTTCCGGATGAGCCAATAGAGAGCTTCGACCTGATTACATTGAGTGTAAAATCACTTCTGTATCTTTTATAATAACGGAGATATGCGAGTTTGAAATTTTATATAATATTCTTGTAAAACGTGATTCCAAGGATGTATTACATTGTTTCAACAATGAAAGTGGTTATTTCAAATCTCCACGACAACGACTACAATCATGCACAAATAGATTGTTTACTTTATTGTTAAGGTAGTTTCCATGGTAACTATGCATGAATATTACACATGGGTAAAATTTTTCCGGATGAGCGAATAGAGAGCTTCGACCTGATTACATTGAGTGTAAAATCACTTCTGTATCTTTTATAATAACGGAGATATGCGAGTTTGAAATTTTATATAATGTTCTTGTAAAACGTGATTCCAAGGATGTATTACATTGTTTCAACAATGAAAGTGGTTATTTGAAATCTCCACGACAACGACTACAATCATGCACAAATAGATTGTTTACTTTATTGTTATGATAGTTTCCATGGTAACTAAGCATGAATATTACACATGTCTAAAATTTTTCCGGATGAGCAAATAGAGAGCTTCGACCTGATTACATTGAGTGTAAAATCACTTCTGTATCTTCTATAGTAACAGAGATATGCGAGTTTGAAATTTTATTTAATGTTCTTGTAAAACGTGATTCCAAGGATGTATTACATTGTTTCAACAATGAAAGTGGTTATTTCAAATCTCCACGACAACGACTACAATCATGCACAAATAGATTGTTTACTTTATTGTTATGATAGTTTCCATGGTAACTATGCATGAATATTACACATGGGTAAAATTTTTCCGGATGAGCAAATAGAGAGCTTCGACCTGATTACATTGAGTGTAAAATCACTTCTGTATCTTCTATAATAACGGAGATATGCGAGTTTGAAATTTTATATAATGTTTTTGTAAAACGTGATTCCAAGGATGTATTACATTGTTTCAACAATGAAAGTGGTTATTTGAAATCTCCACGACAACGACAACAAATCATGCACAAATAGATTGTTTACTTTATTGTTATGATAGTTTCCATGGTAACTATGCATGAATATTACACATGGGTAAAATTTTTCCGGATGAGCCAATAGAGAGCTTCGACCTGATTACATTGAGTGTAAAATCACTTCTGTATCTTTTATAATAACGGAGATATGCGAGTTTGAAATTTTATATAATGTTCTTGTAAAACGTGATTCCAAGGATGTATTACATTGTTTCAACAATGAAAGTGGTTATTTGAAATCTCCACGACAACGACTACAATCATGCACAAATAGATTGTTTACTTTATTGTTATGATAGTTTCCATGGTAACTATGCATGAATATTACACATTGGTAAAATTTTTCCGGATGAGCAAATAGAGAGCTTCGACCTGATTACATTGAGTGTAAAATCACTTCTGTATCTTCTATAGTAACAGAGATATGCGAGTTTGAAATTTTATTTAATGTTCTTGTAAAACGTGATTCCAACGATGTATTACATTGTTTCAACAATGAAAGTGGTTTTTTCAAATCTCCACGACAACGACTACAATCATGCACAAATAGATTGTTTACTTTATTGTTATGATAGTTTCCATGGTAACTAAGCATGAATATTACACATGGGTAAATTTTTTCCGGATGAGCCAATAGAGAGCTTCGACCTGATTACATTGAGTGTAAAATCACTTCTGTATCTTTTATAATAACGGAGATATGCGAGTTTGAAATTTTATATAATATTCTTGTAAAACGTGATTCCAAGGATGTATTACATTGTTTCAACAATGAAAGTGGTTATTTCAAATCTCCACGACAACGACTACAATCATGCACAAATAGATTGTTTACTTTATTGTTATGGTAGTTTCCATGGTAACTATGCATGAATATTACACATGGGTAAAATTTTTCCGGATGAGCGAATAGAGAGCTTCGACCTGATTACATTGAGTGTAAAATCACTTCTGTATCTTTTATAATAACGGAGATATGCGAGTTTGAAATTTTATATAATGTTCTTGTAAAACGTGATTCCAAGGATGTATTACATTGTTTCAACAATGAAAGTGGTTATTTGAAATCTCCACGACAACGACTACAATCATGCACAAATAGATTGTTTACTTTATTGTTATGATAGTTTCCATGGTAACTAAGCATGAATATTACACATGTCTAAAATTTTTCCGGATGAGCAAATAGAGAGCTTCGACCTGATTACATTGAGTGTAAAATCACTTCTGTATCTTCTATAGTAACAGAGATATGCGAGTTTGAAATTTTATTTAATGTTCTTGTAAAACGTGATTCCAAGGATGTATTACATTGTTTCAACAATGAAAGTGGTTATTTCAAATCTCCACGACAACGACTACAATCATGCACAAATAGATTGTTTACTTTATTGTTATGATAGTTTCCATGGTAACTATGCATGAATATTACACATGGGTAAAATTTTTCCGGATGAGCAAATAGAGAGCTTCGACCTGATTACATTGAGTGTAAAATCACTTCTGTATCTTTTATAATAACGGAGATATGCGAGTTTGAAATTTTATATAATATTCTTGTAAAACGTGATTCCAAGGATGTATTACATTGTTTCAACAATGAAAGTGGTTATTTCAAATCTCCACGACAACGACTACAATCATGCACAAATAGATTGTTTACTTTATTGTTATGGTAGTTTCCATGGTAACTATGCATGAATATTACACATGGGTAAAATTTTTCCGGATGAGCAAATAGAGAGCTTCGACCTGATTACATTGAGTGTAAAATCACTTCTGTATCTTCTATAATAACGGAGATATGGGAGTTTGAAATTTTATATAATGTTTTTGTAAAACGTGATTCCAAGGATGTATTACATTGTTTCAACAATGAAAGTGGTTATTTGAAATCTCCACGACAACGACAACAAATCATGCACAAATAGATTGTTTACTTTATTGTTATGATAGTTTCCATGGTAACTATGCATGAATATTACACATGGCTAAAATTTTTCCGGATGAGCAAATAGAGAGCTTCGACCTGATTACATTGAGTGTAAAATCACTTCTGTATCTTCTATAATAACGGAGATATGCGAGTTTGAAATTTTATATAATGTTTTTGTAAAACGTGATTCCAAGGACGTATTACATTGTTTCAACAATGAAAGTGGTTATTTGAAATCTCCACGACAACGACTACAATCATGCACAAATAGATTGTTTACTTTATTGTTATGGTAGTTTCCATGGTAACTATGCATGAATATTACACATGGGTAAAATTTTTCCGGATGAGCAAATAGAGAGCTTCGACCTGATTACATTGAGTGTAAAATCACTTCTGTATCTTCTATAATAACGGAGATATGGGAGTTTGAAATTTTATATAATGTTTTTGTAAAACGTGATTCCAAGGATGTATTACATTGTTTCAACAATGAAAGTGGTTATTTGAAATCTCCACGACAACGACAACAAATCATGCACAAATAGATTGTTTACTTTATTGTTATGATAGTTTCCATGGTAACTATGCATGAATATTACACATGGCTAAAATTTTTCCGGATGAGCAAATAGAGAGCTTCGACCTGATTACATTGAGTGTAAAATCACTTCTGTATCTTCTATAATAACGGAGATATGCGAGTTTGAAATTTTATATAATGTTTTTGTAAAACGTGATTCCAAGGACGTATTACATTGTTTCAACAATGAAAGTGGTTATTTGAAATCTCCACGACAACGACTACAATCATGCACAAATAGATTGTTTACTTTATTGTAATGATAGTTTCCATGGTAACTATGCATGAATATTACACATGGGTAAAATTTTTCCGGATGAGCAAATAGAGAGCTTCGACCTGATTACGTTGAGTGTAAAATCACTTCTGTATCTTCTATAGTAACGCAGATATGCGAGTTTGAAATTTTATATAATGTTTTTGTAAAACGTGATTCCAAGGATGTATTACATTGTTTCAACAATGAAAGTGGTTATTTCAAATCTCCACGACAACGACAACAATCATGCACAAATAGATTGTTTACTTTACTGTTATGATAGTTTCCATGGTAACTATGCATGAATATTACACATGGGTAAATTTTTTCCGGATGAGCCAATAGAGAGCTTCGACCTGATTACATTGAGTGTAAAATCACTTCTGTATCTTCTATAATAACGGAGATATGCGAGTTTGAAATTTTATATAATGTTCTTGTAAAACGTGATTCCAAGGATGTATTACATTGTTTCAACAATGAAAGTGGTAATTTGAAATCTCCACGACAACGACTACAATCATGCACAAATAGATTGTTTACTTTATTGTTATGATAGTTTCCATGGTAACTATGCATGAATATTACACATTGGTAAAATTTTTCCGGATGAGCCAATAGAGAGCTTCGACCTGATTACATTGAGTGTAAAATCACTTCTGTATCTTTTATAATAACGGAGATATGCGAGTTTGAAATTTTATATAATGTTCTTGTAAAACGTGATTCCAAGGATGTATTACATTGTTTCAACAATGAAAGTGGTTATTTGAAATCTCCACGACAACGACTACAATCATGCACAAATAGATTGTTTACTTTATTGTTATGAGAGTTTCCATGGTAACTATGCATGAATATTACACATGGGTAAAATTTTTCCGGATGAGCCAATAGAGAGCTTCGACCTGATTACATTGAGTGTAAAATCACTTCTGTATCTTTTATAATAACGGAGATATGCGAGTTTGAAATTTTATATAATGTTCTTGTAAAACGTGATTCCAAGGATGTATTACATTGTTTCAACAATAAAAGTGGTTATTTGAAATCTCCACGACAACGACAACAAATCATGCACAAATAGATTGTTTACTTTATTGTTATGATAGTTTTCATGGTAACTATGCATGAATATTACACATGGCTAAAATTTTTCCGGATGAGCAAATAGAGAGCTTCGACCTGATTACATTGAGTGTAAAATCACTTCTGTATCTTCTATAATAACGGAGATATGCGAGTTTGAAATTTTATATAATGTTTTTGTAAAACGTGATTCCAAGGACGTATTACATTGTTTCAACAATGAAAGTGGTTATTTGAAAACTCCACGACAACGACTACAATCATGCACAAATAGATTGTTTACTTTATTGTAATGATAGTTTCCATGGTAACTATGCATGAATATTACACATGGGTAAAATTTTTCCGGATGAGCAAATAGAGAGCTTCGACCTGATTACGTTGAGTGTAAAATCACTTCTGTATCTTCTATAGTAACGCAGATATGCGAGTTTGAAATTTTATATAATGTTTTTGTAAAACGTGATTCCAAGGATGTATCACATTGTTTCAACAATGAAAGTGGTTATTTCAAATCTCCACGACAACGACAACAATCATGCACAAATAGATTGTTTACTTTACTGTTATGATAGTTTCCATGGTAACTATGCATGAATATTACACATGGGTAAAATTTTTCCGGATGAGCCAATAGAGAGCTTCGACCTGATTACATTGAGTGTAAAATCACTTCTGTATCTTTTATAATAACGGAGATATGCGAGTTTGAAATTTTATATAATGTTCTTGTAAAACGTGATTCCAAGGATGTATTACATTGTTTCAACAATGAAAGTGGTTATTTGAAATCTCCACGACAACGACTACAATCATGCACAAATAGATTGTTTACTTTATTGTTATGATAGTTTCCATGGTAACTAAGCATGAATATTACACATGTCTAAAATTTTTCCGGATGAGCAAATAGAGAGCTTCGACCTGATTACATTGAGTGTAAAATCACTTCTGTATCTTCTATAGTAACAGAGATATGCGAGTTTGAAATTTTATTTAATGTTCTTGTAAAACGTGATTCCAAGGATGTATTACATTGTTTCAACAATGAAAGTGGTTATTTCAAATCTCCACGACAACGACTACAATCATGCACAAATAGATTGTTTACTTTATTGTTATGATAGTTTCCATGGTAACTATGCATGAATATTACACATTGGTAAAATTTTTCCGGATGAGCAAATAGAGAGCTTCGACCTGATTACATTGAGTGTAAAATCACTTCTGTATCTTCTATAGTAACAGAGATATGCGAGTTTGAAATTTTATTTAATGTTCTTGTAAAACGTGATTCCAACGATGTATTACATTGTTTCAACAATGAAAGTGGTTTTTTCAAATCTCCACGACAACGACTACAATCATGCACAAATAGATTGTTTACTTTATTGTTATGATAGTTTCCATGGTAACTAAGCATGAATATTACACATGGGTAAATTTTTTCCGGATGAGCCAATAGAGAGCTTCGACCTGATTACATTGAGTGTAAAATCACTTCTGTATCTTTTATAATAACGGAGATATGCGAGTTTGAAATTTTATATAATATTCTTGTAAAACGTGATTCCAAGGATGTATTACATTGTTTCAACAATGAAAGTGGTTATTTCAAATCTCCACGACAACGTCTACAATCATGCACAAATAGATTGTTTACTTTATTGTTATGGTAGTTTCCATGGTAACTATGCATGAATATTACACATGGGTAAAATTTTTCCGGATGAGCCAATAGAGAGCTTCGACCTGATTACATTGAGTGTAAAATCACTTCTGTATCTTTTATAATAACGGAGATATGCGAGTTTGAAATTTTATATAATGTTCTTGTAAAACGTGATTCCAAGGATGTATTACATTGTTTCAACAATGAAAGTGGTTATTTGAAATCTCCACGACAACGACTACAATCATGCACAAATAGATTGTTTACTTTATTGTTATGATAGTTTCCATGGTAACTAAGCATGAATATTACACATGTCTAAAATTTTTCCGGATGAGCAAATAGAGAGCTTCGACCTGATTACGTTGAGTGTAAAATCACTTCTGTATCTTCTATAGTAACGCAGATATGCGAGTTTGAAATTTTATATAATGTTTTTGTAAAACGTGATTCCAAGGATGTATCACATTGTTTCAACAATGAAAGTGGTTATTTCAAATCTCCACGACAACGACAACAATCATGCACAAATAGATTGTTTACTTTACTGTTATGATAGTTTCCATGGTAACTATGCATGAATATTACACATGGGTAAAATTTTTCCGGATGAGCCAATAGAGAGCTTCGACCTGATTACATTGAGTGTAAAATCACTTCTGTATCTTTTATAATAACGGAGATATGCGAGTTTGAAATTTTATATAATGTTCTTGTAAAACGTGATTCCAAGGATGTATTACATTGTTTCAACAATGAAAGTGGTTATTTGAAATCTCCACGACAACGACTACAATCATGCACAAATAGATTGTTTACTTTATTGTTATGATAGTTTCCATGATAACTAAGCATGAATATTACACATGTCTAAAATTTTTCCGGATGAGCAAATAGAGAGCTTCGACCTGATTACATTGAGTGTAAAATCACTTCTGTATCTTTTATAATAACGGAGATATGCGAGTTTGAAATTTTATATAATGTTCTTGTAAAACGTGATTCCAAGGATGTATTACATTGTTTCAACAATGAAAGTGGTTTTTTCAAATCTCCACGACAACGACTACAATCATGCACAAATAGATTGTTTACTTTATTGTTATGATAGTTTCCATGGTAACTATGCATGAATATTACACATTGGTAAAATTTTTCCGGATGAGCAAATAGAGAGCTTCGACCTGATTACATTGAGTGTAAAATCACTTCTGTATCTTTTATAATAACGGAGATATGCGAGTTTGAAATTTTATATAATGTTCTTGTAAAACGTGATTCCAAGGATGTATTACATTGTTTCAACAATGAAAGTGGTTATTTGAAATCTCCACGACAACGACTACAATCATGCACAAATAGATTGTTTACTTTATTGTTATGATAGTTTCCATGGTAACTATGCATGAATATTACACATGGGTAAAATTTTTCCGGATGAGCAAATAGAGAGCTTCGACCTGATTACATTGAGTGTAAAATCACTTCTGTATCTTCTATAGTAACAGAGATATGCGAGTTTGAAATTTTATTTAATGTTCTTGTAAAACGTGATTCCAAGGATGTATTACATTGTTTCAACAATGAAAGTGGTTTTTTTCAAATCTCCACGACAACGACTACAATCATGCACAAAAAGATTGTTTACTTTATTGTTATGATAGTTTCCATGGTAACTAAGCATGAATATTACACATGTTTAAAATTTTTTCGGATGAGCCAATAGAGAGCTTCGACCTGATTACATTGAGTGTAAAATCACTTCGGTATCTTCTATAATAACGGAGATATGCGAGTTTGAAATTTTATATAATATTCTTGTAAAACGTGATTCCAAGGATGTATTACATTGTTTCAACAATGAAAGTGGTTATTTCAAATCTCCACGACAACGACTACAATCATGCACAAATAGATTGTTTACTTTATTGTTATGATAGTTTCCATGGTAACTATGCATGAATATTACACATGGGTAAAATTTTTCCGGATGAGCAAATAGAGAGCTTCGACCTGATTACATTGAGTGTAAAATCACTTCTGTATCTTTTATAATAACGGAGATATGCGAGTTTGAAATTTTATATAATGTTTTTGTAAAACGTGATTCCAAGGATGTATTACATTGTTTCAACAATGAAAGTGGTTATTTGAAATCTCCACGACAACGACAACAAATCATGCACAAATAGATTGTTTACTTTTTTGTTATGATAGTTTCCATGGTAACTATGCATGAATATTACACATGGCTAAAATTTTTCCGGATGAGCCAATAGAGAGCTTCGACCTGATTACATTGAGTGTAAAATCACTTCTGTATCTTTTATAATAACGGAGATATGCGAGTTTGAAATTTTATATAATGTTCTTGTAAAACGTGATTCCAAGGATGTATTACATTGTTTCAACAATGAAAGTGGTTATTTGAAATCTCCACGACAACGACTACAATCATGCACAAATAGATTGTTTACTTTATTGTTATGATAGTTTCCATGGTAACTATGCATGAATATTACACATTGGTAAAATTTTTCCGGATGAGCAAATAGAGAGCTTCGACCTGATTACATTGAGTGTAAAATCACTTCTGTATCTTCTATAGTAACAGAGATATGCGAGTTTGAAATTTTATTTAATGTTCTTGTAAAACGTGATTCCAACGATGTATTACATTGTTTCAACAATGAAAGTGGTTTTTTCAAATCTCCACGACAACGACTACAATCATGCACAAATAGATTGTTTACTTTATTGTTATGATAGTTTCCATGGTAACTAAGCATGAATATTACACATGGGTAAATTTTTTCCGGATGAGCCAATAGAGAGCTTCGACCTGATTACATTGAGTGTAAAATCACTTCTGTATCTTTTATAATAACGGAGATATGCGAGTTTGAAATTTTATATAATATTCTTGTAAAACGTGATTCCAAGGATGTATTACATTGTTTCAACAATGAAAGTGGTTATTTCAAATCTCCACGACAACGACTACAATCATGCACAAATAGATTGTTTACTTTATTGTTATGGTAGTTTCCATGGTAACTATGCATGAATATTACACATGGGTAAAATTTTTCCGGATGAGCAAATAGAGAGCTTCGACCTGATTACGTTGAGTGTAAAATCACTTCTGTATCTTCTATAGTAACGCAGATATGCGAGTTTGAAATTTTATATAATGTTTTTGTAAAACGTGATTCCAAGGATGTATCACATTGTTTCAACAATGAAAGTGGTTATTTCAAATCTCCACGACAACGACAACAATCATGCACAAATAGATTGTTTACTTTACTGTTATGATAGTTTCCATGGTAACTATGCATGAATATTACACATGGGTAAAATTTTTCCGGATGAGCCAATAGAGAGCTTCGACCTGATTACATTGAGTGTAAAATCACTTCTGTATCTTTTATAATAACGGAGATATGCGAGTTTGAAATTTTATATAATGTTCTTGTAAAACGTGATTCCAAGGATGTATTACATTGTTTCAACAATGAAAGTGGTTATTTGAAATCTCCACGACAACGACTACAATCATGCACAAATAGATTGTTTACTTTATTGTTATGATAGTTTCCATGGTAACTAAGCATGAATATTACACATGTCTAAAATTTTTCCGGATGAGCAAATAGAGAGCTTCGACCTGATTACATTGAGTGTAAAATCACTTCTGTATCTTCTATAGTAACAGAGATATGCGAGTTTGAAATTTTATTTAATGTTCTTGTAAAACGTGATTCCAAGGATGTATTACATTGTTTCAACAATGAAAGTGGTTATTTCAAATCTCCACGACAACGACTACAATCATGCACAAATAGATTGTTTACTTTATTGTTATGATAGTTTCCATGGTAACTATGCATGAATATTACACATGGGTAAAATTTTTCCGGATGAGCAAATAGAGAGCTTCGACCTGATTACATTGAGTGTAAAATCACTTCTGTATCTTCTATAATAACGGAGATATGCGAGTTTGAAATTTTATATAATGTTTTTGTAAAACGTGATTCCAAGGATGTATTACATTGTTTCAACAATGAAAGTGGTTATTTGAAATCTCCACGACAACGACAACAAATCATGCACAAATAGATTGTTTACTTTATTGTTATGATAGTTTCCATGGTAACTATGCATGAATATTACACATGGCTAAAATTTTTCCGGATGAGCCAATAGAGAGCTTCGACCTGATTACATTGAGTGTAAAATCACTTCTGTATCTTTTATAATAACGGAGATATGCGAGTTTGAAATTTTATATAATGTTCTTGTAAAACGTGATTCCAAGGATGTATTACATTGTTTCAACAATGAAAGTGGTTATTTGAAATCTCCACGACAACGACTACAATCATGCACAAATAGATTGTTTACTTTATTGTTATGATAGTTTCCATGGTAACTATGCATGAATATTACACATTGGTAAAATTTTTCCGGATGAGCAAATAGAGAGCTTCGACCTGATTACATTGAGTGTAAAATCACTTCTGTATCTTCTATAGTAACAGAGATATGCGAGTTTGAAATTTTATTTAATGTTCTTGTAAAACGTGATTCCAACGATGTATTACATTGTTTCAACAATGAAAGTGGTTTTTTCAAATCTCCACGACAACGACTACAATCATGCACAAATAGATTGTTTACTTTATTGTTATGATAGTTTCCATGGTAACTAAGCATGAATATTACACATGGGTAAATTTTTTCCGGATGAGCCAATAGAGAGCTTCGACCTGATTACATTGAGTGTAAAATCACTTCTGTATCTTTTATAATAACGGAGATATGCGAGTTTGAAATTTTATATAATGTTCTTGTAAAACGTGATTCCAAGGATGTATTACATTGTTTCAACAATGAAAGTGGTTATTTGAAATCTCCACGACAACGACTACAATCATGCACAAATAGATTGTTTACTTTATTGTTATGGTAGTTTCCATGGTAACTATGCATGAATATTACACATGGGTAAAATTTTTCCGGATGAGCAAATAGAGAGCTTCGACCTGATTACGTTGAGTGTAAAATCACTTCTGTATCTTCTATAGTAACGCAGATATGCGAGTTTGAAATTTTATATAATGTTTTTGTAAAACGTGATTCCAAGGATGTATCACATTGTTTCAACAATGAAAGTGGTTATTTCAAATCTCCACGACAACGACAACAATCATGCACAAATAGATTGTTTACTTTACTGTTATGATAGTTTCCATGGTAACTATGCATGAATATTACACATGGGTAAAATTTTTCCGGATGAGCCAATAGAGAGCTTCGACCTGATTACATTGAGTGTAAAATCACTTCTGTATCTTTTATAATAACGGAGATATGCGAGTTTGAAATTTTATATAATGTTCTTGTAAAACGTGATTCCAAGGATGTATTACATTGTTTCAACAATGAAAGTGGTTATTTGAAATCTCCACGACAACGACTACAATCATGCACAAATAGATTGTTTACTTTATTGTTATGATAGTTTCCATGGTAACTAAGCATGAATATTACACATGTCTAAAATTTTTCCGGATGAGCAAATAGAGAGCTTCGACCTGATTACATTGAGTGTAAAATCACTTCTGTATCTTCTATAATAACGGAGATATGCGAGTTTGAAATTTTATATAATGTTTTTGTAAAACGTGATTCCAAGGACGTATTACATTGTTTCAACAATGAAAGTGGTTATTTGAAATCTCCACGACAACGACTACAATCATGCACAAATAGATTGTTTACTTTATTGTAATGATAGTTTCCATGGTAACTATGCATGAATATTACACATGGGTAAAATTTTTCCGGATGAGCAAATAGAGAGCTTCGACCTGATTACGTTGAGTGTAAAATCACTTCTGTATCTTCTATAGTAACGCAGATATGCGAGTTTGAAATTTTATATAATGTTTTTGTAAAACGTGATTCCAAGGACGTATTACATTGTTTCAACAATGAAAGTGGTTATTTGAAATCTCCACGACAACGACTACAATCATGCACAAATAGATTGTTTACTTTATTGTAATGATAGTTTCCATGGTAACTATGCATGAATATTACACATGGGTAAAATTTTTTCGGATGAGCCAATAGAGAGCTTCGACCTGATTACATTGAGTGTAAAATCACTTCGGTATCTTCTATAATAACGGAGATATGCGAGTTTGAAATTTTATATAATATTCTTGTAAAACGTGATTCCAAGGATGTATTACATTGTTTCAACAATGAAAGTGGTTATTTCAAATCTCCACGACAACGACTACAATCATGCACAAATAGATTGTTTACTTTATTGTTATGATAGTTTCCATGGTAACTATGCATGAATATTACACATGGGTAAAATTTTTCCGGATGAGCAAATAGAGAGCTTCGACCTGATTACATTGAGTGTAAAATCACTTCTGTATCTTTTATAATAACGGAGATATGCGAGTTTGAAATTTTATATAATGTTTTTGTAAAACGTGATTCCAAGGATGTATTACATTGTTTCAACAATGAAAGTGGTTATTTGAAATCTCCACGACAACGACAACAAATCATGCACAAATAGATTGTTTACTTTTTTGTTATGATAGTTTCCATGGTAACTATGCATGAATATTACACATGGCTAAAATTTTTCCGGATGAGCCAATAGAGAGCTTCGACCTGATTACATTGAGTGTAAAATCACTTCTGTATCTTTTATAATAACGGAGATATGCGAGTTTGAAATTTTATATAATGTTCTTGTAAAACGTGATTCCAAGGATGTATTACATTGTTTCAACAATGAAAGTGGTTATTTGAAATCTCCACGACAACGACTACAATCATGCACAAATAGATTGTTTACTTTATTGTTATGATAGTTTCCATGGTAACTATGCATGAATATTACACATTGGTAAAATTTTTCCGGATGAGCAAATAGAGAGCTTCGACCTGATTACATTGAGTGTAAAATCACTTCTGTATCTTCTATAGTAACAGAGATATGCGAGTTTGAAATTTTATTTAATGTTCTTGTAAAACGTGATTCCAACGATGTATTACATTGTTTCAACAATGAAAGTGGTTTTTTCAAATCTCCACGACAACGACTACAATCATGCACAAATAGATTGTTTACTTTATTGTTATGATAGTTTCCATGGTAACTATCATGAATATTACACATGGGTAAATTTTTTCCGGATGAGCCAATAGAGAGCTTCGACCTGATTACATTGAGTGTAAAATCACTTCTGTATCTTTTATAATAACGGAGATATGCGAGTTTGAAATTTTATATAATATTCTTGTAAAACGTGATTCCAAGGATGTATTACATTGTTTCAACAATGAAAGTGGTTATTTCAAATCTCCACGACAACGACTACAATCATGCACAAATAGATTGTTTACTTTATTGTTATGGTAGTTTCCATGGTAACTATGCATGAATATTACACATGGGTAAAATTTTTCCGGATGAGCAAATAGAGAGCTTCGACCTGATTACGTTGAGTGTAAAATCACTTCTGTATCTTCTATAGTAACGCAGATATGCGAGTTTGAAATTTTATATAATGTTTTTGTAAAACGTGATTCCAAGGATGTATCACATTGTTTCAACAATGAAAGTGGTTATTTCAAATCTCCACGACAACGACAACAATCATGCACAAATAGATTGTTTACTTTACTGTTATGATAGTTTCCATGGTAACTATGCATGAATATTACACATGGGTAAAATTTTTCCGGATGAGCCAATAGAGAGCTTCGACCTGATTACATTGAGTGTAAAATCACTTCTGTATCTTTTATAATAACGGAGATATGCGAGTTTGAAATTTTATATAATGTTCTTGTAAAACGTGATTCCAAGGATGTATTACATTGTTTCAACAATGAAAGTGGTTATTTGAAATCTCCACGACAACGACTACAATCATGCACAAATAGATTGTTTACTTTATTGTTATGATAGTTTCCATGGTAACTAAGCATGAATATTACACATGTCTAAAATTTTTCCGGATGAGCAAATAGAGAGCTTCGACCTGATTACATTGAGTGTAAAATCACTTCTGTATCTTCTATAGTAACAGAGATATGCGAGTTTGAAATTTTATTTAATGTTCTTGTAAAACGTGATTCCAAGGATGTATTACATTGTTTCAACAATGAAAGTGGTTATTTCAAATCTCCACGACAACGACTACAATCATGCACAAATAGATTGTTTACTTTATTGTTATGATAGTTTCCATGGTAACTATGCATGAATATTACACATGGGTAAAATTTTTCCGGATGAGCAAATAGAGAGCTTCGACCTGATTACATTGAGTGTAAAATCACTTCTGTATCTTCTATAATAACGGAGATATGCGAGTTTGAAATTTTATATAATGTTTTTGTAAAACGTGATTCCAAGGATGTATTACATTGTTTCAACAATGAAAGTGGTTATTTGAAATCTCCACGACAACGACAACAAATCATGCACAAATAGATTGTTTACTTTATTGTTATGATAGTTTCCATGGTAACTATGCATGAATATTACACATGGCTAAAATTTTTCCGGATGAGCCAATAGAGAGCTTCGACCTGATTACATTGAGTGTAAAATCACTTCTGTATCTTTTATAATAACGGAGATATGCGAGTTTGAAATTTTATATAATGTTCTTGTAAAACGTGATTCCAAGGATGTATTACATTGTTTCAACAATGAAAGTGGTTATTTGAAATCTCCACGACAACGACTACAATCATGCACAAATAGATTGTTTACTTTATTGTTATGATAGTTTCCATGGTAACTATGCATGAATATTACACATTGGTAAAATTTTTCCGGATGAGCAAATAGAGAGCTTCGACCTGATTACATTGAGTGTAAAATCACTTCTGTATCTTCTATAGTAACAGAGATATGCGAGTTTGAAATTTTATTTAATGTTCTTGTAAAACGTGATTCCAACGATGTATTACATTGTTTCAACAATGAAAGTGGTTTTTTCAAATCTCCACGACAACGACTACAATCATGCACAAATAGATTGTTTACTTTATTGTTATGATAGTTTCCATGGTAACTAAGCATGAATATTACACATGGGTAAATTTTTTCCGGATGAGCCAATAGAGAGCTTCGACCTGATTACATTGAGTGTAAAATCACTTCTGTATCTTTTATAATAACGGAGATATGCGAGTTTGAAATTTTATATAATGTTCTTGTAAAACGTGATTCCAAGGATGTATTACATTGTTTCAACAATGAAAGTGGTTATTTGAAATCTCCACGACAACGACAACAAATCATGCACAAATAGATTGTTTACTTTATTGTTATGATAGTTTCCATGGTAACTATGCATGAATATTACACATGGCTAAAATTTTTCCGGATGAGCCAATAGAGAGCTTCGACCTGATTACATTGAGTGTAAAATCACTTCTGTATCTTTTATAATAACGGAGATATGCGAGTTTGAAATTTTATATAATGTTCTTGTAAAACGTGATTCCAAGGATGTATTACATTGTTTCAACAATGAAAGTGGTTATTTGAAATCTCCACGACAACGACTACAATCATGCACAAATAGATTGTTTACTTTATTGTTATGATAGTTTCCATGGTAACTATGCATGAATATTACACATTGGTAAAATTTTTCCGGATGAGCAAATAGAGAGCTTCGACCTGATTACATTGAGTGTAAAATCACTTCTGTATCTTCTATAGTAACAGAGATATGCGAGTTTGAAATTTTATTTAATGTTCTTGTAAAACGTGATTCCAACGATGTATTACATTGTTTCAACAATGAAAGTGGTTTTTTCAAATCTCCACGACAACGACTACAATCATGCACAAATAGATTGTTTACTTTATTGTTATGATAGTTTCCATGGTAACTAAGCATGAATATTACACATGGGTAAATTTTTTCCGGATGAGCCAATAGAGAGCTTCGACCTGATTACATTGAGTGTAAAATCACTTCTGTATCTTTTATAATAACGGAGATATGCGAGTTTGAAATTTTATATAATGTTCTTGTAAAACGTGATTCCAAGGATGTATTACATTGTTTCAACAATGAAAGTGGTTATTTGAAATCTCCACGACAACGACTACAATCATGCACAAATAGATTGTTTACTTTATTGTTATGGTAGTTTCCATGGTAACTATGCATGAATATTACACATGGGTAAAATTTTTCCGGATGAGCAAATAGAGAGCTTCGACCTGATTACGTTGAGTGTAAAATCACTTCTGTATCTTCTATAGTAACGCAGATATGCGAGTTTGAAATTTTATATAATGTTTTTGTAAAACGTGATTCCAAGGATGTATCACATTGTTTCAACAATGAAAGTGGTTATTTCAAATCTCCACGACAACGACAACAATCATGCACAAATAGATTGTTTACTTTACTGTTATGATAGTTTCCATGGTAACTATGCATGAATATTACACATGGGTAAAATTTTTCCGGATGAGCCAATAGAGAGCTTCGACCTGATTACATTGAGTGTAAAATCACTTCTGTATCTTTTATAATAACGGAGATATGCGAGTTTGAAATTTTATATAATGTTCTTGTAAAACGTGATTCCAAGGATGTATTACATTGTTTCAACAATGAAAGTGGTTATTTGAAATCTCCACGACAACGACTACAATCATGCACAAATAGATTGTTTACTTTATTGTAATGATAGTTTCCATGGTAACTATGCATGAATATTACACATGGGTAAAATTTTTCCGGATGAGCAAATAGAGAGCTTCGACCTGATTACGTTGAGTGTAAAATCACTTCTGTATCTTCTATAGTAACGCAGATATGCGAGTTTGAAATTTTATATAATGTTTTTGTAAAACGTGATTCCAAGGACGTATTACATTGTTTCAACAATGAAAGTGGTTATTTGAAATCTCCACGACAACGACTACAATCATGCACAAATAGATTGTTTACTTTATTGTAATGATAGTTTCCATGGTAACTATGCATGAATATTACACATGGGTAAAATTTTTTCGGATGAGCCAATAGAGAGCTTCGACCTGATTACATTGAGTGTAAAATCACTTCGGTATCTTCTATAATAACGGAGATATGCGAGTTTGAAATTTTATATAATATTCTTGTAAAACGTGATTCCAAGGATGTATTACATTGTTTCAACAATGAAAGTGGTTATTTCAAATCTCCACGACAACGACTACAATCATGCACAAATAGATTGTTTACTTTATTGTTATGATAGTTTCCATGGTAACTATGCATGAATATTACACATGGGTAAAATTTTTCCGGATGAGCAAATAGAGAGCTTCGACCTGATTACATTGAGTGTAAAATCACTTCTGTATCTTTTATAATAACGGAGATATGCGAGTTTGAAATTTTATATAATGTTTTTGTAAAACGTGATTCCAAGGATGTATTACATTGTTTCAACAATGAAAGTGGTTATTTGAAATCTCCACGACAACGACAACAAATCATGCACAAATAGATTGTTTACTTTTTTGTTATGATAGTTTCCATGGTAACTATGCATGAATATTACACATGGCTAAAATTTTTCCGGATGAGCCAATAGAGAGCTTCGACCTGATTACATTGAGTGTAAAATCACTTCTGTATCTTTTATAATAACGGAGATATGCGAGTTTGAAATTTTATATAATGTTCTTGTAAAACGTGATTCCAAGGATGTATTACATTGTTTCAACAATGAAAGTGGTTATTTGAAATCTCCACGACAACGACTACAATCATGCACAAATAGATTGTTTACTTTATTGTTATGATAGTTTCCATGGTAACTATGCATGAATATTACACATTGGTAAAATTTTTCCGGATGAGCAAATAGAGAGCTTCGACCTGATTACATTGAGTGTAAAATCACTTCTGTATCTTCTATAGTAACAGAGATATGCGAGTTTGAAATTTTATTTAATGTTCTTGTAAAACGTGATTCCAACGATGTATTACATTGTTTCAACAATGAAAGTGGTTTTTTCAAATCTCCACGACAACGACTACAATCATGCACAAATAGATTGTTTACTTTATTGTTATGATAGTTTCCATGGTAACTAAGCATGAATATTACACATGGGTAAATTTTTTCCGGATGAGCCAATAGAGAGCTTCGACCTGATTACATTGAGTGTAAAATCACTTCTGTATCTTTTATAATAACGGAGATATGCGAGTTTGAAATTTTATATAATATTCTTGTAAAACGTGATTCCAAGGATGTATTACATTGTTTCAACAATGAAAGTGGTTATTTCAAATCTCCACGACAACGACTACAATCATGCACAAATAGATTGTTTACTTTATTGTTATGGTAGTTTCCATGGTAACTATGCATGAATATTACACATGGGTAAAATTTTTCCGGATGAGCAAATAGAGAGCTTCGACCTGATTACGTTGAGTGTAAAATCACTTCTGTATCTTCTATAGTAACGCAGATATGCGAGTTTGAAATTTTATATAATGTTTTTGTAAAACGTGATTCCAAGGATGTATCACATTGTTTCAACAATGAAAGTGGTTATTTCAAATCTCCACGACAACGACAACAATCATGCACAAATAGATTGTTTACTTTACTGTTATGATAGTTTCCATGGTAACTATGCATGAATATTACACATGGGTAAAATTTTTCCGGATGAGCCAATAGAGAGCTTCGACCTGATTACATTGAGTGTAAAATCACTTCTGTATCTTTTATAATAACGGAGATATGCGAGTTTGAAATTTTATATAATGTTCTTGTAAAACGTGATTCCAAGGATGTATTACATTGTTTCAACAATGAAAGTGGTTATTTGAAATCTCCACGACAACGACTACAATCATGCACAAATAGATTGTTTACTTTATTGTTATGATAGTTTCCATGGTAACTAAGCATGAATATTACACATGTCTAAAATTTTTCCGGATGAGCAAATAGAGAGCTTCGACCTGATTACATTGAGTGTAAAATCACTTCTGTATCTTCTATAGTAACAGAGATATGCGAGTTTGAAATTTTATTTAATGTTCTTGTAAAACGTGATTCCAAGGATGTATTACATTGTTTCAACAATGAAAGTGGTTATTTCAAATCTCCACGACAACGACTACAATCATGCACAAATAGATTGTTTACTTTATTGTTATGATAGTTTCCATGGTAACTATGCATGAATATTACACATGGGTAAAATTTTTCCGGATGAGCAAATAGAGAGCTTCGACCTGATTACATTGAGTGTAAAATCACTTCTGTATCTTCTATAATAACGGAGATATGCGAGTTTGAAATTTTATATAATGTTTTTGTAAAACGTGATTCCAAGGATGTATTACATTGTTTCAACAATGAAAGTGGTTATTTGAAATCTCCACGACAACGACAACAAATCATGCACAAATAGATTGTTTACTTTATTGTTATGATAGTTTCCATGGTAACTATGCATGAATATTACACATGGCTAAAATTTTTCCGGATGAGCCAATAGAGAGCTTCGACCTGATTACATTGAGTGTAAAATCACTTCTGTATCTTTTATAATAACGGAGATATGCGAGTTTGAAATTTTATATAATGTTCTTGTAAAACGTGATTCCAAGGATGTATTACATTGTTTCAACAATGAAAGTGGTTATTTGAAATCTCCACGACAACGACTACAATCATGCACAAATAGATTGTTTACTTTATTGTTATGATAGTTTCCATGGTAACTATGCATGAATATTACACATTGGTAAAATTTTTCCGGATGAGCAAATAGAGAGCTTCGACCTGATTACATTGAGTGTAAAATCACTTCTGTATCTTCTATAGTAACAGAGATATGCGAGTTTGAAATTTTATTTAATGTTCTTGTAAAACGTGATTCCAACGATGTATTACATTGTTTCAACAATGAAAGTGGTTTTTTCAAATCTCCACGACAACGACTACAATCATGCACAAATAGATTGTTTACTTTATTGTTATGATAGTTTCCATGGTAACTAAGCATGAATATTACACATGGGTAAATTTTTTCCGGATGAGCCAATAGAGAGCTTCGACCTGATTACATTGAGTGTAAAATCACTTCTGTATCTTTTATAATAACGGAGATATGCGAGTTTGAAATTTTATATAATGTTCTTGTAAAACGTGATTCCAAGGATGTATTACATTGTTTCAACAATGAAAGTGGTTATTTGAAATCTCCACGACAACGACTACAATCATGCACAAATAGATTGTTTACTTTATTGTTATGGTAGTTTCCATGGTAACTATGCATGAATATTACACATGGGTAAAATTTTTCCGGATGAGCAAATAGAGAGCTTCGACCTGATTACGTTGAGTGTAAAATCACTTCTGTATCTTCTATAGTAACGCAGATATGCGAGTTTGAAATTTTATATAATGTTTTTGTAAAACGTGATTCCAAGGATGTATCACATTGTTTCAACAATGAAAGTGGTTATTTCAAATCTCCACGACAACGACAACAATCATGCACAAATAGATTGTTTACTTTACTGTTATGATAGTTTCCATGGTAACTATGCATGAATATTACACATGGGTAAAATTTTTCCGGATGAGCCAATAGAGAGCTTCGACCTGATTACATTGAGTGTAAAATCACTTCTGTATCTTTTATAATAACGGAGATATGCGAGTTTGAAATTTTATATAATGTTCTTGTAAAACGTGATTCCAAGGATGTATTACATTGTTTCAACAATGAAAGTGGTTATTTGAAATCTCCACGACAACGACTACAATCATGCACAAATAGATTGTTTACTTTATTGTTATGATAGTTTCCATGGTAACTAAGCATGAATATTACACATGTCTAAAATTTTTCCGGATGAGCAAATAGAGAGCTTCGACCTGATTACATTGAGTGTAAAATCACTTCTGTATCTTCTATAATAACGGAGATATGCGAGTTTGAAATTTTATATAATGTTTTTGTAAAACGTGATTCCAAGGACGTATTACATTGTTTCAACAATGAAAGTGGTTATTTGAAATCTCCACGACAACGACTACAATCATGCACAAATAGATTGTTTACTTTATTGTAATGATAGTTTCCATGGTAACTATGCATGAATATTACACATGGGTAAAATTTTTCCGGATGAGCAAATAGAGAGCTTCGACCTGATTACGTTGAGTGTAAAATCACTTCTGTATCTTCTATAGTAACGCAGATATGCGAGTTTGAAATTTTATATAATGTTTTTGTAAAACGTGATTCCAAGGACGTATTACATTGTTTCAACAATGAAAGTGGTTATTTGAAATCTCCACGACAACGACTACAATCATGCACAAATAGATTGTTTACTTTATTGTAATGATAGTTTCCATGGTAACTATGCATGAATATTACACATGGGTAAAATTTTTTCGGATGAGCCAATAGAGAGCTTCGACCTGATTACATTGAGTGTAAAATCACTTCGGTATCTTCTATAATAACGGAGATATGCGAGTTTGAAATTTTATATAATATTCTTGTAAAACGTGATTCCAAGGATGTATTACATTGTTTCAACAATGAAAGTGGTTATTTCAAATCTCCACGACAACGACTACAATCATGCACAAATAGATTGTTTACTTTATTGTTATGATAGTTTCCATGGTAACTATGCATGAATATTACACATGGGTAAAATTTTTCCGGATGAGCAAATAGAGAGCTTCGACCTGATTACATTGAGTGTAAAATCACTTCTGTATCTTTTATAATAACGGAGATATGCGAGTTTGAAATTTTATATAATGTTTTTGTAAAACGTGATTCCAAGGATGTATTACATTGTTTCAACAATGAAAGTGGTTATTTGAAATCTCCACGACAACGACAACAAATCATGCACAAATAGATTGTTTACTTTTTTGTTATGATAGTTTCCATGGTAACTATGCATGAATATTACACATGGCTAAAATTTTTCCGGATGAGCCAATAGAGAGCTTCGACCTGATTACATTGAGTGTAAAATCACTTCTGTATCTTTTATAATAACGGAGATATGCGAGTTTGAAATTTTATATAATGTTCTTGTAAAACGTGATTCCAAGGATGTATTACATTGTTTCAACAATGAAAGTGGTTATTTGAAATCTCCACGACAACGACTACAATCATGCACAAATAGATTGTTTACTTTATTGTTATGATAGTTTCCATGGTAACTATGCATGAATATTACACATTGGTAAAATTTTTCCGGATGAGCAAATAGAGAGCTTCGACCTGATTACATTGAGTGTAAAATCACTTCTGTATCTTCTATAGTAACAGAGATATGCGAGTTTGAAATTTTATTTAATGTTCTTGTAAAACGTGATTCCAACGATGTATTACATTGTTTCAACAATGAAAGTGGTTTTTTCAAATCTCCACGACAACGACTACAATCATGCACAAATAGATTGTTTACTTTATTGTTATGATAGTTTCCATGGTAACTAAGCATGAATATTACACATGGGTAAATTTTTTCCGGATGAGCCAATAGAGAGCTTCGACCTGATTACATTGAGTGTAAAATCACTTCTGTATCTTTTATAATAACGGAGATATGCGAGTTTGAAATTTTATATAATATTCTTGTAAAACGTGATTCCAAGGATGTATTACATTGTTTCAACAATGAAAGTGGTTATTTCAAATCTCCACGACAACGACTACAATCATGCACAAATAGATTGTTTACTTTATTGTTATGGTAGTTTCCATGGTAACTATGCATGAATATTACACATGGGTAAAATTTTTCCGGATGAGCAAATAGAGAGCTTCGACCTGATTACGTTGAGTGTAAAATCACTTCTGTATCTTCTATAGTAACGCAGATATGCGAGTTTGAAATTTTATATAATGTTTTTGTAAAACGTGATTCCAAGGATGTATCACATTGTTTCAACAATGAAAGTGGTTATTTCAAATCTCCACGACAACGACAACAATCATGCACAAATAGATTGTTTACTTTACTGTTATGATAGTTTCCATGGTAACTATGCATGAATATTACACATGGGTAAAATTTTTCCGGATGAGCCAATAGAGAGCTTCGACCTGATTACATTGAGTGTAAAATCACTTCTGTATCTTTTATAATAACGGAGATATGCGAGTTTGAAATTTTATATAATGTTCTTGTAAAACGTGATTCCAAGGATGTATTACATTGTTTCAACAATGAAAGTGGTTATTTGAAATCTCCACGACAACGACTACAATCATGCACAAATAGATTGTTTACTTTATTGTTATGATAGTTTCCATGGTAACTAAGCATGAATATTACACATGTCTAAAATTTTTCCGGATGAGCAAATAGAGAGCTTCGACCTGATTACATTGAGTGTAAAATCACTTCTGTATCTTCTATAGTAACAGAGATATGCGAGTTTGAAATTTTATTTAATGTTCTTGTAAAACGTGATTCCAAGGATGTATTACATTGTTTCAACAATGAAAGTGGTTATTTCAAATCTCCACGACAACGACTACAATCATGCACAAATAGATTGTTTACTTTATTGTTATGATAGTTTCCATGGTAACTATGCATGAATATTACACATGGGTAAAATTTTTCCGGATGAGCAAATAGAGAGCTTCGACCTGATTACATTGAGTGTAAAATCACTTCTGTATCTTCTATAATAACGGAGATATGCGAGTTTGAAATTTTATATAATGTTTTTGTAAAACGTGATTCCAAGGATGTATTACATTGTTTCAACAATGAAAGTGGTTATTTGAAATCTCCACGACAACGACAACAAATCATGCACAAATAGATTGTTTACTTTATTGTTATGATAGTTTCCATGGTAACTATGCATGAATATTACACATGGCTAAAATTTTTCCGGATGAGCCAATAGAGAGCTTCGACCTGATTACATTGAGTGTAAAATCACTTCTGTATCTTTTATAATAACGGAGATATGCGAGTTTGAAATTTTATATAATGTTCTTGTAAAACGTGATTCCAAGGATGTATTACATTGTTTCAACAATGAAAGTGGTTATTTGAAATCTCCACGACAACGACTACAATCATGCACAAATAGATTGTTTACTTTATTGTTATGATAGTTTCCATGGTAACTATGCATGAATATTACACATTGGTAAAATTTTTCCGGATGAGCAAATAGAGAGCTTCGACCTGATTACATTGAGTGTAAAATCACTTCTGTATCTTCTATAGTAACAGAGATATGCGAGTTTGAAATTTTATTTAATGTTCTTGTAAAACGTGATTCCAACGATGTATTACATTGTTTCAACAATGAAAGTGGTTTTTTCAAATCTCCACGACAACGACTACAATCATGCACAAATAGATTGTTTACTTTATTGTTATGATAGTTTCCATGGTAACTAAGCATGAATATTACACATGGGTAAATTTTTTCCGGATGAGCCAATAGAGAGCTTCGACCTGATTACATTGAGTGTAAAATCACTTCTGTATCTTTTATAATAACGGAGATATGCGAGTTTGAAATTTTATATAATGTTCTTGTAAAACGTGATTCCAAGGATGTATTACATTGTTTCAACAATGAAAGTGGTTATTTGAAATCTCCACGACAACGACTACAATCATGCACAAATAGATTGTTTACTTTATTGTTATGGTAGTTTCCATGGTAACTATGCATGAATATTACACATGGGTAAAATTTTTCCGGATGAGCAAATAGAGAGCTTCGACCTGATTACGTTGAGTGTAAAATCACTTCTGTATCTTCTATAGTAACGCAGATATGCGAGTTTGAAATTTTATATAATGTTTTTGTAAAACGTGATTCCAAGGATGTATCACATTGTTTCAACAATGAAAGTGGTTATTTCAAATCTCCACGACAACGACAACAATCATGCACAAATAGATTGTTTACTTTACTGTTATGATAGTTTCCATGGTAACTATGCATGAATATTACACATGGGTAAAATTTTTCCGGATGAGCCAATAGAGAGCTTCGACCTGATTACATTGAGTGTAAAATCACTTCTGTATCTTTTATAATAACGGAGATATGCGAGTTTGAAATTTTATATAATGTTCTTGTAAAACGTGATTCCAAGGATGTATTACATTGTTTCAACAATGAAAGTGGTTATTTGAAATCTCCACGACAACGACTACAATCATGCACAAATAGATTGTTTACTTTATTGTTATGATAGTTTCCATGGTAACTAAGCATGAATATTACACATGTCTAAAATTTTTCCGGATGAGCAAATAGAGAGCTTCGACCTGATTACATTGAGTGTAAAATCACTTCTGTATCTTCTATAATAACGGAGATATGCGAGTTTGAAATTTTATATAATGTTTTTGTAAAACGTGATTCCAAGGACGTATTACATTGTTTCAACAATGAAAGTGGTTATTTGAAATCTCCACGACAACGACTACAATCATGCACAAATAGATTGTTTACTTTATTGTAATGATAGTTTCCATGGTAACTATGCATGAATATTACACATGGGTAAAATTTTTCCGGATGAGCAAATAGAGAGCTTCGACCTGATTACGTTGAGTGTAAAATCACTTCTGTATCTTCTATAGTAACGCAGATATGCGAGGTTGAAATTTTATATAATGTTTTTGTAAAACGTGATTCCAAGGATGTATTACATTGTTTCAACAATGAAAGTGGTTATTTCAAATCTCCACGACAACGACAACAATCATGCACAAATAGATTGTTTACTTTACTGTTATGATAGTTTCCATGGTAACTATGCATGAATATTACACATGGGTAAATTTTTTCCGGATGAGCCAATAGAGAGCTTCGACCTGATTACATTGAGTGTAAAATCACTTCTGTATCTTCTATAATAACGGAGATATGCGAGTTTGAAATTTTATATAATGTTCTTGTAAAACGTGATTCCAAGGATGTATTACATTGTTTCAACAATGAAAGTGGTTATTTGAAATCTCCACGACAACGACAACAAATCATGCACAAATAGATTGTTTACTTTATTGTTATGATAGTTTCCATGGTAACTATGCATGAATATTACACATGGCTAAAATTTTTCCGGATGAGCAAATAGAGAGCTTCGACCTGATTACATTGAGTGTAAAATCACTTCTGTATCTTCTATAATAACGGAGATATGCGAGTTTGAAATTTTATATAATGTTTTTGTAAAACGTGATTCCAAGGACGTATTACATTGTTTCAACAATGAAAGTGGTTATTTGAAATCTCCACGACAACGACTACAATCATGCACAAATAGATTGTTTACTTTATTGTAATGATAGTTTCCATGGTAACTATGCATGAATATTACACATGGGTAAAATTTTTCCGGATGAGCAAATAGAGAGCTTCGACCTGATTACGTTGAGTGTAAAATCACTTCTGTATCTTCTATAGTAACGCAGATATGCGAGTTTGAAATTTTATATAATGTTTTTGTAAAACGTGATTCCAAGGATGTATTACATTGTTTCAACAATGAAAGTGGTTATTTCAAATCTCCACGACAACGACAACAATCATGCACAAATAGATTGTTTACTTTACTGTTATGATAGTTTCCATGGTAACTATGCATGAATATTACACATGGGTAATTTTTTTCCGGATGAGCCAATAGAGAGCTTCGACCTGATTACATTGAGTGTAAAATCACTTCTGTATCTTCTATAATAACGGAGATATGCGAGTTTGAAATTTTATATAATGTTCTTGTAAAACGTGATTCCAAGGATGTATTACATTGTTTCAACAATGAAAGTGGTTATTTGAAATCTCCACGACAACGACTACAATCATGCACAAATAGATTGTTTACTTTATTGTTATGATAGTTTCCATGGTAACTATGCATGAATATTACACATTGGTAAAATTTTTCCGGATGAGCCAATAGAGAGCTTCGACCTGATTACATTGAGTGTAAAATCACTTCTGTATCTTTTATAATAACGGAGATATGCGAGTTTGAAATTTTATATAATGTTCTTGTAAAACGTGATTCCAAGGATGTATTACATTGTTTCAACAATGAAAGTGGTTATTTGAAATCTCCACGACAACGACTACAATCATGCACAAATAGATTGTTTACTTTATTGTTATGATAGTTTCCATGGTAACTATGCATGAATATTACACATTGGTAAAATTTTTCCGGATGAGCAAATAGAGAGCTTCGACCTGATTACATTGAGTGTAAAATCACTTCTGTATCTTCTATAGTAACAGAGATATGCGAGTTTGAAATTTTATTTAATGTTCTTGTAAAACGTGATTCCAAGGATGTATTACATTGTTTCAACAATGAAAGTGGTTATTTCAAATCTCCACGACAACGACTACAATCATGCACAAATAGATTGTTTACTTTATTGTTATGATAGTTTCCATGGTAACTATGCATGAATATTACACATGGGTAAAATTTTTCCGGATGAGCAAATAGAGAGCTTCGACCTGATTACATTGAGTGTAAAATCACTTCTGTATAATCTATAGTAACAGAGATATGCGAGTTTGAAATTTTATTTAATGTTCTTGTAAAACGTGATTCCAAGGATGTATTACATTGTTTCAACAATGAAAGTGGTTTTTTTCAAATCTCCACGACAACGACTACAATCATGCACAAAAAGATTGTTTACTTTATTGTTATGATAGTTTCCATGGTAACTAAGCATGAATATTACACATGTTTAAAATTTTTTCGGATGAGCCAATAGAGAGCTTCGACCTGATTACATTGAGTGTAAAATCACTTCTGTATCTTCTATAATAACGGAGATATGCGAGTTTGAAATTTTATATAATATTCTTGTAAAACGTGATTCCAAGGATGTATTACATTGTTTCAACAATGAAAGTGGTTATTTCAAATCTCCACGACAACGACTACAATCATGCACAAATAGATTGTTTACTTTATTGTTATGATAGTTTCCATGGTAACTATGCATGAATATTACACATGGGTAAAATTTTTCCGGATGAGCAAATAGAGAGCTTCGACCTGATTACATTGAGTGTAAAATCACTTCTGTATCTTCTATAATAACGGAGATATGCGAGTTTGAAATTTTATATAATGTTTTTGTAAAACGTGATTCCAAGGATGTATTACATTGTTTCAACAATGAAAGTGGTTATTTGAAATCTCCACGACAACGACTACAATCATGCACAAATAGATTGTTTACTTTATTGTTATGATAGTTTCCATGGTAACTATGCATGAATATTACACATTGGTAAAATTTTTCCGGATGAGCAAATAGAGAGCTTCGACCTGATTACATTGAGTGTAAAATCACTTCTGTATCTTCTATAGTAACAGAGATATGCGAGTTTGAAATTTTATTTAATGTTCTTGTAAAACGTGATTCCAACGATGTATTACATTGTTTCAACAATGAAAGTGGTTTTTTCAAATCTCCACGACAACGACTACAATCATGCACAAATAGATTGTTTACTTTATTGTTATGATAGTTTCCATGGTAACTAAGCATGAATATTACACATGGGTAAATTTTTTCCGGATGAGCCAATAGAGAGCTTCGACCTGATTACATTGAGTGTAAAATCACTTCTGTATCTTTTATAATAACGGAGATATGCGAGTTTGAAATTTTATATAATGTTCTTGTAAAACGTGATTCCAAGGATGTATTACATTGTTTCAACAATGAAAGTGGTTATTTCAAATCTCCACGACAACGACTACAATCATGCACAAATAGATTGTTTACTTTATTGTTATGGTAGTTTCCATGGTAACTATGCATGAATATTACACATGGGTAAAATTTTTCCGGATGAGCAAATAGAGAGCTTCGACCTGATTACGTTGAGTGTAAAATCACTTCTGTATCTTCTATAGTAACGCAGATATGCGAGTTTGAAATTTTATATAATGTTTTTGTAAAACGTGATTCCAAGGATGTATCACATTGTTTCAACAATGAAAGTGGTTATTTCAAATCTCCACGACAACGACAACAATCATGCACAAATAGATTGTTTACTTTACTGTTATGATAGTTTCCATGGTAACTATGCATGAATATTACACATGGGTAAAATTTTTCCGGATGAGCCAATAGAGAGCTTCGACCTGATTACATTGAGTGTAAAATCACTTCTGTATCTTTTATAATAACGGAGATATGCGAGTTTGAAATTTTATATAATGTTCTTGTAAAACGTGATTCCAAGGATGTATTACATTGTTTCAACAATGAAAGTGGTTATTTGAAATCTCCACGACAACGACTACAATCATGCACAAATAGATTGTTTACTTTATTGTTATGATAGTTTCCATGGTAACTAAGCATGAATATTACACATGTCTAAAATTTTTCCGGATGAGCAAATAGAGAGCTTCGACCTGATTACATTGAGTGTAAAATCACTTCTGTATCTTCTATAATAACGGAGATATGCGAGTTTGAAATTTTATATAATGTTTTTGTAAAACGTGATTCCAAGGACGTATTACATTGTTTCAACAATGAAAGTGGTTATTTGAAATCTCCACGACAACGACTACAATCATGCACAAATAGATTGTTTACTTTATTGTAATGATAGTTTCCATGGTAACTATGCATGAATATTACACATGGGTAAAATTTTTCCGGATGAGCAAATAGAGAGCTTCGACCTGATTACGTTGAGTGTAAAATCACTTCTGTATCTTCTATAGTAACGCAGATATGCGAGGTTGAAATTTTATATAATGTTTTTGTAAAACGTGATTCCAAGGATGTATTACATTGTTTCAACAATGAAAGTGGTTATTTCAAATCTCCACGACAACGACAACAATCATGCACAAATAGATTGTTTACTTTACTGTTATGATAGTTTCCATGGTAACTATGCATGAATATTACACATGGGTAAATTTTTTCCGGATGAGCCAATAGAGAGCTTCGACCTGATTACATTGAGTGTAAAATCACTTCTGTATCTTCTATAATAACGGAGATATGCGAGTTTGAAATTTTATATAATGTTCTTGTAAAACGTGATTCCAAGGATGTATTACATTGTTTCAACAATGAAAGTGGTTATTTGAAATCTCCACGACAACGACAACAAATCATGCACAAATAGATTGTTTACTTTATTGTTATGATAGTTTCCATGGTAACTATGCATGAATATTACACATGGCTAAAATTTTTCCGGATGAGCAAATAGAGAGCTTCGACCTGATTACATTGAGTGTAAAATCACTTCTGTATCTTCTATAATAACGGAGATATGCGAGTTTGAAATTTTATATAATGTTTTTGTAAAACGTGATTCCAAGGACGTATTACATTGTTTCAACAATGAAAGTGGTTATTTGAAATCTCCACGACAACGACTACAATCATGCACAAATAGATTGTTTACTTTATTGTAATGATAGTTTCCATGGTAACTATGCATGAATATTACACATGGGTAAAATTTTTCCGGATGAGCAAATAGAGAGCTTCGACCTGATTACGTTGAGTGTAAAATCACTTCTGTATCTTCTATAGTAACGCAGATATGCGAGTTTGAAATTTTATATAATGTTTTTGTAAAACGTGATTCCAAGGATGTATTACATTGTTTCAACAATGAAAGTGGTTATTTCAAATCTCCACGACAACGACAACAATCATGCACAAATAGATTGTTTACTTTACTGTTATGATAGTTTCCATGGTAACTATGCATGAATATTACACATGGGTAATTTTTTTCCGGATGAGCCAATAGAGAGCTTCGACCTGATTACATTGAGTGTAAAATCACTTCTGTATCTTCTATAATAACGGAGATATGCGAGTTTGAAATTTTATATAATGTTCTTGTAAAACGTGATTCCAAGGATGTATTACATTGTTTCAACAATGAAAGTGGTTATTTGAAATCTCCACGACAACGACTACAATCATGCACAAATAGATTGTTTACTTTATTGTTATGATAGTTTCCATGGTAACTATGCATGAATATTACACATTGGTAAAATTTTTCCGGATGAGCCAATAGAGAGCTTCGACCTGATTACATTGAGTGTAAAATCACTTCTGTATCTTTTATAATAACGGAGATATGCGAGTTTGAAATTTTATATAATGTTCTTGTAAAACGTGATTCCAAGGATGTATTACATTGTTTCAACAATGAAAGTGGTTATTTGAAATCTCCACGACAACGACTACAATCATGCACAAATAGATTGTTTACTTTATTGTTATGATAGTTTCCATGGTAACTATGCATGAATATTACACATTGGTAAAATTTTTCCGGATGAGCAAATAGAGAGCTTCGACCTGATTACATTGAGTGTAAAATCACTTCTGTATCTTCTATAGTAACAGAGATATGCGAGTTTGAAATTTTATTTAATGTTCTTGTAAAACGTGATTCCAAGGATGTATTACATTGTTTCAACAATGAAAGTGGTTATTTCAAATCTCCACGACAACGACTACAATCATGCACAAATAGATTGTTTACTTTATTGTTATGATAGTTTCCATGGTAACTATGCATGAATATTACACATGGGTAAAATTTTTCCGGATGAGCAAATAGAGAGCTTCGACCTGATTACATTGAGTGTAAAATCACTTCTGTATAATCTATAGTAACAGAGATATGCGAGTTTGAAATTTTATTTAATGTTCTTGTAAAACGTGATTCCAAGGATGTATTACATTGTTTCAACAATGAAAGTGGTTTTTTTCAAATCTCCACGACAACGACTACAATCATGCACAAAAAGATTGTTTACTTTATTGTTATGATAGTTTCCATGGTAACTAAGCATGAATATTACACATGTTTAAAATTTTTTCGGATGAGCCAATAGAGAGCTTCGACCTGATTACATTGAGTGTAAAATCACTTCTGTATCTTCTATAATAACGGAGATATGCGAGTTTGAAATTTTATATAATATTCTTGTAAAACGTGATTCCAAGGATGTATTACATTGTTTCAACAATGAAAGTGGTTATTTCAAATCTCCACGACAACGACTACAATCATGCACAAATAGATTGTTTACTTTATTGTTATGATAGTTTCCATGGTAACTATGCATGAATATTACACATGGGTAAAATTTTTCCGGATGAGCAAATAGAGAGCTTCGACCTGATTACATTGAGTGTAAAATCACTTCTGTATCTTCTATAATAACGGAGATATGCGAGTTTGAAATTTTATATAATGTTTTTGTAAAACGTGATTCCAAGGATGTATTACATTGTTTCAACAATGAAAGTGGTTATTTGAAATCTCCACGACAACGACTACAATCATGCACAAATAGATTGTTTACTTTATTGTTATGATAGTTTCCATGGTAACTATGCATGAATATTACACATTGGTAAAATTTTTCCGGATGAGCAAATAGAGAGCTTCGACCTGATTACATTGAGTGTAAAATCACTTCTGTATCTTCTATAGTAACAGAGATATGCGAGTTTGAAATTTTATTTAATGTTCTTGTAAAACGTGATTCCAACGATGTATTACATTGTTTCAACAATGAAAGTGGTTTTTTCAAATCTCCACGACAACGACTACAATCATGCACAAATAGATTGTTTACTTTATTGTTATGATAGTTTCCATGGTAACTAAGCATGAATATTACACATGGGTAAATTTTTTCCGGATGAGCCAATAGAGAGCTTCGACCTGATTACATTGAGTGTAAAATCACTTCTGTATCTTCTATAGTAACGCAGATATGCGAGTTTGAAATTTTATATAATGTTTTTGTAAAACGTGATTCCAAGGATGTATTACATTGTTTCAACAATGAAAGTGGTTATTTCAAATCTCCACGACAACGACAACAATCATGCACAAATAGATTGTTTACTTTACTGTTATGATAGTTTCCATGGTAACTATGCATGAATATTACACATGGGTAATTTTTTTCCGGATGAGCCAATAGAGAGCTTCGACCTGATTACATTGAGTGTAAAATCACTTCTGTATCTTCTATAATAACGGAGATATGCGAGTTTGAAATTTTATATAATGTTCTTGTAAAACGTGATTCCAAGGATGTATTACATTGTTTCAACAATGAAAGTGGTTATTTGAAATCTCCACGACAACGACTACAATCATGCACAAATAGATTGTTTACTTTATTGTTATGATAGTTTCCATGGTAACTATGCATGAATATTACACATTGGTAAAATTTTTCCGGATGAGCCAATAGAGAGCTTCGACCTGATTACATTGAGTGTAAAATCACTTCTGTATCTTTTATAATAACGGAGATATGCGAGTTTGAAATTTTATATAATGTTCTTGTAAAACGTGATTCCAAGGATGTATTACATTGTTTCAACAATGAAAGTGGTTATTTGAAATCTCCACGACAACGACTACAATCATGCACAAATAGATTGTTTACTTTATTGTTATGATAGTTTCCATGGTAACTATGCATGAATATTACACATTGGTAAAATTTTTCCGGATGAGCAAATAGAGAGCTTCGACCTGATTACATTGAGTGTAAAATCACTTCTGTATCTTCTATAGTAACAGAGATATGCGAGTTTGAAATTTTATTTAATGTTCTTGTAAAACGTGATTCCAAGGATGTATTACATTGTTTCAACAATGAAAGTGGTTATTTCAAATCTCCACGACAACGACTACAATCATGCACAAATAGATTGTTTACTTTATTGTTATGATAGTTTCCATGGTAACTATGCATGAATATTACACATGGGTAAAATTTTTCCGGATGAGCAAATAGAGAGCTTCGACCTGATTACATTGAGTGTAAAATCACTTCTGTATAATCTATAGTAACAGAGATATGCGAGTTTGAAATTTTATTTAATGTTCTTGTAAAACGTGATTCCAAGGATGTATTACATTGTTTCAACAATGAAAGTGGTTTTTTTCAAATCTCCACGACAACGACTACAATCATGCACAAAAAGATTGTTTACTTTATTGTTATGATAGTTTCCATGGTAACTAAGCATGAATATTACACATGTTTAAAATTTTTTCGGATGAGCCAATAGAGAGCTTCGACCTGATTACATTGAGTGTAAAATCACTTCTGTATCTTCTATAATAACGGAGATATGCGAGTTTGAAATTTTATATAATATTCTTGTAAAACGTGATTCCAAGGATGTATTACATTGTTTCAACAATGAAAGTGGTTATTTCAAATCTCCACGACAACGACTACAATCATGCACAAATAGATTGTTTACTTTATTGTTATGATAGTTTCCATGGTAACTATGCATGAATATTACACATGGGTAAAATTTTTCCGGATGAGCAAATAGAGAGCTTCGACCTGATTACATTGAGTGTAAAATCACTTCTGTATCTTCTATAATAACGGAGATATGCGAGTTTGAAATTTTATATAATGTTTTTGTAAAACGTGATTCCAAGGATGTATTACATTGTTTCAACAATGAAAGTGGTTATTTGAAATCTCCACGACAACGACTACAATCATGCACAAATAGATTGTTTACTTTATTGTTATGATAGTTTCCATGGTAACTATGCATGAATATTACACATTGGTAAAATTTTTCCGGATGAGCAAATAGAGAGCTTCGACCTGATTACATTGAGTGTAAAATCACTTCTGTATCTTCTATAGTAACAGAGATATGCGAGTTTGAAATTTTATTTAATGTTCTTGTAAAACGTGATTCCAACGATGTATTACATTGTTTCAACAATGAAAGTGGTTTTTTCAAATCTCCACGACAACGACTACAATCATGCACAAATAGATTGTTTACTTTATTGTTATGATAGTTTCCATGGTAACTAAGCATGAATATTACACATGGGTAAATTTTTTCCGGATGAGCCAATAGAGAGCTTCGACCTGATTACATTGAGTGTAAAATCACTTCTGTATCTTTTATAATAACGGAGATATGCGAGTTTGAAATTTTATATAATATTCTTGTAAAACGTGATTCCAAGGATGTATTACATTGTTTCAACAATGAAAGTGGTTATTTCAAATCTCCACGACAACGACTACAATCATGCACAAATAGATTGTTTACTTTATTGTTATGGTAGTTTCCATGGTAACTATGCATGAATATTACACGTGGGTAAAATTTTTCCGGATGAGCCAATAGAGAGCTTCGACCTGATTACATTGAGTGTAAAATCACTTCTGTATCTTTTATAATAACGGAGATATGCGAGTTTGAAATTTTATATAATGTTCTTGTAAAACGTGATTCCAAGGATGTATTACATTGTTTCAACAATGAAAGTGGTTATTTGAAATCTCCACGACAACGACTACAATCATGCACAAATAGATTGTTTACTTTATTGTTATGGTAGTTTCCATGGTAACTATGCATGAATATTACACATGGGTAAAATTTTTCCGGATGAGCAAATAGAGAGCTTCGACCTGATTACGTTGAGTGTAAAATCACTTCTGTATCTTCTATAGTAACGCAGATATGCGAGTTTGAAATTTTATATAATGTTTTTGTAAAACGTGATTCCAAGGATGTATCACATTGTTTCAACAATGAAAGTGGTTATTTCAAATCTCCACGACAACGACAACAATCATGCACAAATAGATTGTTTACTTTACTGTTATGATAGTTTCCATGGTAACTATGCATGAATATTACACATGGGTAAAATTTTTCCGGATGAGCCAATAGAGAGCTTCGACCTGATTACATTGAGTGTAAAATCACTTCTGTATCTTTTATAATAACGGAGATATGCGAGTTTGAAATTTTATATAATGTTCT
Source organism: Lepisma saccharinum (assembly GCF_977018435.1). Lineage (NCBI taxonomy): Eukaryota > Metazoa > Arthropoda > Insecta > Zygentoma > Lepismatidae > Lepisma > Lepisma saccharinum. Next base: position 4,014,047 of record NW_028142902.1, on the reverse strand, counting down.
TGTAAAACGTGATTCCAAGGATGTATTACATTGTTTCAACAATGAAAGTGGTTATTTGAAATCTCCACGACAACGACTACAATCATGCACAAATAGATTGTTTACTTTATTGTTATGATAGTTTCCATGGTAACTAAGCATGAATATTACACATGTCTAAAATTTTTCCGGATGAGCAAATAGAGAGCTTCGACCTGATTACATTGAGTGTAAAATCACTTCTGTATCTTCTATAATAACGGAGATATGCGAGTTTGAAATTTTATATAATGTTTTTGTAAAACGTGATTCCAAGGACGTATTACATTGTTTCAACAATGAAAGTGGTTATTTGAAATCTCCACGACAACGACTACAATCATGCACAAATAGATTGTTTACTTTATTGTAATGATAGTTTCCATGGTAACTATGCATGAATATTACACATGGGTAAAATTTTTCCGGATGAGCAAATAGAGAGCTTCGACCTGATTACGTTGAGTGTAAAATCACTTCTGTATCTTCTATAGTAACGCAGATATGCGAGTTTGAAATTTTATATAATGTTTTTGTAAAACGTGATTCCAAGGATGTATTACATTGTTTCAACAATGAAAGTGGTTATTTCAAATCTCCACGACAACGACAACAATCATGCACAAATAGATTGTTTACTTTACTGTTATGATAGTTTCCATGGTAACTATGCATGAATATTACACATGGGTAAATTTTTTCCGGATGAGCCAATAGAGAGCTTCGACCTGATTACATTGAGTGTAAAATCACTTCTGTATCTTCTATAATAACGGAGATATGCGAGTTTGAAATTTTATATAATGTTCTTGTAAAACGTGATTCCAAGGATGTATTACATTGTTTCAACAATGAAAGTGGTTATTTGAAATCTCCACGACAACGACAACAAATCATGCACAAATAGATTGTTTACTTTATTGTTATGATAGTTTCCATGGTAACTATGCATGAATATTACACATGGCTAAAATTTTTCCGGATGAGCAAATAGAGAGCTTCGACCTGATTACATTGAGTGTAAAATCACTTCTGTATCTTCTATAATAACGGAGATATGCGAGTTTGAAATTTTATATAATGTTTTTGTAAAACGTGATTCCAAGGACGTATTACATTGTTTCAACAATGAAAGTGGTTATTTGAAATCTCCACGACAACGACTACAATCATGCACAAATAGATTGTTTACTTTATTGTAATGATAGTTTCCATGGTAACTATGCATGAATATTACACATGGGTAAAATTTTTCCGGATGAGCAAATAGAGAGCTTCGACCTGATTACGTTGAGTGTAAAATCACTTCTGTATCTTCTATAGTAACGCAGATATGCGAGTTTGAAATTTTATATAATGTTTTTGTAAAACGTGATTCCAAGGATGTATTACATTGTTTCAACAATGAAAGTGGTTATTTCAAATCTCCACGACAACGACAACAATCATGCACAAATAGATTGTTTACTTTACTGTTATGATAGTTTCCATGGTAACTATGCATGAATATTACACATGGGTAATTTTTTTCCGGATGAGCCAATAGAGAGCTTCGACCTGATTACATTGAGTGTAAAATCACTTCTGTATCTTCTATAATAACGGAGATATGCGAGTTTGAAATTTTATATAATGTTCTTGTAAAACGTGATTCCAAGGATGTATTACATTGTTTCAACAATGAAAGTGGTTATTTGAAATCTCCACGACAACGACTACAATCATGCACAAATAGATTGTTTACTTTATTGTTATGATAGTTTCCATGGTAACTATGCATGAATATTACACATTGGTAAAATTTTTCCGGATGAGCCAATAGAGAGCTTCGACCTGATTACATTGAGTGTAAAATCACTTCTGTATCTTTTATAATAACGGAGATATGCGAGTTTGAAATTTTATATAATGTTCTTGTAAAACGTGATTCCAAGGATGTATTACATTGTTTCAACAATGAAAGTGGTTATTTGAAATCTCCACGACAACGACTACAATCATGCACAAATAGATTGTTTACTTTATTGTTATGATAGTTTCCATGGTAACTATGCATGAATATTACACATTGGTAAAATTTTTCCGGATGAGCAAATAGAGAGCTTCGACCTGATTACATTGAGTGTAAAATCACTTCTGTATCTTCTATAGTAACAGAGATATGCGAGTTTGAAATTTTATTTAATGTTCTTGTAAAACGTGATTCCAAGGATGTATTACATTGTTTCAACAATGAAAGTGGTTATTTCAAATCTCCACGACAACGACTACAATCATGCACAAATAGATTGTTTACTTTATTGTTATGATAGTTTCCATGGTAACTATGCATGAATATTACACATGGGTAAAATTTTTCCGGATGAGCAAATAGAGAGCTTCGACCTGATTACATTGAGTGTAAAATCACTTCTGTATAATCTATAGTAACAGAGATATGCGAGTTTGAAATTTTATTTAATGTTCTTGTAAAACGTGATTCCAAGGATGTATTACATTGTTTCAACAATGAAAGTGGTTTTTTTCAAATCTCCACGACAACGACTACAATCATGCACAAAAAGATTGTTTACTTTATTGTTATGATAGTTTCCATGGTAACTAAGCATGAATATTACACATGTTTAAAATTTTTTCGGATGAGCCAATAGAGAGCTTCGACCTGATTACATTGAGTGTAAAATCACTTCTGTATCTTCTATAATAACGGAGATATGCGAGTTTGAAATTTTATATAATATTCTTGTAAAACGTGATTCCAAGGATGTATTACATTGTTTCAACAATGAAAGTGGTTATTTCAAATCTCCACGACAACGACTACAATCATGCACAAATAGATTGTTTACTTTATTGTTATGATAGTTTCCATGGTAACTATGCATGAATATTACACATGGGTAAAATTTTTCCGGATGAGCAAATAGAGAGCTTCGACCTGATTACATTGAGTGTAAAATCACTTCTGTATCTTCTATAATAACGGAGATATGCGAGTTTGAAATTTTATATAATGTTTTTGTAAAACGTGATTCCAAGGATGTATTACATTGTTTCAACAATGAAAGTGGTTATTTGAAATCTCCACGACAACGACTACAATCATGCACAAATAGATTGTTTACTTTATTGTTATGATAGTTTCCATGGTAACTATGCATGAATATTACACATTGGTAAAATTTTTCCGGATGAGCAAATAGAGAGCTTCGACCTGATTACATTGAGTGTAAAATCACTTCTGTATCTTCTATAGTAACAGAGATATGCGAGTTTGAAATTTTATTTAATGTTCTTGTAAAACGTGATTCCAACGATGTATTACATTGTTTCAACAATGAAAGTGGTTTTTTCAAATCTCCACGACAACGACTACAATCATGCACAAATAGATTGTTTACTTTATTGTTATGATAGTTTCCATGGTAACTAAGCATGAATATTACACATGGGTAAATTTTTTCCGGATGAGCCAATAGAGAGCTTCGACCTGATTACATTGAGTGTAAAATCACTTCTGTATCTTCTATAGTAACGCAGATATGCGAGTTTGAAATTTTATATAATGTTTTTGTAAAACGTGATTCCAAGGATGTATTACATTGTTTCAACAATGAAAGTGGTTATTTCAAATCTCCACGACAACGACAACAATCATGCACAAATAGATTGTTTACTTTACTGTTATGATAGTTTCCATGGTAACTATGCATGAATATTACACATGGGTAATTTTTTTCCGGATGAGCCAATAGAGAGCTTCGACCTGATTACATTGAGTGTAAAATCACTTCTGTATCTTCTATAATAACGGAGATATGCGAGTTTGAAATTTTATATAATGTTCTTGTAAAACGTGATTCCAAGGATGTATTACATTGTTTCAACAATGAAAGTGGTTATTTGAAATCTCCACGACAACGACTACAATCATGCACAAATAGATTGTTTACTTTATTGTTATGATAGTTTCCATGGTAACTATGCATGAATATTACACATTGGTAAAATTTTTCCGGATGAGCCAATAGAGAGCTTCGACCTGATTACATTGAGTGTAAAATCACTTCTGTATCTTTTATAATAACGGAGATATGCGAGTTTGAAATTTTATATAATGTTCTTGTAAAACGTGATTCCAAGGATGTATTACATTGTTTCAACAATGAAAGTGGTTATTTGAAATCTCCACGACAACGACTACAATCATGCACAAATAGATTGTTTACTTTATTGTTATGATAGTTTCCATGGTAACTATGCATGAATATTACACATTGGTAAAATTTTTCCGGATGAGCAAATAGAGAGCTTCGACCTGATTACATTGAGTGTAAAATCACTTCTGTATCTTCTATAGTAACAGAGATATGCGAGTTTGAAATTTTATTTAATGTTCTTGTAAAACGTGATTCCAAGGATGTATTACATTGTTTCAACAATGAAAGTGGTTATTTCAAATCTCCACGACAACGACTACAATCATGCACAAATAGATTGTTTACTTTATTGTTATGATAGTTTCCATGGTAACTATGCATGAATATTACACATGGGTAAAATTTTTCCGGATGAGCAAATAGAGAGCTTCGACCTGATTACATTGAGTGTAAAATCACTTCTGTATAATCTATAGTAACAGAGATATGCGAGTTTGAAATTTTATTTAATGTTCTTGTAAAACGTGATTCCAAGGATGTATTACATTGTTTCAACAATGAAAGTGGTTTTTTTCAAATCTCCACGACAACGACTACAATCATGCACAAAAAGATTGTTTACTTTATTGTTATGATAGTTTCCATGGTAACTAAGCATGAATATTACACATGTTTAAAATTTTTTCGGATGAGCCAATAGAGAGCTTCGACCTGATTACATTGAGTGTAAAATCACTTCTGTATCTTCTATAATAACGGAGATATGCGAGTTTGAAATTTTATATAATATTCTTGTAAAACGTGATTCCAAGGATGTATTACATTGTTTCAACAATGAAAGTGGTTATTTCAAATCTCCACGACAACGACTACAATCATGCACAAATAGATTGTTTACTTTATTGTTATGATAGTTTCCATGGTAACTATGCATGAATATTACACATGGGTAAAATTTTTCCGGATGAGCAAATAGAGAGCTTCGACCTGATTACATTGAGTGTAAAATCACTTCTGTATCTTCTATAATAACGGAGATATGCGAGTTTGAAATTTTATATAATGTTTTTGTAAAACGTGATTCCAAGGATGTATTACATTGTTTCAACAATGAAAGTGGTTATTTGAAATCTCCACGACAACGACTACAATCATGCACAAATAGATTGTTTACTTTATTGTTATGATAGTTTCCATGGTAACTATGCATGAATATTACACATTGGTAAAATTTTTCCGGATGAGCAAATAGAGAGCTTCGACCTGATTACATTGAGTGTAAAATCACTTCTGTATCTTCTATAGTAACAGAGATATGCGAGTTTGAAATTTTATTTAATGTTCTTGTAAAACGTGATTCCAACGATGTATTACATTGTTTCAACAATGAAAGTGGTTTTTTCAAATCTCCACGACAACGACTACAATCATGCACAAATAGATTGTTTACTTTATTGTTATGATAGTTTCCATGGTAACTAAGCATGAATATTACACATGGGTAAATTTTTTCCGGATGAGCCAATAGAGAGCTTCGACCTGATTACATTGAGTGTAAAATCACTTCTGTATCTTTTATAATAACGGAGATATGCGAGTTTGAAATTTTATATAATATTCTTGTAAAACGTGATTCCAAGGATGTATTACATTGTTTCAACAATGAAAGTGGTTATTTCAAATCTCCACGACAACGACTACAATCATGCACAAATAGATTGTTTACTTTATTGTTATGGTAGTTTCCATGGTAACTATGCATGAATATTACACATGGGTAAAATTTTTCCGGATGAGCCAATAGAGAGCTTCGACCTGATTACATTGAGTGTAAAATCACTTCTGTATCTTTTATAATAACGGAGATATGCGAGTTTGAAATTTTATATAATGTTCTTGTAAAACGTGATTCCAAGGATGTATTACATTGTTTCAACAATGAAAGTGGTTATTTGAAATCTCCACGACAACGACTACAATCATGCACAAATAGATTGTTTACTTTATTGTTATGGTAGTTTCCATGGTAACTATGCATGAATATTACACATGGGTAAAATTTTTCCGGATGAGCAAATAGAGAGCTTCGACCTGATTACGTTGAGTGTAAAATCACTTCTGTATCTTCTATAGTAACGCAGATATGCGAGTTTGAAATTTTATATAATGTTTTTGTAAAACGTGATTCCAAGGATGTATCACATTGTTTCAACAATGAAAGTGGTTATTTCAAATCTCCACGACAACGACAACAATCATGCACAAATAGATTGTTTACTTTACTGTTATGATAGTTTCCATGGTAACTATGCATGAATATTACACATGGGTAAAATTTTTCCGGATGAGCCAATAGAGAGCTTCGACCTGATTACATTGAGTGTAAAATCACTTCTGTATCTTTTATAATAACGGAGATATGCGAGTTTGAAATTTTATATAATGTTCTTGTAAAACGTGATTCCAAGGATGTATTACATTGTTTCAACAATGAAAGTGGTTATTTGAAATCTCCACGACAACGACTACAATCATGCACAAATAGATTGTTTACTTTATTGTTATGATAGTTTCCATGGTAACTAAGCATGAATATTACACATGTCTAAAATTTTTCCGGATGAGCAAATAGAGAGCTTCGACCTGATTACATTGAGTGTAAAATCACTTCTGTATCTTCTATAATAACGGAGATATGCGAGTTTGAAATTTTATATAATGTTTTTGTAAAACGTGATTCCAAGGACGTATTACATTGTTTCAACAATGAAAGTGGTTATTTGAAATCTCCACGACAACGACTACAATCATGCACAAATAGATTGTTTACTTTATTGTAATGATAGTTTCCATGGTAACTATGCATGAATATTACACATGGGTAAAATTTTTCCGGATGAGCAAATAGAGAGCTTCGACCTGATTACGTTGAGTGTAAAATCACTTCTGTATCTTCTATAGTAACGCAGATATGCGAGTTTGAAATTTTATATAATGTTTTTGTAAAACGTGATTCCAAGGATGTATTACATTGTTTCAACAATGAAAGTGGTTATTTCAAATCTCCACGACAACGACAACAATCATGCACAAATAGATTGTTTACTTTACTGTTATGATAGTTTCCATGGTAACTATGCATGAATATTACACATGGGTAAATTTTTTCCGGATGAGCCAATAGAGAGCTTCGACCTGATTACATTGAGTGTAAAATCACTTCTGTATCTTCTATAATAACGGAGATATGCGAGTTTGAAATTTTATATAATGTTCTTGTAAAACGTGATTCCAAGGATGTATTACATTGTTTCAACAATGAAAGTGGTTATTTGAAATCTCCACGACAACGACAACAAATCATGCACAAATAGATTGTTTACTTTATTGTTATGATAGTTTCCATGGTAACTATGCATGAATATTACACATGGCTAAAATTTTTCCGGATGAGCAAATAGAGAGCTTCGACCTGATTACATTGAGTGTAAAATCACTTCTGTATCTTCTATAATAACGGAGATATGCGAGTTTGAAATTTTATATAATGTTTTTGTAAAACGTGATTCCAAGGACGTATTACATTGTTTCAACAATGAAAGTGGTTATTTGAAATCTCCACGACAACGACTACAATCATGCACAAATAGATTGTTTACTTTATTGTAATGATAGTTTCCATGGTAACTATGCATGAATATTACACATGGGTAAAATTTTTCCGGATGAGCAAATAGAGAGCTTCGACCTGATTACGTTGAGTGTAAAATCACTTCTGTATCTTCTATAGTAACGCAGATATGCGAGTTTGAAATTTTATATAATGTTTTTGTAAAACGTGATTCCAAGGATGTATTACATTGTTTCAACAATGAAAGTGGTTATTTCAAATCTCCACGACAACGACAACAATCATGCACAAATAGATTGTTTACTTTACTGTTATGATAGTTTCCATGGTAACTATGCATGAATATTACACATGGGTAATTTTTTTCCGGATGAGCCAATAGAGAGCTTCGACCTGATTACATTGAGTGTAAAATCACTTCTGTATCTTCTATAATAACGGAGATATGCGAGTTTGAAATTTTATATAATGTTCTTGTAAAACGTGATTCCAAGGATGTATTACATTGTTTCAACAATGAAAGTGGTTATTTGAAATCTCCACGACAACGACTACAATCATGCACAAATAGATTGTTTACTTTATTGTTATGATAGTTTCCATGGTAACTATGCATGAATATTACACATTGGTAAAATTTTTCCGGATGAGCCAATAGAGAGCTTCGACCTGATTACATTGAGTGTAAAATCACTTCTGTATCTTTTATAATAACGGAGATATGCGAGTTTGAAATTTTATATAATGTTCTTGTAAAACGTGATTCCAAGGATGTATTACATTGTTTCAACAATGAAAGTGGTTATTTGAAATCTCCACGACAACGACTACAATCATGCACAAATAGATTGTTTACTTTATTGTTATGATAGTTTCCATGGTAACTATGCATGAATATTACACATTGGTAAAATTTTTCCGGATGAGCAAATAGAGAGCTTCGACCTGATTACATTGAGTGTAAAATCACTTCTGTATCTTCTATAGTAACAGAGATATGCGAGTTTGAAATTTTATTTAATGTTCTTGTAAAACGTGATTCCAAGGATGTATTACATTGTTTCAACAATGAAAGTGGTTATTTCAAATCTCCACGACAACGACTACAATCATGCACAAATAGATTGTTTACTTTATTGTTATGATAGTTTCCATGGTAACTATGCATGAATATTACACATGGGTAAAATTTTTCCGGATGAGCAAATAGAGAGCTTCGACCTGATTACATTGAGTGTAAAATCACTTCTGTATAATCTATAGTAACAGAGATATGCGAGTTTGAAATTTTATTTAATGTTCTTGTAAAACGTGATTCCAAGGATGTATTACATTGTTTCAACAATGAAAGTGGTTTTTTTCAAATCTCCACGACAACGACTACAATCATGCACAAAAAGATTGTTTACTTTATTGTTATGATAGTTTCCATGGTAACTAAGCATGAATATTACACATGTTTAAAATTTTTTCGGATGAGCCAATAGAGAGCTTCGACCTGATTACATTGAGTGTAAAATCACTTCTGTATCTTCTATAATAACGGAGATATGCGAGTTTGAAATTTTATATAATATTCTTGTAAAACGTGATTCCAAGGATGTATTACATTGTTTCAACAATGAAAGTGGTTATTTCAAATCTCCACGACAACGACTACAATCATGCACAAATAGATTGTTTACTTTATTGTTATGATAGTTTCCATGGTAACTATGCATGAATATTACACATGGGTAAAATTTTTCCGGATGAGCAAATAGAGAGCTTCGACCTGATTACATTGAGTGTAAAATCACTTCTGTATCTTCTATAATAACGGAGATATGCGAGTTTGAAATTTTATATAATGTTTTTGTAAAACGTGATTCCAAGGATGTATTACATTGTTTCAACAATGAAAGTGGTTATTTGAAATCTCCACGACAACGACAACAAATCATGCACAAATAGATTGTTTACTTTATTGTTATGATAGTTTCCATGGTAACTATGCATGAATATTACACATGGCTAAAATTTTTCCGGATGAGCCAATAGAGAGCTTCGACCTGATTACATTGAGTGTAAAATCACTTCTGTATCTTCTATAGTAACAGAGATATGCGAGTTTGAAATTTTATTTAATGTTCTTGTAAAACGTGATTCCAAGGATGTATTACATTGTTTCAACAATGAAAGTGGTTTTTTTCAAATCTCCACGACAACGACTACAATCATGCACAAAAAGATTGTTTACTTTATTGTTATGATAGTTTCCATGGTAACTAAGCATGAATATTACACATGTTTAAAATTTTTTCGGATGAGCCAATAGAGAGCTTCGACCTGATTACATTGAGTGTAAAATCACTTCTGTATCTTCTATAATAACGGAGATATGCGAGTTTGAAATTTTATATAATATTCTTGTAAAACGTGATTCCAAGGATGTATTACATTGTTTCAACAATGAAAGTGGTTATTTCAAATCTCCACGACAACGACTACAATCATGCACAAATAGATTGTTTACTTTATTGTTATGATAGTTTCCATGGTAACTATGCATGAATATTACACATGGGTAAAATTTTTCCGGATGAGCAAATAGAGAGCTTCGACCTGATTACATTGAGTGTAAAATCACTTCTGTATCTTCTATAATAACGGAGATATGCGAGTTTGAAATTTTATATAATGTTTTTGTAAAACGTGATTCCAAGGATGTATTACATTGTTTCAACAATGAAAGTGGTTATTTGAAATCTCCACGACAACGACAACAAATCATGCACAAATAGATTGTTTACTTTATTGTTATGATAGTTTCCATGGTAACTATGCATGAATATTACACATGGCTAAAATTTTTCCGGATGAGCCAATAGAGAGCTTCGACCTGATTACATTGAGTGTAAAATCACTTCTGTATCTTCTATAGTAACAGAGATATGCGAGTTTGAAATTTTATTTAATGTTCTTGTAAAACGTGATTCCAAGGATGTATTACATTGTTTCAACAATGAAAGTGGTTTTTTTCAAATCTCCACGACAACGACTACAATCATGCACAAAAAGATTGTTTACTTTATTGTTATGATAGTTTCCATGGTAACTAAGCATGAATATTACACATGTTTAAAATTTTTTCGGATGAGCCAATAGAGAGCTTCGACCTGATTACATTGAGTGTAAAATCACTTCTGTATCTTCTATAATAACGGAGATATGCGAGTTTGAAATTTTATATAATATTCTTGTAAAACGTGATTCCAAGGATGTATTACATTGTTTCAACAATGAAAGTGGTTATTTCAAATCTCCACGACAACGACTACAATCATGCACAAATAGATTGTTTACTTTATTGTTATGATAGTTTCCATGGTAACTATGCATGAATATTACACATGGGTAAAATTTTTCCGGATGAGCAAATAGAGAGCTTCGACCTGATTACATTGAGTGTAAAATCACTTCTGTATCTTCTATAATAACGGAGATATGCGAGTTTGAAATTTTATATAATGTTTTTGTAAAACGTGATTCCAAGGATGTATTACATTGTTTCAACAATGAAAGTGGTTATTTGAAATCTCCACGACAACGACAACAAATCATGCACAAATAGATTGTTTACTTTATTGTTATGATAGTTTCCATGGTAACTATGCATGAATATTACACATGGCTAAAATTTTTCCGGATGAGCCAATAGAGAGCTTCGACCTGATTACATTGAGTGTAAAATCACTTCTGTATCTTTTATAATAACGGAGATATGCGAGTTTGAAATTTTATATAATGTTCTTGTAAAACGTGATTCCAAGGATGTATTACATTGTTTCAACAATGAAAGTGGTTATTTGAAATCTCCACGACAACGACTACAATCATGCACAAATAGATTGTTTACTTTATTGTTATGATAGTTTCCATGGTAACTATGCATGAATATTACACATTGGTAAAATTTTTCCGGATGAGCAAATAGAGAGCTTCGACCTGATTACATTGAGTGTAAAATCACTTCTGTATCTTCTATAGTAACAGAGATATGCGAGTTTGAAATTTTATTTAATGTTCTTGTAAAACGTGATTCCAAGGATGTATTACATTGTTTCAACAATGAAAGTGGTTTTTTCAAATCTCCACGACAACGACTACAATCATGCACAAATAGATTGTTTACTTTATTGTTATGATAGTTTCCATGGTAACTAAGCATGAATATTACACATGGGTAAATTTTTTCCGGATGAGCCAATAGAGAGCTTCGACCTGATTACATTGAGTGTAAAATCACTTCTGTATCTTTTATAATAACGGAGATATGCGAGTTTGAAATTTTATATAATATTCTTGTAAAACGTGATTCCAAGGATGTATTACATTGTTTCAACAATGAAAGTGGTTATTTCAAATCTCCACGACAACGACTACAATCATGCACAAATAGATTGTTTACTTTATTGTTATGGTAGTTTCCATGGTAACTATGCATGAATATTACACATGGGTAAAATTTTTCCGGATGAGCGAATAGAGAGCTTCGACCTGATTACATTGAGTGTAAAATCACTTCTGTATCTTTTATAATAACGGAGATATGCGAGTTTGAAATTTTATATAATGTTCTTGTAAAACGTGATTCCAAGGATGTATTACATTGTTTCAACAATGAAAGTGGTTATTTGAAATCTCCACGACAACGACTACAATCATGCACAAATAGATTGTTTACTTTATTGTTATGATAGTTTCCATGGTAACTATGCATGAATATTACACATTGGTAAAATTTTTCCGGATGAGCAAATAGAGAGCTTCGACCTGATTACATTGAGTGTAAAATCACTTCTGTATCTTCTATAGTAACAGAGATATGCGAGTTTGAAATTTTATTTAATGTTCTTGTAAAACGTGATTCCAACGATGTATTACATTGTTTCAACAATGAAAGTGGTTTTTTCAAATCTCCACGACAACGACTACAATCATGCACAAATAGATTGTTTACTTTATTGTTATGATAGTTTCCATGGTAACTAAGCATGAATATTACACATGGGTAAATTTTTTCCGGATGAGCCAATAGAGAGCTTCGACCTGATTACATTGAGTGTAAAATCACTTCTGTATCTTTTATAATAACGGAGATATGCGAGTTTGAAATTTTATATAATATTCTTGTAAAACGTGATTCCAAGGATGTATTACATTGTTTCAACAATGAAAGTGGTTATTTCAAATCTCCACGACAACGACTACAATCATGCACAAATAGATTGTTTACTTTATTGTTATGATAGTTTCCATGGTAACTATGCATGAATATTACACATGGGTAAAATTTTTCCGGATGAGCAAATAGAGAGCTTCGACCTGATTACATTGAGTGTAAAATCACTTCTGTATCTTCTATAATAACGGAGATATGCGAGTTTGAAATTTTATATAATGTTTTTGTAAAACGTGATTCCAAGGATGTATTACATTGTTTCAACAATGAAAGTGGTTATTTGAAATCTCCACGACAACGACAACAAATCATGCACAAATAGATTGTTTACTTTATTGTTATGATAGTTTCCATGGTAACTATGCATGAATATTACACATGGCTAAAATTTTTCCGGATGAGCCAATAGAGAGCTTCGACCTGATTACATTGAGTGTAAAATCACTTCTGTATCTTCTATAGTAACAGAGATATGCGAGTTTGAAATTTTATTTAATGTTCTTGTAAAACGTGATTCCAAGGATGTATTACATTGTTTCAACAATGAAAGTGGTTTTTTTCAAATCTCCACGACAACGACTACAATCATGCACAAAAAGATTGTTTACTTTATTGTTATGATAGTTTCCATGGTAACTAAGCATGAATATTACACATGTTTAAAATTTTTTCGGATGAGCCAATAGAGAGCTTCGACCTGATTACATTGAGTGTAAAATCACTTCTGTATCTTCTATAATAACGGAGATATGCGAGTTTGAAATTTTATATAATATTCTTGTAAAACGTGATTCCAAGGATGTATTACATTGTTTCAACAATGAAAGTGGTTATTTCAAATCTCCACGACAACGACTACAATCATGCACAAATAGATTGTTTACTTTATTGTTATGATAGTTTCCATGGTAACTATGCATGAATATTACACATGGGTAAAATTTTTCCGGATGAGCAAATAGAGAGCTTCGACCTGATTACATTGAGTGTAAAATCACTTCTGTATCTTCTATAATAACGGAGATATGCGAGTTTGAAATTTTATATAATGTTTTTGTAAAACGTGATTCCAAGGATGTATTACATTGTTTCAACAATGAAAGTGGTTATTTGAAATCTCCACGACAACGACAACAAATCATGCACAAATAGATTGTTTACTTTATTGTTATGATAGTTTCCATGGTAACTATGCATGAATATTACACATGGCTAAAATTTTTCCGGATGAGCCAATAGAGAGCTTCGACCTGATTACATTGAGTGTAAAATCACTTCTGTATCTTTTATAATAACGGAGATATGCGAGTTTGAAATTTTATATAATGTTCTTGTAAAACGTGATTCCAAGGATGTATTACATTGTTTCAACAATGAAAGTGGTTATTTGAAATCTCCACGACAACGACTACAATCATGCACAAATAGATTGTTTACTTTATTGTTATGATAGTTTCCATGGTAACTATGCATGAATATTACACATTGGTAAAATTTTTCCGGATGAGCAAATAGAGAGCTTCGACCTGATTACATTGAGTGTAAAATCACTTCTGTATCTTCTATAGTAACAGAGATATGCGAGTTTGAAATTTTATTTAATGTTCTTGTAAAACGTGATTCCAAGGATGTATTACATTGTTTCAACAATGAAAGTGGTTTTTTCAAATCTCCACGACAACGACTACAATCATGCACAAATAGATTGTTTACTTTATTGTTATGATAGTTTCCATGGTAACTAAGCATGAATATTACACATGGGTAAATTTTTTCCGGATGAGCCAATAGAGAGCTTCGACCTGATTACATTGAGTGTAAAATCACTTCTGTATCTTTTATAATAACGGAGATATGCGAGTTTGAAATTTTATATAATATTCTTGTAAAACGTGATTCCAAGGATGTATTACATTGTTTCAACAATGAAAGTGGTTATTTCAAATCTCCACGACAACGACTACAATCATGCACAAATAGATTGTTTACTTTATTGTTATGATAGTTTCCATGGTAACTATGCATGAATATTACACATGGGTAAAATTTTTCCGGATGAGCAAATAGAGAGCTTCGACCTGATTACATTGAGTGTAAAATCACTTCTGTATCTTCTATAATAACGGAGATATGCGAGTTTGAAATTTTATATAATGTTTTTGTAAAACGTGATTCCAAGGATGTATTACATTGTTTCAACAATGAAAGTGGTTATTTCAAATCTCCACGACAACGACTACAATCATGCACAAATAGATTGTTTACTTTATTGTTATGGTAGTTTCCATGGTAACTATGCATGAATATTACACATGGGTAAAATTTTTCCGGATGAGCGAATAGAGAGCTTCGACCTGATTACATTGAGTGTAAAATCACTTCTGTATCTTTTATAATAACGGAGATATGCGAGTTTGAAATTTTATATAATGTTCTTGTAAAACGTGATTCCAAGGATGTATTACATTGTTTCAACAATGAAAGTGGTTATTTGAAATCTCCACGACAACGACTACAATCATGCACAAATAGATTGTTTACTTTATTGTTATGATAGTTTCCATGGTAACTATGCATGAATATTACACATTGGTAAAATTTTTCCGGATGAGCAAATAGAGAGCTTCGACCTGATTACATTGAGTGTAAAATCACTTCTGTATCTTCTATAGTAACAGAGATATGCGAGTTTGAAATTTTATTTAATGTTCTTGTAAAACGTGATTCCAACGATGTATTACATTGTTTCAACAATGAAAGTGGTTTTTTCAAATCTCCACGACAACGACTACAATCATGCACAAATAGATTGTTTACTTTATTGTTATGATAGTTTCCATGGTAACTAAGCATGAATATTACACATGGGTAAATTTTTTCCGGATGAGCCAATAGAGAGCTTCGACCTGATTACATTGAGTGTAAAATCACTTCTGTATCTTTTATAATAACGGAGATATGCGAGTTTGAAATTTTATATAATATTCTTGTAAAACGTGATTCCAAGGATGTATTACATTGTTTCAACAATGAAAGTGGTTATTTCAAATCTCCACGACAACGACTACAATCATGCACAAATAGATTGTTTACTTTATTGTTATGATAGTTTCCATGGTAACTATGCATGAATATTACACATGGGTAAAATTTTTCCGGATGAGCAAATAGAGAGCTTCGACCTGATTACATTGAGTGTAAAATCACTTCTGTATCTTCTATAATAACGGAGATATGCGAGTTTGAAATTTTATATAATGTTTTTGTAAAACGTGATTCCAAGGATGTATTACATTGTTTCAACAATGAAAGTGGTTATTTGAAATCTCCACGACAACGACAACAAATCATGCACAAATAGATTGTTTACTTTATTGTTATGATAGTTTCCATGGTAACTATGCATGAATATTACACATGGCTAAAATTTTTCCGGATGAGCCAATAGAGAGCTTCGACCTGATTACATTGAGTGTAAAATCACTTCTGTATCTTCTATAGTAACAGAGATATGCGAGTTTGAAATTTTATTTAATGTTCTTGTAAAACGTGATTCCAAGGATGTATTACATTGTTTCAACAATGAAAGTGGTTTTTTTCAAATCTCCACGACAACGACTACAATCATGCACAAAAAGATTGTTTACTTTATTGTTATGATAGTTTCCATGGTAACTAAGCATGAATATTACACATGTTTAAAATTTTTTCGGATGAGCCAATAGAGAGCTTCGACCTGATTACATTGAGTGTAAAATCACTTCTGTATCTTCTATAATAACGGAGATATGCGAGTTTGAAATTTTATATAATATTCTTGTAAAACGTGATTCCAAGGATGTATTACATTGTTTCAACAATGAAAGTGGTTATTTCAAATCTCCACGACAACGACTACAATCATGCACAAATAGATTGTTTACTTTATTGTTATGATAGTTTCCATGGTAACTATGCATGAATATTACACATGGGTAAAATTTTTCCGGATGAGCAAATAGAGAGCTTCGACCTGATTACATTGAGTGTAAAATCACTTCTGTATCTTCTATAATAACGGAGATATGCGAGTTTGAAATTTTATATAATGTTTTTGTAAAACGTGATTCCAAGGATGTATTACATTGTTTCAACAATGAAAGTGGTTATTTGAAATCTCCACGACAACGACAACAAATCATGCACAAATAGATTGTTTACTTTATTGTTATGATAGTTTCCATGGTAACTATGCATGAATATTACACATGGCTAAAATTTTTCCGGATGAGCCAATAGAGAGCTTCGACCTGATTACATTGAGTGTAAAATCACTTCTGTATCTTTTATAATAACGGAGATATGCGAGTTTGAAATTTTATATAATGTTCTTGTAAAACGTGATTCCAAGGATGTATTACATTGTTTCAACAATGAAAGTGGTTATTTGAAATCTCCACGACAACGACTACAATCATGCACAAATAGATTGTTTACTTTATTGTTATGATAGTTTCCATGGTAACTATGCATGAATATTACACATTGGTAAAATTTTTCCGGATGAGCAAATAGAGAGCTTCGACCTGATTACATTGAGTGTAAAATCACTTCTGTATCTTCTATAGTAACAGAGATATGCGAGTTTGAAATTTTATTTAATGTTCTTGTAAAACGTGATTCCAAGGATGTATTACATTGTTTCAACAATGAAAGTGGTTTTTTCAAATCTCCACGACAACGACTACAATCATGCACAAATAGATTGTTTACTTTATTGTTATGATAGTTTCCATGGTAACTAAGCATGAATATTACACATGGGTAAATTTTTTCCGGATGAGCCAATAGAGAGCTTCGACCTGATTACATTGAGTGTAAAATCACTTCTGTATCTTTTATAATAACGGAGATATGCGAGTTTGAAATTTTATATAATATTCTTGTAAAACGTGATTCCAAGGATGTATTACATTGTTTCAACAATGAAAGTGGTTATTTCAAATCTCCACGACAACGACTACAATCATGCACAAATAGATTGTTTACTTTATTGTTATGATAGTTTCCATGGTAACTATGCATGAATATTACACATGGGTAAAATTTTTCCGGATGAGCAAATAGAGAGCTTCGACCTGATTACATTGAGTGTAAAATCACTTCTGTATCTTCTATAATAACGGAGATATGCGAGTTTGAAATTTTATATAATGTTTTTGTAAAACGTGATTCCAAGGATGTATTACATTGTTTCAACAATGAAAGTGGTTATTTGAAATCTCCACGACAACGACAACAAATCATGCACAAATAGATTGTTTACTTTATTGTTATGATAGTTTCCATGGTAACTATGCATGAATATTACACATGGCTAAAATTTTTCCGGATGAGCCAATAGAGAGCTTCGACCTGATTACATTGAGTGTAAAATCACTTCTGTATCTTCTATAGTAACAGAGATATGCGAGTTTGAAATTTTATTTAATGTTCTTGTAAAACGTGATTCCAAGGATGTATTACATTGTTTCAACAATGAAAGTGTTTTTTTTCAAATCTCCACGACAACGACTACAATCATGCACAAAAAGATTGTTTACTTTATTGTTATGATAGTTTCCATGGTAACTAAGCATGAATATTACACATGTTTAAAATTTTTTCGGATGAGCCAATAGAGAGCTTCGACCTGATTACATTGAGTGTAAAATCACTTCTGTATCTTCTATAATAACGGAGATATGCGAGTTTGAAATTTTATATAATATTCTTGTAAAACGTGATTCCAAGGATGTATTACATTGTTTCAACAATGAAAGTGGTTATTTCAAATCTCCACGACAACGACTACAATCATGCACAAATAGATTGTTTACTTTATTGTTATGATAGTTTCCATGGTAACTATGCATGAATATTACACATGGGTAAAATTTTTCCGGATGAGCAAATAGAGAGCTTCGACCTGATTACATTGAGTGTAAAATCACTTCTGTATCTTCTATAATAACGGAGATATGCGAGTTTGAAATTTTATATAATGTTTTTGTAAAACGTGATTCCAAGGATGTATTACATTGTTTCAACAATGAAAGTGGTTATTTGAAATCTCCACGACAACGACAACAAATCATGCACAAATAGATTGTTTACTTTATTGTTATGATAGTTTCCATGGTAACTATGCATGAATATTACACATTGGTAAAATTTTTCCGGATGAGCAAATAGAGAGCTTCGACCTGATTACATTGAGTGTAAAATCACTTCTGTATCTTCTATAGTAACAGAGATATGCGAGTTTGAAATTTTATTTAATGTTCTTGTAAAACGTGATTCCAACGATGTATTACATTGTTTCAACAATGAAAGTGGTTTTTTCAAATCTCCACGACAACGACTACAATCATGCACAAATAGATTGTTTACTTTATTGTTATGATAGTTTCCATGGTAACTAAGCATGAATATTACACATGGGTAAATTTTTTCCGGATGAGCCAATAGAGAGCTTCGACCTGATTACATTGAGTGTAAAATCACTTCTGTATCTTTTATAATAACGGAGATATGCGAGTTTGAAATTTTATATAATATTCTTGTAAAACGTGATTCCAAGGATGTATTACATTGTTTCAACAATGAAAGTGGTTATTTCAAATCTCCACGACAACGACTACAATCATGCACAAATAGATTGTTTACTTTATTGTTATGGTAGTTTCCATGGTAACTATGCATGAATATTACACATGGGTAAAATTTTTCCGGATGAGCGAATAGAGAGCTTCGACCTGATTACATTGAGTGTAAAATCACTTCTGTATCTTTTATAATAACGGAGATATGCGAGTTTGAAATTTTATATAATGTTCTTGTAAAACGTGATTCCAAGGATGTATTACATTGTTTCAACAATGAAAGTGGTTATTTGAAATCTCCACGACAACGACTACAATCATGCACAAATAGATTGTTTACTTTATTGTTATGATAGTTTCCATGGTAACTAAGCATGAATATTACACATGTCTAAAATTTTTCCGGATGAGCAAATAGAGAGCTTCGACCTGATTACATTGAGTGTAAAATCACTTCTGTATCTTCTATAGTAACAGAGATATGCGAGTTTGAAATTTTATTTAATGTTCTTGTAAAACGTGATTCCAAGGATGTATTACATTGTTTCAACAATGAAAGTGGTTATTTCAAATCTCCACGACAACGACTACAATCATGCACAAATAGATTGTTTACTTTATTGTTATGATAGTTTCCATGGTAACTATGCATGAATATTACACATTGGTAAAATTTTTCCGGATGAGCAAATAGAGAGCTTCGACCTGATTACATTGAGTGTAAAATCACTTCTGTATCTTCTATAGTAACAGAGATATGCGAGTTTGAAATTTTATTTAATGTTCTTGTAAAACGTGATTCCAACGATGTATTACATTGTTTCAACAATGAAAGTGGTTATTTCAAATCTCCACGACAACGACTACAATCATGCACAAATAGATTGTTTACTTTATTGTTATGATAGTTTCCATGGTAACTATGCATGAATATTACACATTGGTAAAATTTTTCCGGATGAGCAAATAGAGAGCTTCGACCTGATTACATTGAGTGTAAAATCACTTCTGTATCTTCTATAGTAACAGAGATATGCGAGTTTGAAATTTTATTTAATGTTCTTGTAAAACGTGATTCCAACGATGTATTACATTGTTTCAACAATGAAAGTGGTTTTTTCAAATCTCCACGACAACGACTACAATCATGCACAAATAGATTGTTTACTTTATTGTTATGATAGTTTCCATGGTAACTAAGCATGAATATTACACATGGGTAAATTTTTTCCGGATGAGCCAATAGAGAGCTTCGACCTGATTACATTGAGTGTAAAATCACTTCTGTATCTTTTATAATAACGGAGATATGCGAGTTTGAAATTTTATATAATATTCTTGTAAAACGTGATTCCAAGGATGTATTACATTGTTTCAACAATGAAAGTGGTTATTTCAAATCTCCACGACAACGACTACAATCATGCACAAATAGATTGTTTACTTTATTGTTATGATAGTTTCCATGGTAACTATGCATGAATATTACACATGGGTAAAATTTTTCCGGATGAGCAAATAGAGAGCTTCGACCTGATTACATTGAGTGTAAAATCACTTCTGTATCTTCTATAATAACGGAGATATGCGAGTTTGAAATTTTATATAATGTTTTTGTAAAACGTGATTCCAAGGATGTATTACATTGTTTCAACAATGAAAGTGGTTATTTGAAATCTCCACGACAACGACAACAAATCATGCACAAATAGATTGTTTACTTTATTGTTATGATAGTTTCCATGGTAACTATGCATGAATATTACACATGGCTAAAATTTTTCCGGATGAGCCAATAGAGAGCTTCGACCTGATTACATTGAGTGTAAAATCACTTCTGTATCTTCTATAGTAACAGAGATATGCGAGTTTGAAATTTTATTTAACCCTTTCGGTCCGAATGTCCATAATTTTGGACACTATTATTTCTTGTCTTCTGAATAAAGTATGTAGCACTGGCAACCTTTCGACCGTTTCGTTATGTCTTGTGAACATGTGACTGTGTTCTACTCAAAGTTTTTACTGCCATCTGCTGGGTAATCTGTGAAGTAACGCAGTATCTGTGCATGATGGCAGAGCCTACGCCTCGCCCGTCACATAAGTCAACTTTACAATAAGTTTTAGTAGTTTTTTAAGCATTTGATTGAAAAGAAAAAATATTAGTCATGATTCCTATAATGTTATTGCTGTACTAGGTAACATTGATTTATCAAAATTAAGAATTTCTGATTTATATTCAATTGTAATGTAATGTCCAATATAATGGACAAGAGGCCTCAATGGTAAAAGTAAACAAAGCAGTGTTAATGGTAAACTGTGAACGATTATAATGTAATATGTTTTGTGTTTTACTTATTTTTAATTACTACAACTGACTAAAACGATGCTTAACATTGAATCTTCTTAGATAGCTGCAAATTTGTTAATAAGCGATTTCAAAATAAGGTAAAATTCTGGTATACCGGAACAACATTTCATAAAATTTACAGGAGAAATGAAGAGAATGTACTTACGAAATTGTGATTCTGTATTATTTTCGAAGTTTCTTGATGCTATTGCTGTAGAGTGTATTGTGATTAACACGAAAATCTGTAAATTTGTGTTGTATTTATGCTAATGGAACGCAACCTAACAGGCCTAACCTAACCTCGTAGGCATACCTCGTAACCGTGAATGGTGCGTGGGGCTACCTGTGGATGGTTTGTGGGGTGCCAATGGTTGCCAATTTCCTCGATTACGAATGTTTTGGGATTCATTCACTGGATTAAGGCTGTTTTATGATAACATGTCAAGGGATAGGTTTTTTCAACTAAGGAATGCTCTTCATGTTGTGAACAATTTAGAAAGACCCCACGACTGCACTGACAGACTTTATAAGGTACGTCCATTGTACGAAGCAATTCGTAAGAGATGATTGGAACTGCCACTTGAACAAGAGTTATGCATTGATGAGCATATAGTTCCTTTTAAGGGCTAATTGTCCATAAAACAATACATAAAGGGCAAGCCATGCCCATCGGGCATTAAGATTTTTGTTTTGGCTGGTAAGAGTGGCTTAGCCTATGATTTGATATTTTATCAAGGAAAAAGCACTGGGCTCAATGAAAATCATTTGAAAACATTTGGGTTGGGTGCATCAGTTGTTCTACATCTAACAGAAAGAATAAACAGCAAAGGTCACATGTTGTTTTATGATAATTATTTCTTCGAACTATCACCTGCTCCAAATATTGAAGAAGAAAGAAATATTTGCTGCAGGTACTGCGAGAATAAATCGTTTCTCTTCACCACGTTTGCAGAGTGATCATGAGATGAAGAAGAAAGGGAGAGGATGTAGTGATCAAGTTATAAGTAGAGATGGTGATGTTATTCTGACAAAGTGGTTAGATAACCGCAGTGTTGTTATGGGTTCCAATTTTGTTGGAGTGGGTCAAGAAGATAGGGTACAGAGGTGGGACAAACAATCAAAAAGTTACAAAGAAGTTACCAGGCCAGAAGTAGTAAAGTTGTATAATAAAGCAATGGGGGGTGTAGATTTGCTTGACCAACTGATAGGATACTATAGAATTTTTGTAAAGTCTAGAAAATGGACTCTTATATTAATTATGCATGCAGTAGACTTAGCATTAGCCAATAGTTGGATGGAATACACAAAATATTGCAAGGCTCATAATGTACCTGCAAAACATGTAATGGATTTGCTACAATTTAGAATGAGAATATGTGAAAGCCTAATACATTCTCAAAGTGGTCAGAAAAAGAGAAGGGGTAGACCAAGCAATGGTACTGAATTTGAAAATGAAGGAGATCCTCGTCAGAAGAAAGGAAGAAGTGAACGACGTCCTTCCAATGAAATTCGCTACGATGGAATTTAACATTTTCCAGTGATTGATCAAAGGAAAGATGGAGGAAGATGCAAAAATGAAAATTGCAAAGGGAAGACAAAATTTTTGTGTTGCAAGTGTAATCTTCATTTATGTTTGACAAAAGACAAGAACTGTTTCATAGATTTCCATAGAAAGTAGACATAACACAAAAGTAAAGTGTTTTTTGTGTTTTTCTTTGAATATATGTATTATGTGCAATGAATGATCAATGCTTGAAGTATAACTATTGAAATAAGTTGGCATGTGCTATGTATTACTAACACGACCATTGAGACCTCGTGTCCAGAATATTGGACATCATCATAATTTGTTTTCTATTATACAAAATTACATAATTTTGTAAGTAACACATATTTTTGATCAAAAATAAAGAGTTGCCAATAAAAAAAATATTTTTCTCCTCAAAAACAAAAATCAGGTCTGAAAGGGTTAATGTTCTTGTAAAACGTGATTCCAAGGATGTATTACATTGTTTCAACAATGAAAGTGGTTTTTTTCAAATCTCCACGACAACGACTACAATCATGCACAAAAAGATTGTTTACTTTATTGTTATGATAGTTTCCATGGTAACTAAGCATGAATATTACACATGTTTAAAATTTTTTCGGATGAGCCAATAGAGAGCTTCGACCTGATTACATTGAGTGTAAAATCACTTCTGTATCTTCTATAATAACGGAGATATGCGAGTTTGAAATTTTATATAATATTCTTGTAAAACGTGATTCCAAGGATGTATTACATTGTTTCAACAATGAAAGTGGTTATTTCAAATCTCCACGACAACGACTACAATCATGCACAAATAGATTGTTTACTTTATTGTTATGATAGTTTCCATGGTAACTATGCATGAATATTACACATGGGTAAAATTTTTCCGGATGAGCAAATAGAGAGCTTCGACCTGATTACATTGAGTGTAAAATCACTTCTGTATCTTCTATAATAACGGAGATATGCGAGTTTGAAATTTTATATAATGTTTTTGTAAAACGTGATTCCAAGGATGTATTACATTGTTTCAACAATGAAAGTGGTTATTTGAAATCTCCACGACAACGACAACAAATCATGCACAAATAGATTGTTTACTTTATTGTTATGATAGTTTCCATGGTAACTATGCATGAATATTACACATGGCTAAAATTTTTCCGGATGAGCCAATAGAGAGCTTCGACCTGATTACATTGAGTGTAAAATCACTTCTGTATCTTCTATAATAACGGAGATATGCGAGTTTGAAATTTTATATAATGTTCTTGTAAAACGTGATTCCAAGGATGTATTACATTGTTTCAACAATGAAAGTGGTTATTTGAAATCTCCACGACAACGACTACAATCATGCACAAATAGATTGTTTACTTTATTGTTATGATAGTTTCCATGGTAACTATGCATGAATATTACACATTGGTAAAATTTTTCCGGATGAGCAAATAGAGAGCTTCGACCTGATTACATTGAGTGTAAAATCACTTCTGTATCTTCTATAGTAACAGAGATATGCGAGTTTGAAATTTTATTTAATGTTCTTGTAAAACGTGATTCCAAGGATGTATTACATTGTTTCAACAATGAAAGTGGTTTTTTCAAATCTCCACGACAACGACTACAATCATGCACAAATAGATTGTTTACTTTATTGTTATGATAGTTTCCATGGTAACTAAGCATGAATATTACACATGGGTAAATTTTTTCCGGATGAGCCAATAGAGAGCTTCGACCTGATTACATTGAGTGTAAAATCACTTCTGTATCTTTTATAATAACGGAGATATGCGAGTTTGAAATTTTATATAATATTCTTGTAAAACGTGATTCCAAGGATGTATTACATTGTTTCAACAATGAAAGTGGTTATTTCAAATCTCCACGACAACGACTACAATCATGCACAAATAGATTGTTTACTTTATTGTTATGGTAGTTTCCATGGTAACTATGCATGAATATTACACATGGGTAAAATTTTTCCGGATGAGCGAATAGAGAGCTTCGACCTGATTACATTGAGTGTAAAATCACTTCTGTATCTTTTATAATAACGGAGATATGCGAGTTTGAAATTTTATATAATGTTCTTGTAAAACGTGATTCCAAGGATGTATTACATTGTTTCAACAATGAAAGTGGTTATTTGAAATCTCCACGACAACGACTACAATCATGCACAAATAGATTGTTTACTTTATTGTTATGATAGTTTCCATGGTAACTATGCATGAATATTACACATTGGTAAAATTTTTCCGGATGAGCAAATAGAGAGCTTCGACCTGATTACATTGAGTGTAAAATCACTTCTGTATCTTCTATAGTAACAGAGATATGCGAGTTTGAAATTTTATTTAATGTTCTTGTAAAACGTGATTCCAACGATGTATTACATTGTTTCAACAATGAAAGTGGTTTTTTCAAATCTCCACGACAACGACTACAATCATGCACAAATAGATTGTTTACTTTATTGTTATGATAGTTTCCATGGTAACTAAGCATGAATATTACACATGGGTAAATTTTTTCCGGATGAGCCAATAGAGAGCTTCGACCTGATTACATTGAGTGTAAAATCACTTCTGTATCTTTTATAATAACGGAGATATGCGAGTTTGAAATTTTATATAATATTCTTGTAAAACGTGATTCCAAGGATGTATTACATTGTTTCAACAATGAAAGTGGTTATTTCAAATCTCCACGACAACGACTACAATCATGCACAAATAGATTGTTTACTTTATTGTTATGATAGTTTCCATGGTAACTATGCATGAATATTACACATGGGTAAAATTTTTCCGGATGAGCAAATAGAGAGCTTCGACCTGATTACATTGAGTGTAAAATCACTTCTGTATCTTCTATAATAACGGAGATATGCGAGTTTGAAATTTTATATAATGTTTTTGTAAAACGTGATTCCAAGGATGTATTACATTGTTTCAACAATGAAAGTGGTTATTTGAAATCTCCACGACAACGACAACAAATCATGCACAAATAGATTGTTTACTTTATTGTTATGATAGTTTCCATGGTAACTATGCATGAATATTACACATGGCTAAAATTTTTCCGGATGAGCCAATAGAGAGCTTCGACCTGATTACATTGAGTGTAAAATCACTTCTGTATCTTCTATAGTAACAGAGATATGCGAGTTTGAAATTTTATTTAATGTTCTTGTAAAACGTGATTCCAAGGATGTATTACATTGTTTCAACAATGAAAGTGTTTTTTTTCAAATCTCCACGACAACGACTACAATCATGCACAAAAAGATTGTTTACTTTATTGTTATGATAGTTTCCATGGTAACTAAGCATGAATATTACACATGTTTAAAATTTTTTCGGATGAGCCAATAGAGAGCTTCGACCTGATTACATTGAGTGTAAAATCACTTCTGTATCTTCTATAATAACGGAGATATGCGAGTTTGAAATTTTATATAATATTCTTGTAAAACGTGATTCCAAGGATGTATTACATTGTTTCAACAATGAAAGTGGTTATTTCAAATCTCCACGACAACGACTACAATCATGCACAAATAGATTGTTTACTTTATTGTTATGATAGTTTCCATGGTAACTATGCATGAATATTACACATGGGTAAAATTTTTCCGGATGAGCAAATAGAGAGCTTCGACCTGATTACATTGAGTGTAAAATCACTTCTGTATCTTCTATAATAACGGAGATATGCGAGTTTGAAATTTTATATAATGTTTTTGTAAAACGTGATTCCAAGGATGTATTACATTGTTTCAACAATGAAAGTGGTTATTTGAAATCTCCACGACAACGACAACAAATCATGCACAAATAGATTGTTTACTTTATTGTTATGATAGTTTCCATGGTAACTATGCATGAATATTACACATTGGTAAAATTTTTCCGGATGAGCAAATAGAGAGCTTCGACCTGATTACATTGAGTGTAAAATCACTTCTGTATCTTCTATAGTAACAGAGATATGCGAGTTTGAAATTTTATTTAATGTTCTTGTAAAACGTGATTCCAACGATGTATTACATTGTTTCAACAATGAAAGTGGTTTTTTCAAATCTCCACGACAACGACTACAATCATGCACAAATAGATTGTTTACTTTATTGTTATGATAGTTTCCATGGTAACTAAGCATGAATATTACACATGGGTAAATTTTTTCCGGATGAGCCAATAGAGAGCTTCGACCTGATTACATTGAGTGTAAAATCACTTCTGTATCTTTTATAATAACGGAGATATGCGAGTTTGAAATTTTATATAATATTCTTGTAAAACGTGATTCCAAGGATGTATTACATTGTTTCAACAATGAAAGTGGTTATTTCAAATCTCCACGACAACGACTACAATCATGCACAAATAGATTGTTTACTTTATTGTTATGGTAGTTTCCATGGTAACTATGCATGAATATTACACATGGGTAAAATTTTTCCGGATGAGCGAATAGAGAGCTTCGACCTGATTACATTGAGTGTAAAATCACTTCTGTATCTTTTATAATAACGGAGATATGCGAGTTTGAAATTTTATATAATGTTCTTGTAAAACGTGATTCCAAGGATGTATTACATTGTTTCAACAATGAAAGTGGTTATTTGAAATCTCCACGACAACGACTACAATCATGCACAAATAGATTGTTTACTTTATTGTTATGATAGTTTCCATGGTAACTAAGCATGAATATTACACATGTCTAAAATTTTTCCGGATGAGCAAATAGAGAGCTTCGACCTGATTACATTGAGTGTAAAATCACTTCTGTATCTTCTATAGTAACAGAGATATGCGAGTTTGAAATTTTATTTAATGTTCTTGTAAAACGTGATTCCAAGGATGTATTACATTGTTTCAACAATGAAAGTGGTTATTTGAAATCTCCACGACAACGACAACAAATCATGCACAAATAGATTGTTTACTTTATTGTTATGATAGTTTCCATGGTAACTATGCATGAATATTACACATGGGTAAAATTTTTCCGGATGAGCCAATAGAGAGCTTCGACCTGATTACATTGAGTGTAAAATCACTTCTGTATCTTTTATAATAACGGAGATATGCGAGTTTGAAATTTTATATAATGTTCTTGTAAAACGTGATTCCAAGGATGTATTACATTGTTTCAACAATGAAAGTGGTTATTTGAAATCTCCACGACAACGACTACAATCATGCACAAATAGATTGTTTACTTTATTGTTATGATAGTTTCCATGGTAACTATGCATGAATATTACACATTGGTAAAATTTTTCCGGATGAGCAAATAGAGAGCTTCGACCTGATTACATTGAGTGTAAAATCACTTCTGTATCTTCTATAGTAACAGAGATATGCGAGTTTGAAATTTTATTTAATGTTCTTGTAAAACGTGATTCCAACGATGTATTACATTGTTTCAACAATGAAAGTGGTTTTTTCAAATCTCCACGACAACGACTACAATCATGCACAAATAGATTGTTTACTTTATTGTTATGATAGTTTCCATGGTAACTAAGCATGAATATTACACATGGGTAAATTTTTTCCGGATGAGCCAATAGAGAGCTTCGACCTGATTACATTGAGTGTAAAATCACTTCTGTATCTTCTATAATAACGGAGATATGCGAGTTTGAAATTTTATATAATGTTCTTGTAAAACGTGATTCCAAGGATGTATTACATTGTTTCAACAATGAAAGTGGTTATTTGAAATCTCCACGACAACGACTACAATCATGCACAAATAGATTGTTTACTTTATTGTTATGATAGTTTCCATGGTAACTATGCATGAATATTACACATTGGTAAAATTTTTCCGGATGAGCCAATAGAGAGCTTCGACCTGATTACATTGAGTGTAAAATCACTTCTGTATCTTTTATAATAACGGAGATATGCGAGTTTGAAATTTTATATAATGTTCTTGTAAAACGTGATTCCAAGGATGTATTACATTGTTTCAACAATGAAAGTGGTTATTTGAAATCTCCACGACAACGACTACAATCATGCACAAATAGATTGTTTACTTTATTGTTATGAGAGTTTCCATGGTAACTATGCATGAATATTACACATGGGTAAAATTTTTCCGGATGAGCAAATAGAGAGCTTCGACCTGATTACATTGAGTGTAAAATCACTTCTGTATCTTCTATAATAACGGAGATATGCGAGTTTGAAATTTTATATAATGTTTTTGTAAAACGTGATTCCAAGGACGTATTACATTGTTTCAACAATGAAAGTGGTTATTTGAAAACTCCACGACAACGACTACAATCATGCACAAATAGATTGTTTACTTTATTGTAATGATAGTTTCCATGGTAACTATGCATGAATATTACACATGGGTAAAATTTTTCCGGATGAGCAAATAGAGAGCTTCGACCTGATTACATTGAGTGTAAAATCACTTCTGTATCTTCTATAGTAACAGAGATATGCGAGTTTGAAATTTTATTTAATGTTCTTGTAAAACGTGATTCCAACGATGTATTACATTGTTTCAACAATGAAAGTGGTTTTTTCAAATCTCCACGACAACGACTACAATCATGCACAAATAGATTGTTTACTTTATTGTTATGATAGTTTCCATGGTAACTAAGCATGAATATTACACATGGGTAAATTTTTTCCGGATGAGCCAATAGAGAGCTTCGACCTGATTACATTGAGTGTAAAATCACTTCTGTATCTTTTATAATAACGGAGATATGCGAGTTTGAAATTTTATATAATATTCTTGTAAAACGTGATTCCAAGGATGTATTACATTGTTTCAACAATGAAAGTGGTTATTTCAAATCTCCACGACAACGACTACAATCATGCACAAATAGATTGTTTACTTTATTGTTATGATAGTTTCCATGGTAACTATGCATGAATATTACACATGGGTAAAATTTTTCCGGATGAGCAAATAGAGAGCTTCGACCTGATTACATTGAGTGTAAAATCACTTCTGTATCTTCTATAATAACGGAGATATGCGAGTTTGAAATTTTATATAATGTTTTTGTAAAACGTGATTCCAAGGATGTATTACATTGTTTCAACAATGAAAGTGGTTATTTGAAATCTCCACGACAACGACAACAAATCATGCACAAATAGATTGTTTACTTTATTGTTATGATAGTTTCCATGGTAACTATGCATGAATATTACACATGGCTAAAATTTTTCCGGATGAGCCAATAGAGAGCTTCGACCTGATTACATTGAGTGTAAAATCACTTCTGTATCTTCTATAGTAACAGAGATATGCGAGTTTGAAATTTTATTTAATGTTCTTGTAAAACGTGATTCCAAGGATGTATTACATTGTTTCAACAATGAAAGTGTTTTTTTTCAAATCTCCACGACAACGACTACAATCATGCACAAAAAGATTGTTTACTTTATTGTTATGATAGTTTCCATGGTAACTAAGCATGAATATTACACATGTTTAAAATTTTTTCGGATGAGCCAATAGAGAGCTTCGACCTGATTACATTGAGTGTAAAATCACTTCTGTATCTTCTATAATAACGGAGATATGCGAGTTTGAAATTTTATATAATATTCTTGTAAAACGTGATTCCAAGGATGTATTACATTGTTTCAACAATGAAAGTGGTTATTTCAAATCTCCACGACAACGACTACAATCATGCACAAATAGATTGTTTACTTTATTGTTATGATAGTTTCCATGGTAACTATGCATGAATATTACACATGGGTAAAATTTTTCCGGATGAGCAAATAGAGAGCTTCGACCTGATTACATTGAGTGTAAAATCACTTCTGTATCTTCTATAATAACGGAGATATGCGAGTTTGAAATTTTATATAATGTTTTTGTAAAACGTGATTCCAAGGATGTATTACATTGTTTCAACAATGAAAGTGGTTATTTGAAATCTCCACGACAACGACAACAAATCATGCACAAATAGATTGTTTACTTTATTGTTATGATAGTTTCCATGGTAACTATGCATGAATATTACACATTGGTAAAATTTTTCCGGATGAGCAAATAGAGAGCTTCGACCTGATTACATTGAGTGTAAAATCACTTCTGTATCTTCTATAGTAACAGAGATATGCGAGTTTGAAATTTTATTTAATGTTCTTGTAAAACGTGATTCCAACGATGTATTACATTGTTTCAACAATGAAAGTGGTTTTTTCAAATCTCCACGACAACGACTACAATCATGCACAAATAGATTGTTTACTTTATTGTTATGATAGTTTCCATGGTAACTAAGCATGAATATTACACATGGGTAAATTTTTTCCGGATGAGCCAATAGAGAGCTTCGACCTGATTACATTGAGTGTAAAATCACTTCTGTATCTTTTATAATAACGGAGATATGCGAGTTTGAAATTTTATATAATATTCTTGTAAAACGTGATTCCAAGGATGTATTACATTGTTTCAACAATGAAAGTGGTTATTTCAAATCTCCACGACAACGACTACAATCATGCACAAATAGATTGTTTACTTTATTGTTATGGTAGTTTCCATGGTAACTATGCATGAATATTACACATGGGTAAAATTTTTCCGGATGAGCGAATAGAGAGCTTCGACCTGATTACATTGAGTGTAAAATAACTTCTGTATCTTTTATAATAACGGAGATATGCGAGTTTGAAATTTTATATAATGTTCTTGTAAAACGTGATTCCAAGGATGTATTACATTGTTTCAACAATGAAAGTGGTTATTTGAAATCTCCACGACAACGACTACAATCATGCACAAATAGATTGTTTACTTTATTGTTATGATAGTTTCCATGGTAACTAAGCATGAATATTACACATGTCTAAAATTTTTCCGGATGAGCAAATAGAGAGCTTCGACCTGATTACATTGAGTGTAAAATCACTTCTGTATCTTCTATAGTAACAGAGATATGCGAGTTTGAAATTTTATTTAATGTTCTTGTAAAACGTGATTCCAAGGATGTATTACATTGTTTCAACAATGAAAGTGGTTATTTCAAATCTCCACGACAACGACTACAATCATGCACAAATAGATTGTTTACTTTATTGTTATGATAGTTTCCATGGTAACTATGCATGAATATTACACATGGGTAAAATTTTTCCGGATGAGCAAATAGAGAGCTTCGACCTGATTACATTGAGTGTAAAATCACTTCTGTATCTTCTATAATAACGGAGATATGCGAGTTTGAAATTTTATATAATGTTTTTGTAAAACGTGATTCCAAGGATGTATTACATTGTTTCAACAATGAAAGTGGTTATTTGAAATCTCCACGACAACGACAACAAATCATGCACAAATAGATTGTTTACTTTATTGTTATGATAGTTTCCATGGTAACTATGCATGAATATTACACATGGGTAAAATTTTTCCGGATGAGCCAATAGAGAGCTTCGACCTGATTACATTGAGTGTAAAATCACTTCTGTATCTTTTATAATAACGGAGATATGCGAGTTTGAAATTTTATATAATGTTCTTGTAAAACGTGATTCCAAGGATGTATTACATTGTTTCAACAATGAAAGTGGTTATTTGAAATCTCCACGACAACGACTACAATCATGCACAAATAGATTGTTTACTTTATTGTTATGATAGTTTCCATGGTAACTATGCATGAATATTACACATTGGTAAAATTTTTCCGGATGAGCAAATAGAGAGCTTCGACCTGATTACATTGAGTGTAAAATCACTTCTGTATCTTCTATAGTAACAGAGATATGCGAGTTTGAAATTTTATTTAATGTTCTTGTAAAACGTGATTCCAAGGATGTATTACATTGTTTCAACAATGAAAGTGTTTTTTTTCAAATCTCCACGACAACGACTACAATCATGCACAAAAAGATTGTTTACTTTATTGTTATGATAGTTTCCATGGTAACTAAGCATGAATATTACACATGTTTAAAATTTTTTCGGATGAGCCAATAGAGAGCTTCGACCTGATTACATTGAGTGTAAAATCACTTCTGTATCTTCTATAATAACGGAGATATGCGAGTTTGAAATTTTATATAATATTCTTGTAAAACGTGATTCCAAGGATGTATTACATTGTTTCAACAATGAAAGTGGTTATTTCAAATCTCCACGACAACGACTACAATCATGCACAAATAGATTGTTTACTTTATTGTTATGATAGTTTCCATGGTAACTATGCATGAATATTACACATGGGTAAAATTTTTCCGGATGAGCAAATAGAGAGCTTCGACCTGATTACATTGAGTGTAAAATCACTTCTGTATCTTCTATAATAACGGAGATATGCGAGTTTGAAATTTTATATAATGTTTTTGTAAAACGTGATTCCAAGGATGTATTACATTGTTTCAACAATGAAAGTGGTTATTTGAAATCTCCACGACAACGACAACAAATCATGCACAAATAGATTGTTTACTTTATTGTTATGATAGTTTCCATGGTAACTATGCATGAATATTACACATTGGTAAAATTTTTCCGGATGAGCAAATAGAGAGCTTCGACCTGATTACATTGAGTGTAAAATCACTTCTGTATCTTCTATAGTAACAGAGATATGCGAGTTTGAAATTTTATTTAATGTTCTTGTAAAACGTGATTCCAACGATGTATTACATTGTTTCAACAATGAAAGTGGTTTTTTCAAATCTCCACGACAACGACTACAATCATGCACAAATAGATTGTTTACTTTATTGTTATGATAGTTTCCATGGTAACTAAGCATGAATATTACACATGGGTAAATTTTTTCCGGATGAGCCAATAGAGAGCTTCGACCTGATTACATTGAGTGTAAAATCACTTCTGTATCTTTTATAATAACGGAGATATGCGAGTTTGAAATTTTATATAATATTCTTGTAAAACGTGATTCCAAGGATGTATTACATTGTTTCAACAATGAAAGTGGTTATTTCAAATCTCCACGACAACGACTACAATCATGCACAAATAGATTGTTTACTTTATTGTTATGGTAGTTTCCATGGTAACTATGCATGAATATTACACATGGGTAAAATTTTTCCGGATGAGCGAATAGAGAGCTTCGACCTGATTACATTGAGTGTAAAATAACTTCTGTATCTTTTATAATAACGGAGATATGCGAGTTTGAAATTTTATATAATGTTCTTGTAAAACGTGATTCCAAGGATGTATTACATTGTTTCAACAATGAAAGTGGTTATTTGAAATCTCCACGACAACGACTACAATCATGCACAAATAGATTGTTTACTTTATTGTTATGATAGTTTCCATGGTAACTAAGCATGAATATTACACATGTCTAAAATTTTTCCGGATGAGCAAATAGAGAGCTTCGACCTGATTACATTGAGTGTAAAATCACTTCTGTATCTTCTATAGTAACAGAGATATGCGAGTTTGAAATTTTATTTAATGTTCTTGTAAAACGTGATTCCAAGGATGTATTACATTGTTTCAACAATGAAAGTGGTTATTTCAAATCTCCACGACAACGACTACAATCATGCACAAATAGATTGTTTACTTTATTGTTATGATAGTTTCCATGGTAACTATGCATGAATATTACACATGGGTAAAATTTTTCCGGATGAGCAAATAGAGAGCTTCGACCTGATTACATTGAGTGTAAAATCACTTCTGTATCTTCTATAATAACGGAGATATGCGAGTTTGAAATTTTATATAATGTTTTTGTAAAACGTGATTCCAAGGATGTATTACATTGTTTCAACAATGAAAGTGGTTATTTGAAATCTCCACGACAACGACAACAAATCATGCACAAATAGATTGTTTACTTTATTGTTATGATAGTTTCCATGGTAACTATGCATGAATATTACACATGGGTAAAATTTTTCCGGATGAGCCAATAGAGAGCTTCGACCTGATTACATTGAGTGTAAAATCACTTCTGTATCTTTTATAATAACGGAGATATGCGAGTTTGAAATTTTATATAATGTTCTTGTAAAACGTGATTCCAAGGATGTATTACATTGTTTCAACAATGAAAGTGGTTATTTGAAATCTCCACGACAACGACTACAATCATGCACAAATAGATTGTTTACTTTATTGTTATGATAGTTTCCATGGTAACTATGCATGAATATTACACATTGGTAAAATTTTTCCGGATGAGCAAATAGAGAGCTTCGACCTGATTACATTGAGTGTAAAATCACTTCTGTATCTTCTATAGTAACAGAGATATGCGAGTTTGAAATTTTATTTAATGTTCTTGTAAAACGTGATTCCAACGATGTATTACATTGTTTCAACAATGAAAGTGGTTTTTTCAAATCTCCACGACAACGACTACAATCATGCACAAATAGATTGTTTACTTTATTGTTATGATAGTTTCCATGGTAACTAAGCATGAATATTACACATGGGTAAATTTTTTCCGGATGAGCCAATAGAGAGCTTCGACCTGATTACATTGAGTGTAAAATCACTTCTGTATCTTCTATAATAACGGAGATATGCGAGTTTGAAATTTTATATAATGTTCTTGTAAAACGTGATTCCAAGGATGTATTACATTGTTTCAACAATGAAAGTGGTTATTTGAAATCTCCACGACAACGACTACAATCATGCACAAATAGATTGTTTACTTTATTGTTATGATAGTTTCCATGGTAACTATGCATGAATATTACACATTGGTAAAATTTTTCCGGATGAGCCAATAGAGAGCTTCGACCTGATTACATTGAGTGTAAAATCACTTCTGTATCTTTTATAATAACGGAGATATGCGAGTTTGAAATTTTATATAATGTTCTTGTAAAACGTGATTCCAAGGATGTATTACATTGTTTCAACAATGAAAGTGGTTATTTGAAATCTCCACGACAACGACTACAATCATGCACAAATAGATTGTTTACTTTATTGTTATGAGAGTTTCCATGGTAACTATGCATGAATATTACACATGGGTAAAATTTTTCCGGATGAGCAAATAGAGAGCTTCGACCTGATTACATTGAGTGTAAAATCACTTCTGTATCTTCTATAATAACGGAGATATGCGAGTTTGAAATTTTATATAATGTTTTTGTAAAACGTGATTCCAAGGACGTATTACATTGTTTCAACAATGAAAGTGGTTATTTGAAAACTCCACGACAACGACTACAATCATGCACAAATAGATTGTTTACTTTATTGTAATGATAGTTTCCATGGTAACTATGCATGAATATTACACATGGGTAAAATTTTTCCGGATGAGCAAATAGAGAGCTTCGACCTGATTACGTTGAGTGTAAAATCACTTCTGTATCTTCTATAGTAACGCAGATATGCGAGTTTGAAATTTTATATAATGTTTTTGTAAAACGTGATTCCAAGGATGTATCACATTGTTTCAACAATGAAAGTGGTTATTTCAAATCTCCACGACAACGACAACAATCATGCACAAATAGATTGTTTACTTTACTGTTATGATAGTTTCCATGGTAACTATGCATGAATATTACACATGGGTAAAATTTTTCCGGATGAGCCAATAGAGAGCTTCGACCTGATTACATTGAGTGTAAAATCACTTCTGTATCTTTTATAATAACGGAGATATGCGAGTTTGAAATTTTATATAATGTTCTTGTAAAACGTGATTCCAAGGATGTATTACATTGTTTCAACAATGAAAGTGGTTATTTGAAATCTCCACGACAACGACTACAATCATGCACAAATAGATTGTTTACTTTATTGTTATGATAGTTTCCATGGTAACTAAGCATGAATATTACACATGTCTAAAATTTTTCCGGATGAGCAAATAGAGAGCTTCGACCTGATTACATTGAGTGTAAAATCACTTCTGTATCTTCTATAGTAACAGAGATATGCGAGTTTGAAATTTTATTTAATGTTCTTGTAAAACGTGATTCCAAGGATGTATTACATTGTTTCAACAATGAAAGTGGTTATTTCAAATCTCCACGACAACGACTACAATCATGCACAAATAGATTGTTTACTTTATTGTTATGATAGTTTCCATGGTAACTATGCATGAATATTACACATTGGTAAAATTTTTCCGGATGAGCAAATAGAGAGCTTCGACCTGATTACATTGAGTGTAAAATCACTTCTGTATCTTCTATAGTAACAGAGATATGCGAGTTTGAAATTTTATTTAATGTTCTTGTAAAACGTGATTCCAACGATGTATTACATTGTTTCAACAATGAAAGTGGTTTTTTCAAATCTCCACGACAACGACTACAATCATGCACAAATAGATTGTTTACTTTATTGTTATGATAGTTTCCATGGTAACTAAGCATGAATATTACACATGGGTAAATTTTTTCCGGATGAGCCAATAGAGAGCTTCGACCTGATTACATTGAGTGTAAAATCACTTCTGTATCTTTTATAATAACGGAGATATGCGAGTTTGAAATTTTATATAATATTCTTGTAAAACGTGATTCCAAGGATGTATTACATTGTTTCAACAATGAAAGTGGTTATTTCAAATCTCCACGACAACGACTACAATCATGCACAAATAGATTGTTTACTTTATTGTTATGGTAGTTTCCATGGTAACTATGCATGAATATTACACATGGGTAAAATTTTTCCGGATGAGCCAATAGAGAGCTTCGACCTGATTACATTGAGTGTAAAATCACTTCTGTATCTTTTATAATAACGGAGATATGCGAGTTTGAAATTTTATATAATGTTCTTGTAAAACGTGATTCCAAGGATGTATTACATTGTTTCAACAATGAAAGTGGTTATTTGAAATCTCCACGACAACGACTACAATCATGCACAAATAGATTGTTTACTTTATTGTTATGATAGTTTCCATGGTAACTATGCATGAATATTACACATTGGTAAAATTTTTCCGGATGAGCAAATAGAGAGCTTCGACCTGATTACATTGAGTGTAAAATCACTTCTGTATCTTCTATAGTAACAGAGATATGCGAGTTTGAAATTTTATTTAATGTTCTTGTAAAACGTGATTCCAACGATGTATTACATTGTTTCAACAATGAAAGTGGTTTTTTCAAATCTCCACGACAACGACTACAATCATGCACAAATAGATTGTTTACTTTATTGTTATGATAGTTTCCATGGTAACTAAGCATGAATATTACACATGGGTAAATTTTTTCCGGATGAGCCAATAGAGAGCTTCGACCTGATTACATTGAGTGTAAAATCACTTCTGTATCTTCTATAATAACGGAGATATGCGAGTTTGAAATTTTATATAATGTTCTTGTAAAACGTGATTCCAAGGATGTATTACATTGTTTCAACAATGAAAGTGGTTATTTGAAATCTCCACGACAACGACTACAATCATGCACAAATAGATTGTTTACTTTATTGTTATGATAGTTTCCATGGTAACTATGCATGAATATTACACATTGGTAAAATTTTTCCGGATGAGCCAATAGAGAGCTTCGACCTGATTACATTGAGTGTAAAATCACTTCTGTATCTTTTATAATAACGGAGATATGCGAGTTTGAAATTTTATATAATGTTCTTGTAAAACGTGATTCCAAGGATGTATTACATTGTTTCAACAATGAAAGTGGTTATTTGAAATCTCCACGACAACGACTACAATCATGCACAAATAGATTGTTTACTTTATTGTTATGAGAGTTTCCATGGTAACTATGCATGAATATTACACATGGGTAAAATTTTTCCGGATGAGCAAATAGAGAGC
The DNA here is from genome assembly GCF_977018435.1 of Lepisma saccharinum. Taxonomy (NCBI): domain Eukaryota; kingdom Metazoa; phylum Arthropoda; class Insecta; order Zygentoma; family Lepismatidae; genus Lepisma; species Lepisma saccharinum. Next base: position 3,974,684 of record NW_028142902.1, on the reverse strand, counting down.
TTCGACCTGATTACATTGAGTGTAAAATCACTTCTGTATCTTCTATAATAACGGAGATATGCGAGTTTGAAATTTTATATAATGTTTTTGTAAAACGTGATTCCAAGGACGTATTACATTGTTTCAACAATGAAAGTGGTTATTTGAAAACTCCACGACAACGACTACAATCATGCACAAATAGATTGTTTACTTTATTGTAATGATAGTTTCCATGGTAACTATGCATGAATATTACACATGGGTAAAATTTTTCCGGATGAGCAAATAGAGAGCTTCGACCTGATTACGTTGAGTGTAAAATCACTTCTGTATCTTCTATAGTAACGCAGATATGCGAGTTTGAAATTTTATATAATGTTTTTGTAAAACGTGATTCCAAGGATGTATCACATTGTTTCAACAATGAAAGTGGTTATTTCAAATCTCCACGACAACGACAACAATCATGCACAAATAGATTGTTTACTTTACTGTTATGATAGTTTCCATGGTAACTATGCATGAATATTACACATGGGTAAAATTTTTCCGGATGAGCCAATAGAGAGCTTCGACCTGATTACATTGAGTGTAAAATCACTTCTGTATCTTTTATAATAACGGAGATATGCGAGTTTGAAATTTTATATAATGTTCTTGTAAAACGTGATTCCAAGGATGTATTACATTGTTTCAACAATGAAAGTGGTTATTTGAAATCTCCACGACAACGACTACAATCATGCACAAATAGATTGTTTACTTTATTGTTATGATAGTTTCCATGGTAACTAAGCATGAATATTACACATGTCTAAAATTTTTCCGGATGAGCAAATAGAGAGCTTCGACCTGATTACATTGAGTGTAAAATCACTTCTGTATCTTCTATAGTAACAGAGATATGCGAGTTTGAAATTTTATTTAATGTTCTTGTAAAACGTGATTCCAAGGATGTATTACATTGTTTCAACAATGAAAGTGGTTATTTCAAATCTCCACGACAACGACTACAATCATGCACAAATAGATTGTTTACTTTATTGTTATGATAGTTTCCATGGTAACTATGCATGAATATTACACATTGGTAAAATTTTTCCGGATGAGCAAATAGAGAGCTTCGACCTGATTACATTGAGTGTAAAATCACTTCTGTATCTTCTATAGTAACAGAGATATGCGAGTTTGAAATTTTATTTAATGTTCTTGTAAAACGTGATTCCAACGATGTATTACATTGTTTCAACAATGAAAGTGGTTTTTTCAAATCTCCACGACAACGACTACAATCATGCACAAATAGATTGTTTACTTTATTGTTATGATAGTTTCCATGGTAACTAAGCATGAATATTACACATGGGTAAATTTTTTCCGGATGAGCCAATAGAGAGCTTCGACCTGATTACATTGAGTGTAAAATCACTTCTGTATCTTTTATAATAACGGAGATATGCGAGTTTGAAATTTTATATAATATTCTTGTAAAACGTGATTCCAAGGATGTATTACATTGTTTCAACAATGAAAGTGGTTATTTCAAATCTCCACGACAACGACTACAATCATGCACAAATAGATTGTTTACTTTATTGTTATGGTAGTTTCCATGGTAACTATGCATGAATATTACACATGGGTAAAATTTTTCCGGATGAGCCAATAGAGAGCTTCGACCTGATTACATTGAGTGTAAAATCACTTCTGTATCTTTTATAATAACGGAGATATGCGAGTTTGAAATTTTATATAATGTTCTTGTAAAACGTGATTCCAAGGATGTATTACATTGTTTCAACAATGAAAGTGGTTATTTGAAATCTCCACGACAACGACTACAATCATGCACAAATAGATTGTTTACTTTATTGTTATGATAGTTTCCATGGTAACTAAGCATGAATATTACACATGTCTAAAATTTTTCCGGATGAGCAAATAGAGAGCTTCGACCTGATTACGTTGAGTGTAAAATCACTTCTGTATCTTCTATAGTAACGCAGATATGCGAGTTTGAAATTTTATATAATGTTTTTGTAAAACGTGATTCCAAGGATGTATTACATTGTTTCAACAATGAAAGTGGTTATTTCAAATCTCCACGACAACGACAACAATCATGCACAAATAGATTGTTTACTTTACTGTTATGATAGTTTCCATGGTAACTATGCATGAATATTACACATGGGTAAATTTTTTCCGGATGAGCCAATAGAGAGCTTCGACCTGATTACATTGAGTGTAAAATCACTTCTGTATCTTCTATAATAACGGAGATATGCGAGTTTGAAATTTTATATAATGTTCTTGTAAAACGTGATTCCAAGGATGTATTACATTGTTTCAACAATGAAAGTGGTTATTTGAAATCTCCACGACAACGACTACAATCATGCACAAATAGATTGTTTACTTTATTGTTATGATAGTTTCCATGGTAACTATGCATGAATATTACACATTGGTAAAATTTTTCCGGATGAGCCAATAGAGAGCTTCGACCTGATTACATTGAGTGTAAAATCACTTCTGTATCTTTTATAATAACGGAGATATGCGAGTTTGAAATTTTATATAATGTTCTTGTAAAACGTGATTCCAAGGATGTATTACATTGTTTCAACAATGAAAGTGGTTATTTGAAATCTCCACGACAACGACTACAATCATGCACAAATAGATTGTTTACTTTATTGTTATGAGAGTTTCCATGGTAACTATGCATGAATATTACACATGGGTAAAATTTTTCCGGATGAGCCAATAGAGAGCTTCGACCTGATTACATTGAGTGTAAAATCACTTCTGTATCTTTTATAATAACGGAGATATGCGAGTTTGAAATTTTATATAATGTTCTTGTAAAACGTGATTCCAAGGATGTATTACATTGTTTCAACAATAAAAGTGGTTATTTGAAATCTCCACGACAACGACAACAAATCATGCACAAATAGATTGTTTACTTTATTGTTATGATAGTTTCCATGGTAACTATGCATGAATATTACACATGGCTAAAATTTTTCCGGATGAGCAAATAGAGAGCTTCGACCTGATTACATTGAGTGTAAAATCACTTCTGTATCTTCTATAATAACGGAGATATGCGAGTTTGAAATTTTATATAATGTTTTTGTAAAACGTGATTCCAAGGACGTATTACATTGTTTCAACAATGAAAGTGGTTATTTGAAAACTCCACGACAACGACTACAATCATGCACAAATAGATTGTTTACTTTATTGTAATGATAGTTTCCATGGTAACTATGCATGAATATTACACATGGGTAAAATTTTTCCGGATGAGCAAATAGAGAGCTTCGACCTGATTACGTTGAGTGTAAAATCACTTCTGTATCTTCTATAGTAACGCAGATATGCGAGTTTGAAATTTTATATAATGTTTTTGTAAAACGTGATTCCAAGGATGTATCACATTGTTTCAACAATGAAAGTGGTTATTTCAAATCTCCACGACAACGACAACAATCATGCACAAATAGATTGTTTACTTTACTGTTATGATAGTTTCCATGGTAACTATGCATGAATATTACACATGGGTAAAATTTTTCCGGATGAGCCAATAGAGAGCTTCGACCTGATTACATTGAGTGTAAAATCACTTCTGTATCTTTTATAATAACGGAGATATGCGAGTTTGAAATTTTATATAATGTTCTTGTAAAACGTGATTCCAAGGATGTATTACATTGTTTCAACAATGAAAGTGGTTATTTGAAATCTCCACGACAACGACTACAATCATGCACAAATAGATTGTTTACTTTATTGTTATGATAGTTTCCATGGTAACTAAGCATGAATATTACACATGTCTAAAATTTTTCCGGATGAGCAAATAGAGAGCTTCGACCTGATTACATTGAGTGTAAAATCACTTCTGTATCTTCTATAGTAACAGAGATATGCGAGTTTGAAATTTTATTTAATGTTCTTGTAAAACGTGATTCCAAGGATGTATTACATTGTTTCAACAATGAAAGTGGTTATTTCAAATCTCCACGACAACGACTACAATCATGCACAAATAGATTGTTTACTTTATTGTTATGATAGTTTCCATGGTAACTATGCATGAATATTACACATTGGTAAAATTTTTCCGGATGAGCAAATAGAGAGCTTCGACCTGATTACATTGAGTGTAAAATCACTTCTGTATCTTCTATAGTAACAGAGATATGCGAGTTTGAAATTTTATTTAATGTTCTTGTAAAACGTGATTCCAACGATGTATTACATTGTTTCAACAATGAAAGTGGTTTTTTCAAATCTCCACGACAACGACTACAATCATGCACAAATAGATTGTTTACTTTATTGTTATGATAGTTTCCATGGTAACTAAGCATGAATATTACACATGGGTAAATTTTTTCCGGATGAGCCAATAGAGAGCTTCGACCTGATTACATTGAGTGTAAAATCACTTCTGTATCTTTTATAATAACGGAGATATGCGAGTTTGAAATTTTATATAATATTCTTGTAAAACGTGATTCCAAGGATGTATTACATTGTTTCAACAATGAAAGTGGTTATTTCAAATCTCCACGACAACGACTACAATCATGCACAAATAGATTGTTTACTTTATTGTTATGGTAGTTTCCATGGTAACTATGCATGAATATTACACATGGGTAAAATTTTTCCGGATGAGCCAATAGAGAGCTTCGACCTGATTACATTGAGTGTAAAATCACTTCTGTATCTTTTATAATAACGGAGATATGCGAGTTTGAAATTTTATATAATGTTCTTGTAAAACGTGATTCCAAGGATGTATTACATTGTTTCAACAATGAAAGTGGTTATTTGAAATCTCCACGACAACGACTACAATCATGCACAAATAGATTGTTTACTTTATTGTTATGATAGTTTCCATGGTAACTAAGCATGAATATTACACATGTCTAAAATTTTTCCGGATGAGCAAATAGAGAGCTTCGACCTGATTACGTTGAGTGTAAAATCACTTCTGTATCTTTTATAATAACGGAGATATGCGAGTTTGAAATTTTATATAATGTTCTTGTAAAACGTGATTCCAAGGATGTATTACATTGTTTCAACAATGAAAGTGGTTATTTGAAATCTCCACGACAACGACTACAATCATGCACAAATAGATTGTTTACTTTATTGTTATGATAGTTTCCATGGTAACTATGCATGAATATTACACATTGGTAAAATTTTTCCGGATGAGCAAATAGAGAGCTTCGACCTGATTACATTGAGTGTAAAATCACTTCTGTATCTTCTATAGTAACAGAGATATGCGAGTTTGAAATTTTATTTAATGTTCTTGTAAAACGTGATTCCAACGATGTATTACATTGTTTCAACAATGAAAGTGGTTTTTTCAAATCTCCACGACAACGACTACAATCATGCACAAATAGATTGTTTACTTTATTGTTATGATAGTTTCCATGGTAACTATGCATGAATATTACACATTGGTAAAATTTTTCCGGATGAGCAAATAGAGAGCTTCGACCTGATTACATTGAGTGTAAAATCACTTCTGTATCTTTTATAATAACGGAGATATGCGAGTTTGAAATTTTATATAATGTTCTTGTAAAACGTGATTCCAAGGATGTATTACATTGTTTCAACAATGAAAGTGGTTATTTGAAATCTCCACGACAACGACTACAATCATGCACAAATAGATTGTTTACTTTATTGTTATGATAGTTTCCATGGTAACTATGCATGAATATTACACATGGGTAAAATTTTTCCGGATGAGCAAATAGAGAGCTTCGACCTGATTACATTGAGTGTAAAATCACTTCTGTATCTTCTATAGTAACAGAGATATGCGAGTTTGAAATTTTATTTAATGTTCTTGTAAAACGTGATTCCAAGGATGTATTACATTGTTTCAACAATGAAAGTGGTTTTTTTCAAATCTCCACGACAACGACTACAATCATGCACAAAAAGATTGTTTACTTTATTGTTATGATAGTTTCCATGGTAACTAAGCATGAATATTACACATGTTTAAAATTTTTTCGGATGAGCCAATAGAGAGCTTCGACCTGATTACATTGAGTGTAAAATCACTTCGGTATCTTCTATAATAACGGAGATATGCGAGTTTGAAATTTTATATAATATTCTTGTAAAACGTGATTCCAAGGATGTATTACATTGTTTCAACAATGAAAGTGGTTATTTCAAATCTCCACGACAACGACTACAATCATGCACAAATAGATTGTTTACTTTATTGTTATGATAGTTTCCATGGTAACTATGCATGAATATTACACATGGGTAAAATTTTTCCGGATGAGCAAATAGAGAGCTTCGACCTGATTACATTGAGTGTAAAATCACTTCTGTATCTTCTATAATAACGGAGATATGCGAGTTTGAAATTTTATATAATGTTTTTGTAAAACGTGATTCCAAGGATGTATTACATTGTTTCAACAATGAAAGTGGTTATTTGAAATCTCCACGACAACGACAACAAATCATGCACAAATAGATTGTTTACTTTATTGTTATGATAGTTTCCATGGTAACTATGCATGAATATTACACATGGCTAAAATTTTTCCGGATGAGCCAATAGAGAGCTTCGACCTGATTACATTGAGTGTAAAATCACTTCTGTATCTTTTATAATAACGGAGATATGCGAGTTTGAAATTTTATATAATGTTCTTGTAAAACGTGATTCCAAGGATGTATTACATTGTTTCAACAATGAAAGTGGTTATTTGAAATCTCCACGACAACGACTACAATCATGCACAAATAGATTGTTTACTTTATTGTTATGATAGTTTCCATGGTAACTATGCATGAATATTACACATTGGTAAAATTTTTCCGGATGAGCAAATAGAGAGCTTCGACCTGATTACATTGAGTGTAAAATCACTTCTGTATCTTCTATAGTAACAGAGATATGCGAGTTTGAAATTTTATTTAATGTTCTTGTAAAACGTGATTCCAACGATGTATTACATTGTTTCAACAATGAAAGTGGTTTTTTCAAATCTCCACGACAACGACTACAATCATGCACAAATAGATTGTTTACTTTATTGTTATGATAGTTTCCATGGTAACTAAGCATGAATATTACACATGGGTAAATTTTTTCCGGATGAGCCAATAGAGAGCTTCGACCTGATTACATTGAGTGTAAAATCACTTCTGTATCTTTTATAATAACGGAGATATGCGAGTTTGAAATTTTATATAATATTCTTGTAAAACGTGATTCCAAGGATGTATTACATTGTTTCAACAATGAAAGTGGTTATTTCAAATCTCCACGACAACGACTACAATCATGCACAAATAGATTGTTTACTTTATTGTTATGGTAGTTTCCATGGTAACTATGCATGAATATTACACATGGGTAAAATTTTTCCGGATGAGCAAATAGAGAGCTTCGACCTGATTACGTTGAGTGTAAAATCACTTCTGTATCTTCTATAGTAACGCAGATATGCGAGTTTGAAATTTTATATAATGTTTTTGTAAAACGTGATTCCAAGGATGTATCACATTGTTTCAACAATGAAAGTGGTTATTTCAAATCTCCACGACAACGACAACAATCATGCACAAATAGATTGTTTACTTTACTGTTATGATAGTTTCCATGGTAACTATGCATGAATATTACACATGGGTAAAATTTTTCCGGATGAGCCAATAGAGAGCTTCGACCTGATTACATTGAGTGTAAAATCACTTCTGTATCTTTTATAATAACGGAGATATGCGAGTTTGAAATTTTATATAATGTTCTTGTAAAACGTGATTCCAAGGATGTATTACATTGTTTCAACAATGAAAGTGGTTATTTGAAATCTCCACGACAACGACTACAATCATGCACAAATAGATTGTTTACTTTATTGTTATGATAGTTTCCATGGTAACTAAGCATGAATATTACACATGGGTAAAATTTTTCCGGATGAGCCAATAGAGAGCTTCGACCTGATTACATTGAGTGTAAAATCACTTCTGTATCTTTTATAATAACGGAGATATGCGAGTTTGAAATTTTATATAATGTTCTTGTAAAACGTGATTCCAAGGATGTATTACATTGTTTCAACAATGAAAGTGGTTATTTGAAATCTCCACGACAACGACTACAATCATGCACAAATAGATTGTTTACTTTATTGTTATGATAGTTTCCATGGTAACTAAGCATGAATATTACACATGTCTAAAATTTTTCCGGATGAGCAAATAGAGAGCTTCGACCTGATTACGTTGAGTGTAAAATCACTTCTGTATCTTCTATAGTAACGCAGATATGCGAGTTTGAAATTTTATATAATGTTTTTGTAAAACGTGATTCCAAGGATGTATCACATTGTTTCAACAATGAAAGTGGTTATTTCAAATCTCCACGACAACGACAACAATCATGCACAAATAGATTGTTTACTTTACTGTTATGATAGTTTCCATGGTAACTATGCATGAATATTACACATGGGTAAAATTTTTCCGGATGAGCCAATAGAGAGCTTCGACCTGATTACATTGAGTGTAAAATCACTTCTGTATCTTTTATAATAACGGAGATATGCGAGTTTGAAATTTTATATAATGTTCTTGTAAAACGTGATTCCAAGGATGTATTACATTGTTTCAACAATGAAAGTGGTTATTTGAAATCTCCACGACAACGACTACAATCATGCACAAATAGATTGTTTACTTTATTGTTATGATAGTTTCCATGGTAACTAAGCATGAATATTACACATGTCTAAAATTTTTCCGGATGAGCAAATAGAGAGCTTCGACCTGATTACATTGAGTGTAAAATCACTTCTGTATCTTTTATAATAACGGAGATATGCGAGTTTGAAATTTTATATAATGTTCTTGTAAAACGTGATTCCAAGGATGTATTACATTGTTTCAACAATGAAAGTGGTTATTTGAAATCTCCACGACAACGACTACAATCATGCACAAATAGATTGTTTACTTTATTGTTATGATAGTTTCCATGGTAACTATGCATGAATATTACACATTGGTAAAATTTTTCCGGATGAGCAAATAGAGAGCTTCGACCTGATTACATTGAGTGTAAAATCACTTCTGTATCTTCTATAGTAACAGAGATATGCGAGTTTGAAATTTTATTTAATGTTCTTGTAAAACGTGATTCCAACGATGTATTACATTGTTTCAACAATGAAAGTGGTTTTTTCAAATCTCCACGACAACGACTACAATCATGCACAAATAGATTGTTTACTTTATTGTTATGATAGTTTCCATGGTAACTATGCATGAATATTACACATTGGTAAAATTTTTCCGGATGAGCAAATAGAGAGCTTCGACCTGATTACATTGAGTGTAAAATCACTTCTGTATCTTTTATAATAACGGAGATATGCGAGTTTGAAATTTTATATAATGTTCTTGTAAAACGTGATTCCAAGGATGTATTACATTGTTTCAACAATGAAAGTGGTTATTTGAAATCTCCACGACAACGACTACAATCATGCACAAATAGATTGTTTACTTTATTGTTATGATAGTTTCCATGGTAACTATGCATGAATATTACACATGGGTAAAATTTTTCCGGATGAGCAAATAGAGAGCTTCGACCTGATTACATTGAGTGTAAAATCACTTCTGTATCTTCTATAGTAACAGAGATATGCGAGTTTGAAATTTTATTTAATGTTCTTGTAAAACGTGATTCCAAGGATGTATTACATTGTTTCAACAATGAAAGTGGTTTTTTTCAAATCTCCACGACAACGACTACAATCATGCACAAAAAGATTGTTTACTTTATTGTTATGATAGTTTCCATGGTAACTAAGCATGAATATTACACATGTTTAAAATTTTTTCGGATGAGCCAATAGAGAGCTTCGACCTGATTACATTGAGTGTAAAATCACTTCGGTATCTTCTATAATAACGGAGATATGCGAGTTTGAAATTTTATATAATATTCTTGTAAAACGTGATTCCAAGGATGTATTACATTGTTTCAACAATGAAAGTGGTTATTTCAAATCTCCACGACAACGACTACAATCATGCACAAATAGATTGTTTACTTTATTGTTATGATAGTTTCCATGGTAACTATGCATGAATATTACACATGGGTAAAATTTTTCCGGATGAGCAAATAGAGAGCTTCGACCTGATTACATTGAGTGTAAAATCACTTCTGTATCTTTTATAATAACGGAGATATGCGAGTTTGAAATTTTATATAATGTTTTTGTAAAACGTGATTCCAAGGATGTATTACATTGTTTCAACAATGAAAGTGGTTATTTGAAATCTCCACGACAACGACAACAAATCATGCACAAATAGATTGTTTACTTTATTGTTATGATAGTTTCCATGGTAACTATGCATGAATATTACACATGGCTAAAATTTTTCCGGATGAGCCAATAGAGAGCTTCGACCTGATTACATTGAGTGTAAAATCACTTCTGTATCTTTTATAATAACGGAGATATGCGAGTTTGAAATTTTATATAATGTTCTTGTAAAACGTGATTCCAAGGATGTATTACATTGTTTCAACAATGAAAGTGGTTATTTGAAATCTCCACGACAACGACTACAATCATGCACAAATAGATTGTTTACTTTATTGTTATGATAGTTTCCATGGTAACTATGCATGAATATTACACATTGGTAAAATTTTTCCGGATGAGCAAATAGAGAGCTTCGACCTGATTACATTGAGTGTAAAATCACTTCTGTATCTTCTATAGTAACAGAGATATGCGAGTTTGAAATTTTATTTAATGTTCTTGTAAAACGTGATTCCAACGATGTATTACATTGTTTCAACAATGAAAGTGGTTTTTTCAAATCTCCACGACAACGACTACAATCATGCACAAATAGATTGTTTACTTTATTGTTATGATAGTTTCCATGGTAACTAAGCATGAATATTACACATGGGTAAATTTTTTCCGGATGAGCCAATAGAGAGCTTCGACCTGATTACATTGAGTGTAAAATCACTTCTGTATCTTTTATAATAACGGAGATATGCGAGTTTGAAATTTTATATAATATTCTTGTAAAACGTGATTCCAAGGATGTATTACATTGTTTCAACAATGAAAGTGGTTATTTCAAATCTCCACGACAACGACTACAATCATGCACAAATAGATTGTTTACTTTATTGTTATGGTAGTTTCCATGGTAACTATGCATGAATATTACACATGGGTAAAATTTTTCCGGATGAGCAAATAGAGAGCTTCGACCTGATTACGTTGAGTGTAAAATCACTTCTGTATCTTCTATAGTAACGCAGATATGCGAGTTTGAAATTTTATATAATGTTTTTGTAAAACGTGATTCCAAGGATGTATCACATTGTTTCAACAATGAAAGTGGTTATTTCAAATCTCCACGACAACGACAACAATCATGCACAAATAGATTGTTTACTTTACTGTTATGATAGTTTCCATGGTAACTATGCATGAATATTACACATGGGTAAAATTTTTCCGGATGAGCCAATAGAGAGCTTCGACCTGATTACATTGAGTGTAAAATCACTTCTGTATCTTTTATAATAACGGAGATATGCGAGTTTGAAATTTTATATAATGTTCTTGTAAAACGTGATTCCAAGGATGTATTACATTGTTTCAACAATGAAAGTGGTTATTTGAAATCTCCACGACAACGACTACAATCATGCACAAATAGATTGTTTACTTTATTGTTATGATAGTTTCCATGGTAACTAAGCATGAATATTACACATGTCTAAAATTTTTCCGGATGAGCAAATAGAGAGCTTCGACCTGATTACATTGAGTGTAAAATCACTTCTGTATCTTCTATAGTAACAGAGATATGCGAGTTTGAAATTTTATTTAATGTTCTTGTAAAACGTGATTCCAAGGATGTATTACATTGTTTCAACAATGAAAGTGGTTATTTCAAATCTCCACGACAACGACTACAATCATGCACAAATAGATTGTTTACTTTATTGTTATGATAGTTTCCATGGTAACTATGCATGTATATTACACATGGGTAAAATTTTTCCGGATGAGCAAATAGAGAGCTTCGACCTGATTACATTGAGTGTAAAATCACTTCTGTATCTTCTATAATAACGGAGATATGCGAGTTTGAAATTTTATATAATGTTTTTGTAAAACGTGATTCCAAGGATGTATTACATTGTTTCAACAATGAAAGTGGTTATTTGAAATCTCCACGACAACGACAACAAATCATGCACAAATAGATTGTTTACTTTATTGTTATGATAGTTTCCATGGTAACTATGCATGAATATTACACATGGCTAAAATTTTTCCGGATGAGCCAATAGAGAGCTTCGACCTGATTACATTGAGTGTAAAATCACTTCTGTATCTTTTATAATAACGGAGATATGCGAGTTTGAAATTTTATATAATGTTCTTGTAAAACGTGATTCCAAGGATGTATTACATTGTTTCAACAATGAAAGTGGTTATTTGAAATCTCCACGACAACGACTACAATCATGCACAAATAGATTGTTTACTTTATTGTTATGATAGTTTCCATGGTAACTATGCATGAATATTACACATTGGTAAAATTTTTCCGGATGAGCAAATAGAGAGCTTCGACCTGATTACATTGAGTGTAAAATCACTTCTGTATCTTCTATAGTAACAGAGATATGCGAGTTTGAAATTTTATTTAATGTTCTTGTAAAACGTGATTCCAACGATGTATTACATTGTTTCAACAATGAAAGTGGTTTTTTCAAATCTCCACGACAACGACTACAATCATGCACAAATAGATTGTTTACTTTATTGTTATGATAGTTTCCATGGTAACTAAGCATGAATATTACACATGGGTAAATTTTTTCCGGATGAGCCAATAGAGAGCTTCGACCTGATTACATTGAGTGTAAAATCACTTCTGTATCTTTTATAATAACGGAGATATGCGAGTTTGAAATTTTATATAATATTCTTGTAAAACGTGATTCCAAGGATGTATTACATTGTTTCAACAATGAAAGTGGTTATTTCAAATCTCCACGACAACGACTACAATCATGCACAAATAGATTGTTTACTTTATTGTTATGGTAGTTTCCATGGTAACTATGCATGAATATTACACATGGGTAAAATTTTTCCGGATGAGCCAATAGAGAGCTTCGACCTGATTACATTGAGTGTAAAATCACTTCTGTATCTTTTATAATAACGGAGATATGCGAGTTTGAAATTTTATATAATGTTCTCGTAAAACGTGATTCCAAGGATGTATTACATTGTTTCAACAATGAAAGTGGTTATTTGAAATCTCCACGACAACGACTACAATCATGCACAAATAGATTGTTTACTTTATTGTTATGGTAGTTTCCATGGTAACTATGCATGAATATTACACATGGGTAAAATTTTTCCGGATGAGCAAATAGAGAGCTTCGACCTGATTACGTTGAGTGTAAAATCACTTCTGTATCTTCTATAGTAACGCAGATATGCGAGTTTGAAATTTTATATAATGTTTTTGTAAAACGTGATTCCAAGGATGTATCACATTGTTTCAACAATGAAAGTGGTTATTTCAAATCTCCACGACAACGACAACAATCATGCACAAATAGATTGTTTACTTTACTGTTATGATAGTTTCCATGGTAACTATGCATGAATATTACACATGGGTAAAATTTTTCCGGATGAGCCAATAGAGAGCTTCGACCTGATTACATTGAGTGTAAAATCACTTCTGTATCTTTTATAATAACGGAGATATGCGAGTTTGAAATTTTATATAATGTTCTTGTAAAACGTGATTCCAAGGATGTATTACATTGTTTCAACAATGAAAGTGGTTATTTGAAATCTCCACGACAACGACTACAATCATGCACAAATAGATTGTTTACTTTATTGTTATGATAGTTTCCATGGTAACTAAGCATGAATATTACACATGTCTAAAATTTTTCCGGATGAGCAAATAGAGAGCTTCGACCTGATTACATTGAGTGTAAAATCACTTCTGTATCTTCTATAGTAACAGAGATATGCGAGTTTGAAATTTTATTTAATGTTCTTGTAAAACGTGATTCCAAGGATGTATTACATTGTTTCAACAATGAAAGTGGTTATTTCAAATCTCCACGACAACGACTACAATCATGCACAAATAGATTGTTTACTTTATTGTTATGATAGTTTCCATGGTAACTATGCATGAATATTACACATGGGTAAAATTTTTCCGGATGAGCAAATAGAGAGCTTCGACCTGATTACATTGAGTGTAAAATCACTTCTGTATCTTCTATAATAACGGAGATATGCGAGTTTGAAATTTTATATAATGTTTTTGTAAAACGTGATTCCAAGGATGTATTACATTGTTTCAACAATGAAAGTGGTTATTTGAAATCTCCACGACAACGACAACAAATCATGCACAAATAGATTGTTTACTTTATTGTTATGATAGTTTCCATGGTAACTATGCATGAATATTACACATGGCTAAAATTTTTCCGGATGAGCCAATAGAGAGCTTCGACCTGATTACATTGAGTGTAAAATCACTTCTGTATCTTTTATAATAACGGAGATATGCGAGTTTGAAATTTTATATAATGTTCTTGTAAAACGTGATTCCAAGGATGTATTACATTGTTTCAACAATGAAAGTGGTTATTTGAAATCTCCACGACAACGACTACAATCATGCACAAATAGATTGTTTACTTTATTGTTATGATAGTTTCCATGGTAACTATGCATGAATATTACACATTGGTAAAATTTTTCCGGATGAGCAAATAGAGAGCTTCGACCTGATTACATTGAGTGTAAAATCACTTCTGTATCTTCTATAGTAACAGAGATATGCGAGTTTGAAATTTTATTTAATGTTCTTGTAAAACGTGATTCCAACGATGTATTACATTGTTTCAACAATGAAAGTGGTTTTTTCAAATCTCCACGACAACGACTACAATCATGCACAAATAGATTGTTTACTTTATTGTTATGATAGTTTCCATGGTAACTAAGCATGAATATTACACATGGGTAAATTTTTTCCGGATGAGCCAATAGAGAGCTTCGACCTGATTACATTGAGTGTAAAATCACTTCTGTATCTTTTATAATAACGGAGATATGCGAGTTTGAAATTTTATATAATATTCTTGTAAAACGTGATTCCAAGGATGTATTACATTGTTTCAACAATGAAAGTGGTTATTTCAAATCTCCACGACAACGACTACAATCATGCACAAATAGATTGTTTACTTTATTGTTATGGTAGTTTCCATGGTAACTATGCATGAATATTACACATGGGTAAAATTTTTCCGGATGAGCCAATAGAGAGCTTCGACCTGATTACATTGAGTGTAAAATCACTTCTGTATCTTTTATAATAACGGAGATATGCGAGTTTGAAATTTTATATAATGTTCTTGTAAAACGTGATTCCAAGGATGTATTACATTGTTTCAACAATGAAAGTGGTTATTTGAAATCTCCACGACAACGACTACAATCATGCACAAATAGATTGTTTACTTTATTGTTATGATAGTTTCCATGGTAACTAAGCATGAATATTACACATGTCTAAAATTTTTCCGGATGAGCAAATAGAGAGCTTCGACCTGATTACGTTGAGTGTAAAATCACTTCTGTATCTTCTATAGTAACGCAGATATGCGAGTTTGAAATTTTATATAATGTTTTTGTAAAACGTGATTCCAAGGATGTATCACATTGTTTCAACAATGAAAGTGGTTATTTCAAATCTCCACGACAACGACAACAATCATGCACAAATAGATTGTTTACTTTACTGTTACGATAGTTTCCATGGTAACTATGCATGAATATTACACATGGGTAAAATTTTTCCGGATGAGCCAATAGAGAGCTTCGACCTGATTACATTGAGTGTAAAATCACTTCTGTATCTTTTATAATAACGGAGATATGCGAGTTTGAAATTTTATATAATGTTCTTGTAAAACGTGATTCCAAGGATGTATTACATTGTTTCAACAATGAAAGTGGTTATTTGAAATCTCCACGACAACGACTACAATCATGCACAAATAGATTGTTTACTTTATTGTTATGATAGTTTCCATGGTAACTAAGCATGAATATTACACATGTCTAAAATTTTTCCGGATGAGCAAATAGAGAGCTTCGACCTGATTACATTGAGTGTAAAATCACTTCTGTATCTTTTATAATAACGGAGATATGCGAGTTTGAAATTTTATATAATGTTCTTGTAAAACGTGATTCCAAGGATGTATTACATTGTTTCAACAATGAAAGTGGTTATTTGAAATCTCCACGACAACGACTACAATCATGCACAAATAGATTGTTTACTTTATTGTTATGATAGTTTCCATGGTAACTATGCATGAATATTACACATTGGTAAAATTTTTCCGGATGAGCAAATAGAGAGCTTCGACCTGATTACATTGAGTGTAAAATCACTTCTGTATCTTCTATAGTAACAGAGATATGCGAGTTTGAAATTTTATTTAATGTTCTTGTAAAACGTGATTCCAACGATGTATTACATTGTTTCAACAATGAAAGTGGTTTTTTCAAATCTCCACGACAACGACTACAATCATGCACAAATAGATTGTTTACTTTATTGTTATGATAGTTTCCATGGTAACTATGCATGAATATTACACATTGGTAAAATTTTTCCGGATGAGCAAATAGAGAGCTTCGACCTGATTACATTGAGTGTAAAATCACTTCTGTATCTTTTATAATAACGGAGATATGCGAGTTTGAAATTTTATATAATGTTCTTGTAAAACGTGATTCCAAGGATGTATTACATTGTTTCAACAATGAAAGTGGTTATTTGAAATCTCCACGACAACGACTACAATCATGCACAAATAGATTGTTTACTTTATTGTTATGATAGTTTCCATGGTAACTATGCATGAATATTACACATGGGTAAAATTTTTCCGGATGAGCAAATAGAGAGCTTCGACCTGATTACATTGAGTGTAAAATCACTTCTGTATCTTCTATAGTAACAGAGATATGCGAGTTTGAAATTTTATTTAATGTTCTTGTAAAACGTGATTCCAAGGATGTATTACATTGTTTCAACAATGAAAGTGGTTTTTTTCAAATCTCCACGACAACGACTACAATCATGCACAAAAAGATTGTTTACTTTATTGTTATGATAGTTTCCATGGTAACTAAGCATGAATATTACACATGTTTAAAATTTTTTCGGATGAGCCAATAGAGAGCTTCGACCTGATTACATTGAGTGTAAAATCACTTCGGTATCTTCTATAATAACGGAGATATGCGAGTTTGAAATTTTATATAATATTCTTGTAAAACGTGATTCCAAGGATGTATTACATTGTTTCAACAATGAAAGTGGTTATTTCAAATCTCCACGACAACGACTACAATCATGCACAAATAGATTGTTTACTTTATTGTTATGATAGTTTCCATGGTAACTATGCATGAATATTACACATGGGTAAAATTTTTCCGGATGAGCAAATAGAGAGCTTCGACCTGATTACATTGAGTGTAAAATCACTTCTGTATCTTTTATAATAACGGAGATATGCGAGTTTGAAATTTTATATAATGTTTTTGTAAAACGTGATTCCAAGGATGTATTACATTGTTTCAACAATGAAAGTGGTTATTTGAAATCTCCACGACAACGACAACAAATCATGCACAAATAGATTGTTTACTTTATTGTTATGATAGTTTCCATGGTAACTATGCATGAATATTACACATGGCTAAAATTTTTCCGGATGAGCCAATAGAGAGCTTCGACCTGATTACATTGAGTGTAAAATCACTTCTGTATCTTTTATAATAACGGAGATATGCGAGTTTGAAATTTTATATAATGTTCTTGTAAAACGTGATTCCAAGGATGTATTACATTGTTTCAACAATGAAAGTGGTTATTTGAAATCTCCACGACAACGACTACAATCATGCACAAATAGATTGTTTACTTTATTGTTATGATAGTTTCCATGGTAACTATGCATGAATATTACACATTGGTAAAATTTTTCCGGATGAGCAAATAGAGAGCTTCGACCTGATTACATTGAGTGTAAAATCACTTCTGTATCTTCTATAGTAACAGAGATATGCGAGTTTGAAATTTTATTTAATGTTCTTGTAAAACGTGATTCCAACGATGTATTACATTGTTTCAACAATGAAAGTGGTTTTTTCAAATCTCCACGACAACGACTACAATCATGCACAAATAGATTGTTTACTTTATTGTTATGATAGTTTCCATGGTAACTAAGCATGAATATTACACATGGGTAAATTTTTTCCGGATGAGCCAATAGAGAGCTTCGACCTGATTACATTGAGTGTAAAATCACTTCTGTATCTTTTATAATAACGGAGATATGCGAGTTTGAAATTTTATATAATATTCTTGTAAAACGTGATTCCAAGGATGTATTACATTGTTTCAACAATGAAAGTGGTTATTTCAAATCTCCACGACAACGACTACAATCATGCACAAATAGATTGTTTACTTTATTGTTATGGTAGTTTCCATGGTAACTATGCATGAATATTACACATGGGTAAAATTTTTCCGGATGAGCAAATAGAGAGCTTCGACCTGATTACGTTGAGTGTAAAATCACTTCTGTATCTTCTATAGTAACGCAGATATGCGAGTTTGAAATTTTATATAATGTTTTTGTAAAACGTGATTCCAAGGATGTATCACATTGTTTCAACAATGAAAGTGGTTATTTCAAATCTCCACGACAACGACAACAATCATGCACAAATAGATTGTTTACTTTACTGTTATGATAGTTTCCATGGTAACTATGCATGAATATTACACATGGGTAAAATTTTTCCGGATGAGCCAATAGAGAGCTTCGACCTGATTACATTGAGTGTAAAATCACTTCTGTATCTTTTATAATAACGGAGATATGCGAGTTTGAAATTTTATATAATGTTCTTGTAAAACGTGATTCCAAGGATGTATTACATTGTTTCAACAATGAAAGTGGTTATTTGAAATCTCCACGACAACGACTACAATCATGCACAAATAGATTGTTTACTTTATTGTTATGATAGTTTCCATGGTAACTAAGCATGAATATTACACATGTCTAAAATTTTTCCGGATGAGCAAATAGAGAGCTTCGACCTGATTACATTGAGTGTAAAATCACTTCTGTATCTTCTATAGTAACAGAGATATGCGAGTTTGAAATTTTATTTAATGTTCTTGTAAAACGTGATTCCAAGGATGTATTACATTGTTTCAACAATGAAAGTGGTTATTTCAAATCTCCACGACAACGACTACAATCATGCACAAATAGATTGTTTACTTTATTGTTATGATAGTTTCCATGGTAACTATGCATGTATATTACACATGGGTAAAATTTTTCCGGATGAGCAAATAGAGAGCTTCGACCTGATTACATTGAGTGTAAAATCACTTCTGTATCTTCTATAATAACGGAGATATGCGAGTTTGAAATTTTATATAATGTTTTTGTAAAACGTGATTCCAAGGATGTATTACATTGTTTCAACAATGAAAGTGGTTATTTGAAATCTCCACGACAACGACAACAAATCATGCACAAATAGATTGTTTACTTTATTGTTATGATAGTTTCCATGGTAACTATGCATGAATATTACACATGGCTAAAATTTTTCCGGATGAGCCAATAGAGAGCTTCGACCTGATTACATTGAGTGTAAAATCACTTCTGTATCTTTTATAATAACGGAGATATGCGAGTTTGAAATTTTATATAATGTTCTTGTAAAACGTGATTCCAAGGATGTATTACATTGTTTCAACAATGAAAGTGGTTATTTGAAATCTCCACGACAACGACTACAATCATGCACAAATAGATTGTTTACTTTATTGTTATGATAGTTTCCATGGTAACTATGCATGAATATTACACATTGGTAAAATTTTTCCGGATGAGCAAATAGAGAGCTTCGACCTGATTACATTGAGTGTAAAATCACTTCTGTATCTTCTATAGTAACAGAGATATGCGAGTTTGAAATTTTATTTAATGTTCTTGTAAAACGTGATTCCAACGATGTATTACATTGTTTCAACAATGAAAGTGGTTTTTTCAAATCTCCACGACAACGACTACAATCATGCACAAATAGATTGTTTACTTTATTGTTATGATAGTTTCCATGGTAACTAAGCATGAATATTACACATGGGTAAATTTTTTCCGGATGAGCCAATAGAGAGCTTCGACCTGATTACATTGAGTGTAAAATCACTTCTGTATCTTTTATAATAACGGAGATATGCGAGTTTGAAATTTTATATAATATTCTTGTAAAACGTGATTC
This sequence comes from Lepisma saccharinum, assembly GCF_977018435.1. Lineage (NCBI taxonomy): Eukaryota > Metazoa > Arthropoda > Insecta > Zygentoma > Lepismatidae > Lepisma > Lepisma saccharinum. The sequence continues at coordinate 3,954,147 of NW_028142902.1, read as the reverse complement.
CAAGGATGTATTACATTGTTTCAACAATGAAAGTGGTTATTTCAAATCTCCACGACAACGACTACAATCATGCACAAATAGATTGTTTACTTTATTGTTATGGTAGTTTCCATGGTAACTATGCATGAATATTACACATGGGTAAAATTTTTCCGGATGAGCCAATAGAGAGCTTCGACCTGATTACATTGAGTGTAAAATCACTTCTGTATCTTTTATAATAACGGAGATATGCGAGTTTGAAATTTTATATAATGTTCTTGTAAAACGTGATTCCAAGGATGTATTACATTGTTTCAACAATGAAAGTGGTTATTTGAAATCTCCACGACAACGACTACAATCATGCACAAATAGATTGTTTACTTTATTGTTATGGTAGTTTCCATGGTAACTATGCATGAATATTACACATGGGTAAAATTTTTCCGGATGAGCAAATAGAGAGCTTCGACCTGATTACGTTGAGTGTAAAATCACTTCTGTATCTTCTATAGTAACGCAGATATGCGAGTTTGAAATTTTATATAATGTTTTTGTAAAACGTGATTCCAAGGATGTATCACATTGTTTCAACAATGAAAGTGGTTATTTCAAATCTCCACGACAACGACAACAATCATGCACAAATAGATTGTTTACTTTACTGTTATGATAGTTTCCATGGTAACTATGCATGAATATTACACATGGGTAAAATTTTTCCGGATGAGCCAATAGAGAGCTTCGACCTGATTACATTGAGTGTAAAATCACTTCTGTATCTTTTATAATAACGGAGATATGCGAGTTTGAAATTTTATATAATGTTCTTGTAAAACGTGATTCCAAGGATGTATTACATTGTTTCAACAATGAAAGTGGTTATTTGAAATCTCCACGACAACGACTACAATCATGCACAAATAGATTGTTTACTTTATTGTTATGATAGTTTCCATGGTAACTAAGCATGAATATTACACATGTCTAAAATTTTTCCGGATGAGCAAATAGAGAGCTTCGACCTGATTACATTGAGTGTAAAATCACTTCTGTATCTTCTATAGTAACAGAGATATGCGAGTTTGAAATTTTATTTAATGTTCTTGTAAAACGTGATTCCAAGGATGTATTACATTGTTTCAACAATGAAAGTGGTTATTTCAAATCTCCACGACAACGACTACAATCATGCACAAATAGATTGTTTACTTTATTGTTATGATAGTTTCCATGGTAACTATGCATGAATATTACACATGGGTAAAATTTTTCCGGATGAGCAAATAGAGAGCTTCGACCTGATTACATTGAGTGTAAAATCACTTCTGTATCTTCTATAATAACGGAGATATGCGAGTTTGAAATTTTATATAATGTTTTTGTAAAACGTGATTCCAAGGATGTATTACATTGTTTCAACAATGAAAGTGGTTATTTGAAATCTCCACGACAACGACAACAAATCATGCACAAATAGATTGTTTACTTTATTGTTATGATAGTTTCCATGGTAACTATGCATGAATATTACACATGGCTAAAATTTTTCCGGATGAGCCAATAGAGAGCTTCGACCTGATTACATTGAGTGTAAAATCACTTCTGTATCTTTTATAATAACGGAGATATGCGAGTTTGAAATTTTATATAATGTTCTTGTAAAACGTGATTCCAAGGATGTATTACATTGTTTCAACAATGAAAGTGGTTATTTGAAATCTCCACGACAACGACTACAATCATGCACAAATAGATTGTTTACTTTATTGTTATGATAGTTTCCATGGTAACTATGCATGAATATTACACATTGGTAAAATTTTTCCGGATGAGCAAATAGAGAGCTTCGACCTGATTACATTGAGTGTAAAATCACTTCTGTATCTTCTATAGTAACAGAGATATGCGAGTTTGAAATTTTATTTAATGTTCTTGTAAAACGTGATTCCAACGATGTATTACATTGTTTCAACAATGAAAGTGGTTTTTTCAAATCTCCACGACAACGACTACAATCATGCACAAATAGATTGTTTACTTTATTGTTATGATAGTTTCCATGGTAACTAAGCATGAATATTACACATGGGTAAATTTTTTCCGGATGAGCCAATAGAGAGCTTCGACCTGATTACATTGAGTGTAAAATCACTTCTGTATCTTTTATAATAACGGAGATATGCGAGTTTGAAATTTTATATAATATTCTTGTAAAACGTGATTCCAAGGATGTATTACATTGTTTCAACAATGAAAGTGGTTATTTCAAATCTCCACGACAACGACTACAATCATGCACAAATAGATTGTTTACTTTATTGTTATGGTAGTTTCCATGGTAACTATGCATGAATATTACACATGGGTAAAATTTTTCCGGATGAGCCAATAGAGAGCTTCGACCTGATTACATTGAGTGTAAAATCACTTCTGTATCTTTTATAATAACGGAGATATGCGAGTTTGAAATTTTATATAATGTTCTTGTAAAACGTGATTCCAAGGATGTATTACATTGTTTCAACAATGAAAGTGGTTATTTGAAATCTCCACGACAACGACTACAATCATGCACAAATAGATTGTTTACTTTATTGTTATGATAGTTTCCATGGTAACTAAGCATGAATATTACACATGTCTAAAATTTTTCCGGATGAGCAAATAGAGAGCTTCGACCTGATTACGTTGAGTGTAAAATCACTTCTGTATCTTCTATAGTAACGCAGATATGCGAGTTTGAAATTTTATATAATGTTTTTGTAAAACGTGATTCCAAGGATGTATCACATTGTTTCAACAATGAAAGTGGTTATTTCAAATCTCCACGACAACGACAACAATCATGCACAAATAGATTGTTTACTTTACTGTTATGATAGTTTCCATGGTAACTATGCATGAATATTACACATGGGTAAAATTTTTCCGGATGAGCCAATAGAGAGCTTCGACCTGATTACATTGAGTGTAAAATCACTTCTGTATCTTTTATAATAACGGAGATATGCGAGTTTGAAATTTTATATAATGTTCTTGTAAAACGTGATTCCAAGGATGTATTACATTGTTTCAACAATGAAAGTGGTTATTTGAAATCTCCACGACAACGACTACAATCATGCACAAATAGATTGTTTACTTTATTGTTATGATAGTTTCCATGGTAACTAAGCATGAATATTACACATGTCTAAAATTTTTCCGGATGAGCAAATAGAGAGCTTCGACCTGATTACATTGAGTGTAAAATCACTTCTGTATCTTCTATAGTAACAGAGATATGCGAGTTTGAAATTTTATTTAATGTTCTTGTAAAACGTGATTCCAAGGATGTATTACATTGTTTCAACAATGAAAGTGGTTATTTCAAATCTCCACGACAACGACTACAATCATGCACAAATAGATTGTTTACTTTATTGTTATGATAGTTTCCATGGTAACTAAGCATGAATATTACACATGTCTAAAATTTTTCCGGATGAGCAAATAGAGAGCTTCGACCTGATTACATTGGGTGTAAAATCACTTCTGTATCTTCTATAATAACGGAGATATGCGAGTTTGAAATTTTATATAATATTCTTGTAAAACGTGATTCCAAGGATGTATTACATTGTTTCAACAATGAAAGTGGTTATTTCAAATCTCCACGACAACGACTACAATCATGCACAAATAGATTGTTTACTTTATTGTTATGATAGTTTCCATGGTAACTATGCATGAATATTACACATGGGTAAAATTTTTCCGGATGAGCAAATAGAGAGCTTCGACCTGATTACATTGAGTGTAAAATCACTTCTGTATCTTCTATAATAACGGAGATATGCGAGTTTGAAATTTTATATAATGTTTTTGTAAAACGTGATTCCAAGGATGTATTACATTGTTTCAACAATGAAAGTGGTTATTTGAAATCTCCACGACAACGACAACAAATCATGCACAAATAGATTGTTTACTTTATTGTTATGATAGTTTCCATGGTAACTATGCATGAATATTACACATGGCTAAAATTTTTCCGGATGAGCCAATAGAGAGCTTCGACCTGATTACATTGAGTGTAAAATCACTTCTGTATCTTTTATAATAACGGAGATATGCGAGTTTGAAATTTTATATAATGTTCTTGTAAAACGTGATTCCAAGGATGTATTACATTGTTTCAACAATGAAAGTGGTTATTTGAAATCTCCACGACAACGACTACAATCATGCACAAATAGATTGTTTACTTTATTGTTATGATAGTTTCCATGGTAACTAAGCATGAATATTACACATGTCTAAAATTTTTCCGGATGAGCAAATAGAGAGCTTCGACCTGATTACGTTGAGTGTAAAATCACTTCTGTATCTTCTATAGTAACGCAGATATGCGAGTTTGAAATTTTATATAATGTTTTTGTAAAACGTGATTCCAAGGATGTATCACATTGTTTCAACAATGAAAGTGGTTATTTCAAATCTCCACGACAACGACAACAATCATGCACAAATAGATTGTTTACTTTACTGTTATGATAGTTTCCATGGTAACTATGCATGAATATTACACATGGGTAAAATTTTTCCGGATGAGCCAATAGAGAGCTTCGACCTGATTACATTGAGTGTAAAATCACTTCTGTATCTTTTATAATAACGGAGATATGCGAGTTTGAAATTTTATATAATGTTCTTGTAAAACGTGATTCCAAGGATGTATTACATTGTTTCAACAATGAAAGTGGTTATTTGAAATCTCCACGACAACGACTACAATCATGCACAAATAGATTGTTTACTTTATTGTTATGATAGTTTCCATGGTAACTAAGCATGAATATTACACATGTCTAAAATTTTTCCGGATGAGCAAATAGAGAGCTTCGACCTGATTACATTGAGTGTAAAATCACTTCTGTATCTTCTATAGTAACAGAGATATGCGAGTTTGAAATTTTATTTAATGTTCTTGTAAAACGTGATTCCAAGGATGTATTACATTGTTTCAACAATGAAAGTGGTTATTTCAAATCTCCACGACAACGACTACAATCATGCACAAATAGATTGTTTACTTTATTGTTATGATAGTTTCCATGGTAACTATGCATGAATATTACACATGGCTAAAATTTTTCCGGATGAGCCAATAGAGAGCTTCGACCTGATTACATTGAGTGTAAAATCACTTCTGTATCTTTTATAATAACGGAGATATGCGAGTTTGAAATTTTATATAATGTTCTTGTAAAACGTGATTCCAAGGATGTATTACATTGTTTCAACAATGAAAGTGGTTATTTGAAATCTCCACGACAACGACTACAATCATGCACAAATAGATTGTTTACTTTATTGTTATGATAGTTTCCATGGTAACTATGCATGAATATTACACATTGGTAAAATTTTTCCGGATGAGCAAATAGAGAGCTTCGACCTGATTACATTGAGTGTAAAATCACTTCTGTATCTTCTATAGTAACAGAGATATGCGAGTTTGAAATTTTATTTAATGTTCTTGTAAAACGTGATTCCAACGATGTATTACATTGTTTCAACAATGAAAGTGGTTTTTTCAAATCTCCACGACAACGACTACAATCATGCACAAATAGATTGTTTACTTTATTGTTATGATAGTTTCCATGGTAACTAAGCATGAATATTACACATGGGTAATTTTTTTCCGGATGAGCCAATAGAGAGCTTCGACCTGATTACATTGAGTGTAAAATCACTTCTGTATCTTTTATAATAACGGAGATATGCGAGTTTGAAATTTTATATAATATTCTTGTAAAACGTGATTCCAAGGATGTATTACATTGTTTCAACAATGAAAGTGGTTATTTCAAATCTCCACGACAACGACTACAATCATGCACAAATAGATTGTTTACTTTATTGTTATGGTAGTTTCCATGGTAACTATGCATGAATATTACACATGGGTAAAATTTTTCCGGATGAGCCAATAGAGAGCTTCGACCTGATTACATTGAGTGTAAAATCACTTCTGTATCTTTTATAATAACGGAGATATGCGAGTTTGAAATTTTATATAATGTTCTTGTAAAACGTGATTCCAAGGATGTATTACATTGTTTCAACAATGAAAGTGGTTATTTGAAATCTCCACGACAACGACTACAATCATGCACAAATAGATTGTTTACTTTATTGTTATGATAGTTTCCATGGTAACTAAGCATGAATATTACACATGTCTAAAATTTTTCCGGATGAGCAAATAGAGAGCTTCGACCTGATTACATTGAGTGTAAAATCACTTCTGTATCTTCTATAGTAACAGAGATATGCGAGTTTGAAATTTTATTTAATGTTCTTGTAAAACGTGATTCCAAGGATGTATTACATTGTTTCAACAATGAAAGTGGTTATTTCAAATCTCCACGACAACGACTACAATCATGCACAAATAGATTGTTTACTTTATTGTTATGATAGTTTCCATGGTAACTATGCATGAATATTACACATGGGTAAAATTTTTCCGGATGAGCAAATAGAGAGCTTCGACCTGATTACATTGAGTGTAAAATCACTTCTGTATCTTCTATAGTAACAGAGATATGCGAGTTTGAAATTTTATTTAATGTTCTTGTAAAACGTGATTCCAACGATGTATTACATTGTTTCAACAATGAAAGTGGTTTTTTTCAAATCTCCACGACAACGACTACAATCATGCACAAAAAGATTGTTTACTTTATTGTTATGATAGTTTCCATGGTAACTAAGCATGAATATTACACATGTTTAAATTTTTTTCGGATGAGCCAATAGAGAGCTTCGACCTGATTACATTGAGTGTAAAATCACTTCTGTATCTTCTATAATAACGGAGATATGCGAGTTTGAAATTTTATATAATATTCTTGTAAAACGTGATTCCAAGGATGTATTACATTGTTTCAACAATGAAAGTGGTTATTTCAAATCTCCACGACAACGATTACAATCATGCACAAATAGATTGTTTACTTTATTGTTATGATAGTTTCCATGGTAACTATGCATGAATATTACACATGGGTAAAATTTTTCCGGATGAGCAAATAGAGAGCTTCGACCTGATTACATTGAGTGTAAAATCACTTCTGTATCTTCTATAATAACGGAGATATGCGAGTTTGAAATTTTATATAATGTTTTTGTAAAACGTGATTCCAAGGATGTATTACATTGTTTCAACAATGAAAGTGGTTATTTGAAATCTCCACGACAACGACAACAAATCATGCACAAATAGATTGTTTACTTTATTGTTATGATAGTTTCCATGGTAACTATGCATGAATATTACACATGGCTAAAATTTTTCCGGATGAGCCAATAGAGAGCTTCGACCTGATTACATTGAGTGTAAAATCACTTCTGTATCTTTTATAATAACGGAGATATGCGAGTTTGAAATTTTATATAATGTTCTTGTAAAACGTGATTCCAAGTATGTATTACATTGTTTCAACAATGAAAGTGGTTATTTGAAATCTCCACGACAACGACTACAATCATGCACAAATAGATTGTTTACTTTATTGTTATGATAGTTTCCATGGTAACTATGCATGAATATTACACATTGGTAAAATTTTTCCGGATGAGCAAATAGAGAGCTTCGACCTGATTACATTGAGTGTAAAATCACTTCTGTATCTTCTATAGTAACAGAGATATGCGAGTTTGAAATTTTATTTAATGTTCTTGTAAAACGTGATTCCAACGATGTATTACATTGTTTCAACAATGAAAGTGGTTTTTTCAAATCTCCACGACAACGACTACAATCATGCACAAATAGATTGTTTACTTTATTGTTATGATAGTTTCCATGGTAACTAAGCATGAATATTACACATGGGTAAATTTTTTCCGGATGAGCCAATAGAGAGCTTCGACCTGATTACATTGAGTGTAAAATCACTTCTGTATCTTTTATAATAACGGAGATATGCGAGTTTGAAATTTTATATAATATTCTTGTAAAACGTGATTCCAAGGATGTATTACATTGTTTCAACAATGAAAGTGGTTATTTCAAATCTCCACGACAACGACTACAATCATGCACAAATAGATTGTTTACTTTATTGTTATGGTAGTTTCCATGGTAACTATGCATGAATATTACACATGGGTAAAATTTTTCCGGATGAGCAAATAGAGAGCTTCGACCTGATTACATTAAGTGTAAAATCACTTCTGTATCTTCTATAATAACGGAGATATGGGAGTTTGAAATTTTATATAATGTTTTTGTAAAACGTGATTCCAAGGATGTATTACATTGTTTCAACAATGAAAGTGGTTATTTGAAATCTCCACGACAACGACAACAAATCATGCACAAATAGATTGTTTACTTTATTGTTATGATAGTTTCCATGGTAACTATGCATGAATATTACACATGGCTAAAATTTTTCCGGATGAGCCAATAGAGAGCTTCGACCTGATTACATTGAGTGTAAAATCACTTCTGTATCTTTTATAATAACGGAGATATGCGAGTTTGAAATTTTATATAATGTTCTTGTAAAACGTGATTCCAAGGATGTATTACATTGTTTCAACAATGAAAGTGGTTATTTGAAATCTCCACGACAACGACTACAATCATGCACAAATAGATTGTTTACTTTATTGTTATGATAGTTTCCATGGTAACTATGCATGAATATTACACATTGGTAAAATTTTTCCGGATGAGCAAATAGAGAGCTTCGACCTGATTACATTGAGTGTAAAATCACTTCTGTATCTTCTATAGTAACAGAGATATGCGAGTTTGAAATTTTATTTAATGTTCTTGTAAAACGTGATTCCAACGATGTATTACATTGTTTCAACAATGAAAGTGGTTTTTTCAAATCTCCACGACAACGACTACAATCATGCACAAATAGATTGTTTACTTTATTGTTATGATAGTTTCCATGGTAACTAAGCATGAATATTACACATGGGTAATTTTTTTCCGGATGAGCCAATAGAGAGCTTCGACCTGATTACATTGAGTGTAAAATCACTTCTGTATCTTTTATAATAACGGAGATATGCGAGTTTGAAATTTTATATAATGTTCTTGTAAAACGTGATTCCAAGGATGTATTACATTGTTTCAACAATGAAAGTGGTTATTTGAAATCTCCACGACAACGACTACAATCATGCACAAATAGATTGTTTACTTTATTGTTATGATAGTTTCCATGGTAACTAAGCATGAATATTACACATGTCTAAAATTTTTCCGGATGAGCAAATAGAGAGCTTCGACCTGATTACATTGAGTGTAAAATCACTTCTGTATCTTCTATAGTAACAGAGATATGCGAGTTTGAAATTTTATTTAATGTTCTTGTAAAACGTGATTCCAAGGATGTATTACATTGTTTCAACAATGAAAGTGGTTATTTCAAATCTCCACGACAACGACTACAATCATGCACAAATAGATTGTTTACTTTATTGTTATGATAGTTTCCATGGTAACTATGCATGAATATTACACATGGCTAAAATTTTTCCGGATGAGCCAATAGAGAGCTTCGACCTGATTACATTGAGTGTAAAATCACTTCTGTATCTTTTATAATAACGGAGATATGCGAGTTTGAAATTTTATATAATGTTCTTGTAAAACGTGATTCCAAGGATGTATTACATTGTTTCAACAATGAAAGTGGTTATTTGAAATCTCCACGACAACGACTACAATCATGCACAAATAGATTGTTTACTTTATTGTTATGATAGTTTCCATGGTAACTATGCATGAATATTACACATTGGTAAAATTTTTCCGGATGAGCAAATAGAGAGCTTCGACCTGATTACATTGAGTGTAAAATCACTTCTGTATCTTCTATAGTAACAGAGATATGCGAGTTTGAAATTTTATTTAATGTTCTTGTAAAACGTGATTCCAACGATGTATTACATTGTTTCAACAATGAAAGTGGTTTTTTCAAATCTCCACGACAACGACTACAATCATGCACAAATAGATTGTTTACTTTATTGTTATGATAGTTTCCATGGTAACTAAGCATGAATATTACACATGGGTAATTTTTTTCCGGATGAGCCAATAGAGAGCTTCGACCTGATTACATTGAGTGTAAAATCACTTCTGTATCTTTTATAATAACGGAGATATGCGAGTTTGAAATTTTATATAATATTCTTGTAAAACGTGATTCCAAGGATGTATTACATTGTTTCAACAATGAAAGTGGTTATTTCAAATCTCCACGACAACGACTACAATCATGCACAAATAGATTGTTTACTTTATTGTTATGGTAGTTTCCATGGTAACTATGCATGAATATTACACATGGGTAAAATTTTTCCGGATGAGCCAATAGAGAGCTTCGACCTGATTACATTGAGTGTAAAATCACTTCTGTATCTTTTATAATAACGGAGATATGCGAGTTTGAAATTTTATATAATGTTCTTGTAAAACGTGATTCCAAGGATGTATTACATTGTTTCAACAATGAAAGTGGTTATTTGAAATCTCCACGACAACGACTACAATCATGCACAAATAGATTGTTTACTTTATTGTTATGATAGTTTCCATGGTAACTAAGCATGAATATTACACATGTCTAAAATTTTTCCGGATGAGCAAATAGAGAGCTTCGACCTGATTACATTGAGTGTAAAATCACTTCTGTATCTTCTATAGTAACAGAGATATGCGAGTTTGAAATTTTATTTAATGTTCTTGTAAAACGTGATTCCAAGGATGTATTACATTGTTTCAACAATGAAAGTGGTTATTTCAAATCTCCACGACAACGACTACAATCATGCACAAATAGATTGTTTACTTTATTGTTATGATAGTTTCCATGGTAACTATGCATGAATATTACACATGGGTAAAATTTTTCCGGATGAGCAAATAGAGAGCTTCGACCTGATTACATTGAGTGTAAAATCACTTCTGTATCTTCTATAGTAACAGAGATATGCGAGTTTGAAATTTTATTTAATGTTCTTGTAAAACGTGATTCCAACGATGTATTACATTGTTTCAACAATGAAAGTGGTTTTTTTCAAATCTCCACGACAACGACTACAATCATGCACAAAAAGATTGTTTACTTTATTGTTATGATAGTTTCCATGGTAACTAAGCATGAATATTACACATGTTTAAATTTTTTTCGGATGAGCCAATAGAGAGCTTCGACCTGATTACATTGAGTGTAAAATCACTTCTGTATCTTCTATAATAACGGAGATATGCGAGTTTGAAATTTTATATAATATTCTTGTAAAACGTGATTCCAAGGATGTATTACATTGTTTCAACAATGAAAGTGGTTATTTCAAATCTCCACGACAACGATTACAATCATGCACAAATAGATTGTTTACTTTATTGTTATGATAGTTTCCATGGTAACTATGCATGAATATTACACATGGGTAAAATTTTTCCGGATGAGCAAATAGAGAGCTTCGACCTGATTACATTGAGTGTAAAATCACTTCTGTATCTTCTATAATAACGGAGATATGCGAGTTTGAAATTTTATATAATGTTTTTGTAAAACGTGATTCCAAGGATGTATTACATTGTTTCAACAATGAAAGTGGTTATTTGAAATCTCCACGACAACGACAACAAATCATGCACAAATAGATTGTTTACTTTATTGTTATGATAGTTTCCATGGTAACTATGCATGAATATTACACATGGCTAAAATTTTTCCGGATGAGCCAATAGAGAGCTTCGACCTGATTACATTGAGTGTAAAATCACTTCTGTATCTTTTATAATAACGGAGATATGCGAGTTTGAAATTTTATATAATGTTCTTGTAAAACGTGATTCCAAGTATGTATTACATTGTTTCAACAATGAAAGTGGTTATTTGAAATCTCCACGACAACGACTACAATCATGCACAAATAGATTGTTTACTTTATTGTTATGATAGTTTCCATGGTAACTATGCATGAATATTACACATTGGTAAAATTTTTCCGGATGAGCAAATAGAGAGCTTCGACCTGATTACATTGAGTGTAAAATCACTTCTGTATCTTCTATAGTAACAGAGATATGCGAGTTTGAAATTTTATTTAATGTTCTTGTAAAACGTGATTCCAACGATGTATTACATTGTTTCAACAATGAAAGTGGTTTTTTCAAATCTCCACGACAACGACTACAATCATGCACAAATAGATTGTTTACTTTATTGTTATGATAGTTTCCATGGTAACTAAGCATGAATATTACACATGGGTAAATTTTTTCCGGATGAGCCAATAGAGAGCTTCGACCTGATTACATTGAGTGTAAAATCACTTCTGTATCTTTTATAATAACGGAGATATGCGAGTTTGAAATTTTATATAATATTCTTGTAAAACGTGATTCCAAGGATGTATTACATTGTTTCAACAATGAAAGTGGTTATTTCAAATCTCCACGACAACGACTACAATCATGCACAAATAGATTGTTTACTTTATTGTTATGGTAGTTTCCATGGTAACTATGCATGAATATTACACATGGGTAAAATTTTTCCGGATGAGCAAATAGAGAGCTTCGACCTGATTACATTAAGTGTAAAATCACTTCTGTATCTTCTATAATAACGGAGATATGGGAGTTTGAAATTTTATATAATGTTTTTGTAAAACGTGATTCCAAGGATGTATTACATTGTTTCAACAATGAAAGTGGTTATTTGAAATCTCCACGACAACGACAACAAATCATGCACAAATAGATTGTTTACTTTATTGTTATGATAGTTTCCATGGTAACTATGCATGAATATTACACATGGCTAAAATTTTTCCGGATGAGCCAATAGAGAGCTTCGACCTGATTACATTGAGTGTAAAATCACTTCTGTATCTTTTATAATAACGGAGATATGCGAGTTTGAAATTTTATATAATGTTCTTGTAAAACGTGATTCCAAGGATGTATTACATTGTTTCAACAATGAAAGTGGTTATTTGAAATCTCCACGACAACGACTACAATCATGCACAAATAGATTGTTTACTTTATTGTTATGATAGTTTCCATGGTAACTATGCATGAATATTACACATTGGTAAAATTTTTCCGGATGAGCAAATAGAGAGCTTCGACCTGATTACATTGAGTGTAAAATCACTTCTGTATCTTCTATAGTAACAGAGATATGCGAGTTTGAAATTTTATTTAATGTTCTTGTAAAACGTGATTCCAACGATGTATTACATTGTTTCAACAATGAAAGTGGTTTTTTCAAATCTCCACGACAACGACTACAATCATGCACAAATAGATTGTTTACTTTATTGTTATGATAGTTTCCATGGTAACTAAGCATGAATATTACACATGGGTAATTTTTTTCCGGATGAGCCAATAGAGAGCTTCGACCTGATTACATTGAGTGTAAAATCACTTCTGTATCTTTTATAATAACGGAGATATGCGAGTTTGAAATTTTATATAATATTCTTGTAAAACGTGATTCCAAGGATGTATTACATTGTTTCAACAATGAAAGTGGTTATTTCAAATCTCCACGACAACGACTACAATCATGCACAAATAGATTGTTTACTTTATTGTTATGGTAGTTTCCATGGTAACTATGCATGAATATTACACATGGGTAAAATTTTTCCGGATGAGCCAATAGAGAGCTTCGACCTGATTACATTGAGTGTAAAATCACTTCTGTATCTTTTATAATAACGGAGATATGCGAGTTTGAAATTTTATATAATGTTCTTGTAAAACGTGATTCCAAGGATGTATTACATTGTTTCAACAATGAAAGTGGTTATTTGAAATCTCCACGACAACGACTACAATCATGCACAAATAGATTGTTTACTTTATTGTTATGATAGTTTCCATGGTAACTAAGCATGAATATTACACATGTCTAAAATTTTTCCGGATGAGCAAATAGAGAGCTTCGACCTGATTACATTGAGTGTAAAATCACTTCTGTATCTTCTATAGTAACAGAGATATGCGAGTTTGAAATTTTATTTAATGTTCTTGTAAAACGTGATTCCAAGGATGTATTACATTGTTTCAACAATGAAAGTGGTTATTTCAAATCTCCACGACAACGACTACAATCATGCACAAATAGATTGTTTACTTTATTGTTATGATAGTTTCCATGGTAACTATGCATGAATATTACACATGGGTAAAATTTTTCCGGATGAGCAAATAGAGAGCTTCGACCTGATTACATTGAGTGTAAAATCACTTCTGTATCTTCTATAGTAACAGAGATATGCGAGTTTGAAATTTTATTTAATGTTCTTGTAAAACGTGATTCCAAGGATGTATTACATTGTTTCAACAATGAAAGTGGTTTTTTTCAAATCTCCACGACAACGACTACAATCATGCACAAAAAGATTGTTTACTTTATTGTTATGATAGTTTCCATGGTAACTAAGCATGAATATTACACATGTTTAAAATTTTTTCGGATGAGCCAATAGAGAGCTTCGACCTGATTACATTGAGTGTAAAATCACTTCTGTATCTTCTATAATAACGGAGATATGCGAGTTTGAAATTTTATATAATATTCTTGTAAAACGTGATTCCAAGGATGTATTACATTGTTTCAACAATGAAAGTGGTTATTTCAAATCTCCACGACAACGACTACAATCATGCACAAATAGATTGTTTACTTTATTGTTATGATAGTTTCCATGGTAACAATGCATGAATATTACACATGGGTAAAATTTTTCCGGATGAGCAAATAGAGAGCTTCGACCTGATTACATTGAGTGTAAAATCACTTCTGTATCTTCTATAATAACGGAGATATGCGAGTTTGAAATTTTATATAATGTTTTTGTAAAACGTGATTCCAAGGATGTATTACATTGTTTCAACAATGAAAGTGGTTATTTGAAATCTCCACGACAACGACAACAAATCATGCACAAATAGATTGTTTACTTTATTGTTATGACAGTTTCCATGGTAACTATGCATGAATATTACACATGGCTAAAATTTTTCCGGATGAGCCAATAGAGAGCTTCGACCTGATTACATTGAGTGTAAAATCACTTCTGTATCTTTTATAATAACGGAGATATGCGAGTTTGAAATTTTATATAATGTTCTTGTAAAACGTGATTCCAAGGATGTATTACATTGTTTCAACAATGAAAGTGGTTATTTGAAATCTCCACGACAACGACTACAATCATGCACAAATAGATTGTTTACTTTATTGTTATGATAGTTTCCATGGTAACTATGCATGAATATTACACATGGCTAAAATTTTTCCGGATGAGCCAATAGAGAGCTTCGACCTGATTACATTGAGTGTAAAATCACTTCTGTATCTTTTATAATAACGGAGATATGCGAGTTTGAAATTTTATATAATGTTCTTGTAAAACGTGATTCCAAGGATGTATTACATTGTTTCAACAATGAAAGTGGTTATTTGAAATCTCCACGACAACGACTACAATCATGCACAAATAGATTGTTTACTTTATTGTTATGATAGTTTCCATGGTAACTATGCATGAATATTACACATTGGTAAAATTTTTCCGGATGAGCAAATAGAGAGCTTCGACCTGATTACATTGAGTGTAAAATCACTTCTGTATCTTCTATAATAACGGAGATATGCGAGTTTGAAATTTTATATAATATTCTTGTAAAACGTGATTCCAAGGATGTATTACATTGTTTCAACAATGAAAGTGGTTATTTCAAATCTCCACGACAACGACTACAATCATGCACAAATAGATTGTTTACTTTATTGTTATGATAGTTTCCATGGTAACTATGCATGAATATTACACATGGGTAAAATTTTTCCGGATGAGCAAATAGAGAGCTTCGACCTGATTACATTGAGTGTAAAATCACTTCTGTATCTTCTATAATAACGGAGATATGCGAGTTTGAAATTTTATATAATGTTTTTGTAAAACGTGATTCCAAGGATGTATTACATTGTTTCAACAATGAAAGTGGTTATTTGAAATCTCCACGACAACGACAACAAATCATGCACAAATAGATTGTTTACTTTATTGTTATGATAGTTTCCATGGTAACTATGCATGAATATTACACATGGCTAAAATTTTTCCGGATGAGCCAATAGAGAGCTTCGACCTGATTACATTGAGTGTAAAATCACTTCTGTATCTTTTATAATAACGGAGATATGCGAGTTTGAAATTTTATATAATGTTCTTGTAAAACGTGATTCCAAGGATGTATTACATTGTTTCAACAATGAAAGTGGTTATTTGAAATCTCCACGACAACGACTACAATCATGCACAAATAGATTGTTTACTTTATTGTTATGATAGTTTCCATGGTAACTATGCATGAATATTACACATGGCTAAAATTTTTCCGGATGAGCCAATAGAGAGCTTCGACCTGATTACATTGAGTGTAAAATCACTTCTTTATCTTTTATAATAACGGAGATATGCGAGTTTGAAATTTTATATAATGTTCTTGTAAAACGTGATTCCAAGGATGTATTACATTGTTTCAACAATGAAAGTGGTTATTTGAAATCTCCACGACAACGACTACAATCATGCACAAATAGATTGTTTACTTTATTGTTATGATAGTTTCCATGGTAACTATGCATGAATATTACACATTGGTAAAATTTTTCCGGATGAGCAAATAGAGAGCTTCGACCTGATTACATTGAGTGTAAAATCACTTCTGTATCTTCTATAGTAACAGAGATATGCGAGTTTGAAATTTTATTTAATGTTCTTGTAAAACGTGATTCCAACGATGTATTACATTGTTTCAACAATGAAAGTGGTTTTTTCAAATCTCCACGACAACGACTACAATCATGCACAAATAGATTGTTTACTTTATTGTTATGATAGTTTCCATGGTAACTAAGCATGAATATTACACATGGGTAAATTTTTTCCGGATGAGCCAATAGAGAGCTTCGACCTGATTACATTGAGTGTAAAATCACTTCTGTATCTTTTATAATAACGGAGATATGCGAGTTTGAAATTTTATATAATATTCTTGTAAAACGTGATTCCAAGGATGTATTACATTGTTTCAACAATGAAAGTGGTTATTTCAAATCTCCACGACAACGACTACAATCATGCACAAATAGATTGTTTACTTTATTGTTATGGTAGTTTCCATGGTAACTATGCATGAATATTACACATGGGTAAAATTTTTCCGGATGAGCAAATAGAGAGCTTCGACCTGATTACATTGAGTGTAAAATCACTTCTGTATCTTCTATAATAACGGAGATATGGGAGTTTGAAATTTTATATAATGTTTTTGTAAAACGTGATTCCAAGGATGTATTACATTGTTTCAACAATGAAAGTGGTTATTTGAAATCTCCACGACAACGACAACAAATCATGCACAAATAGATTGTTTACTTTATTGTTATGATAGTTTCCATGGTAACTATGCATGAATATTACACATGTCTAAAATTTTTCCGGATGAGCCAATAGAGAGCTTCGACCTGATTACATTGAGTGTAAAATCACTTCTGTATCTTTTATAATAACGGAGATATGCGAGTTTGAAATTTTATTTAATGTTCTTGTAAAACGTGATTCCAAGGATGTATTACATTGTTTCAACAATGAAAGTGGTTTTTTTCAAATCTCCACGACAACGACTACAATCATGCACAAAAAGATTGTTTACTTTATTGTTATGATAGTTTCCATGGTAACTAAGCATGAATATTACACATGTTTAAAATTTTTTCGGATGAGCCAATAGAGAGCTTCGACCTGATTACATTGAGTGTAAAATCACTTCTGTATCTTCTATAATAACGGAGATATGCGAGTTTGAAATTTTATATAATATTCTTGTAAAACGTGATTCCAAGGATGTATTACATTGTTTCAACAATGAAAGTGGTTATTTCAAATCTCCACGACAACGACTACAATCATGCACAAATAGATTGTTTACTTTATTGTTATGATAGTTTCCATGGTAACTATGCATGAATATTACACATGGGTAAAATTTTTCCGGATGAGCAAATAGAGAGCTTCGACCTGATTACATTGAGTGTAAAATCACTTCTGTATCTTCTATAATAACGGAGATATGCGAGTTTGAAATTTTATATAATGTTTTTGTAAAACGTGATTCCAAGGACGTATTACATTGTTTCAACAATGAAAGTGGTTATTTGAAATCTCCACGACAACGACTACAATCATGCACAAATAGATTGTTTACTTTATTGTTATGATAGTTTCCATGGTAACTATGCATGAATATTACACATTGGTAAAATTTTTCCGGATGAGCAAATAGAGAGCTTCGACCTGATTACATTGAGTGTAAAATCACTTCTGTATCTTCTATAATAACGGAGATATGCGAGTTTGAAATTTTATATAATATTCTTGTAAAACGTGATTCCAAGGATGTATTACATTGTTTCAACAATGAAAGTGGTTATTTCAAATCTCCACGACAACGACTACAATCATGCACAAATAGATTGTTTACTTTATTGTTATGATAGTTTCCATGGTAACTATGCATGAATATTACACATGGGTAAAATTTTTCCGGATGAGCAAATAGAGAGCTTCGACCTGATTACATTGAGTGTAAAATCACTTCTGTATCTTCTATAATAACGGAGATATGCGAGTTTGAAATTTTATATAATGTTTTTGTAAAACGTGATTCCAAGGATGTATTACATTGTTTCAACAATGAAAGTGGTTATTTGAAATCTCCACGACAACGACAACAAATCATGCACAAATAGATTGTTTACTTTATTGTTATGATAGTTTCCATGGTAACTATGCATGAATATTACACATGGCTAAAATTTTTCCGGATGAGCCAATAGAGAGCTTCGACCTGATTACATTGAGTGTAAAATCACTTCTGTATCTTTTATAATAACGGAGATATGCGAGTTTGAAATTTTATATAATGTTCTTGTAAAACGTGATTCCAAGGATGTATTACATTGTTTCAACAATGAAAGTGGTTATTTGAAATCTCCACGACAACGACTACAATCATGCACAAATAGATTGTTTACTTTATTGTTATGATAGTTTCCATGGTAACTATGCATGAATATTACACATGGCTAAAATTTTTCCGGATGAGCCAATAGAGAGCTTCGACCTGATTACATTGAGTGTAAAATCACTTCTGTATCTTTTATAATAACGGAGATATGCGAGTTTGAAATTTTATATAATGTTCTTGTAAAACGTGATTCCAAGGATGTATTACATTGTTTCAACAATGAAAGTGGTTATTTGAAATCTCCACGACAACGACTACAATCATGCACAAATAGATTGTTTACTTTATTGTTATGATAGTTTCCATGGTAACTATGCATGAATATTACACATTGGTAAAATTTTTCCGGATGAGCAAATAGAGAGCTTCGACCTGATTACATTGAGTGTAAAATCACTTCTGTATCTTCTATAGTAACAGAGATATGCGAGTTTGAAATTTTATTTAATGTTCTTGTAAAACGTGATTCCAACGATGTATTACATTGTTTCAACAATGAAAGTGGTTTTTTCAAATCTCCACGACAACGACTACAATCATGCACAAATAGATTGTTTACTTTATTGTTATGATAGTTTCCATGGTAACTAAGCATGAATATTACACATGGGTAAATTTTTTCCGGATGAGCCAATAGAGAGCTTCGACCTGATTACATTGAGTGTAAAATCACTTCTGTATCTTTTATAATAACGGAGATATGCGAGTTTGAAATTTTATATAATATTCTTGTAAAACGTGATTCCAAGGATGTATTACATTGTTTCAACAATGAAAGTGGTTATTTCAAATCTCCACGACAACGACTACAATCATGCACAAATAGATTGTTTACTTTATTGTTATGGTAGTTTCCATGGTAACTATGCATGAATATTACACATGGGTAAAATTTTTCCGGATGAGCAAATAGAGAGCTTCGACCTGATTACATTGAGTGTAAAATCACTTCTGTATCTTCTATAATAACGGAGATATTGGAGTTTGAAATTTTATATAATGTTTTTGTAAAACGTGATTCCAAGGATGTATTACATTGTTTCAACAATGAAAGTGGTTATTTGAAATCTCCACGACAACGACAACAAATCATGCACAAATAGATTGTTTACTTTATTGTTATGATAGTTTCCATGGTAACTATGCATGAATATTACACATGGCTAAAATTTTTCCGGATGAGCCAATAGAGAGCTTCGACCTGATTACATTGAGTGTAAAATCACTTCTGTATCTTTTATAATAACGGAGATATGCGAGTTTGAAATTTTATATAATGTTCTTGTAAAACGTGATTCCAAGGATGTATTACATTGTTTCAACAATGAAAGTGGTTATTTGAAATCTCCACGACAACGACTACAATCATGCACAAATAGATTGTTTACTTTATTGTTATGATAGTTTCCATGGTAACTATGCATGAATATTACACATTGGTAAAATTTTTCCGGATGAGCAAATAGAGAGCTTCGACCTGATTACATTGAGTGTAAAATCACTTCTGTATCTTCCATAGTAACAGAGATATGCGAGTTTGAAATTTTATTTAATGTTCTTGTAAAACGTGATTCCAACGATGTATTACATTGTTTCAACAATGAAAGTGGTTATTTCAAATCTCCACGACAACGACTACAATCATGCACAAATAGATTGTTTACTTTATTGTTATGGTAGTTTCCATGGTAACTATGCATGAATATTACACATGGGTAAAATTTTTCCGGATGAGCCAATAGAGAGCTTCGACCTGATTACATTGAGTGTAAAATCACTTCTGTATCTTTTATAATAACGGAGATATGCGAGTTTGAAATTTTATATAATGTTCTTGTAAAACGTGATTCCAAGGATGTATTACATTGTTTCAACAATGAAAGTGGTTATTTGAAATCTCCACGACAACGACTACAATCATGCACAAATAGATTGTTTACTTTATTGTTATGATAGTTTCCATGGTAACTAAGCATGAATATTACACATGTCTAAAATTTTTCCGGATGAGCAAATAGAGAGCTTCGACCTGATTACATTGAGTGTAAAATCACTTCTGTATCTTCTATAGTAACAGAGATATGCGAGTTTGAAATTTTATTTAATGTTCTTGTAAAACGTGATTCCAAGGATGTATTACATTGTTTCAACAATGAAAGTGGTTATTTGAAATCTCCACGACAACGACTACAATCATGCACAAATAGATTGTTTACTTTATTGTTATGATAGTTTCCATGGTAACTAAGCATGAATATTACAAATGCGTAAAATTTTTACGGATGAGCAAATAGAGAGCTTCGACCTGAGTACATTGAGTGTAAAATCACTTCTGTATCTTTTATAGTAACGGAGATATGCGAGTTTGAAATTTTATATAATGTTTTTGTAAAACGTGATTCCAAGGATGTATTACATTGTTTCAACAATGAAAGTGGTTATTTGAAATCTCCACGACAACGACAACAAATCATGCACAAATAGATTGTTTACTTTATTGTTATGATAGTTTCCATGGTAACTATGCATGAATATTACACATGGCTAAAATTTTTCCGGATGAGCCAATAGAGAGCTTCGACCTGATTACATTGAGTGTAAAATCACTTCTGTATCTTTTATAATAACGGAGATATGCGAGTTTGAAATTTTATATAATGTTCTTGTAAAACGTGATTCCAAGGATGTATTACATTGTTTCAACAATGAAAGTGGTTATTTGAAATCTCCACGACAACGACTACAATCATGCACAAATAGATTGTTTACTTTATTGTTATGATAGTTTCCATGGTAACTATGCATGAATATTACACATGGCTAAAATTTTTCCGGATGAGCCAATAGAGAGCTTCGACCTGATTACATTGAGTGTAAAATCACTTCTGTATCTTTTATAATAACGGAGATATGCGAGTTTGAAATTTTATATAATGTTCTTGTAAAACGTGATTCCAAGGATGTATTACATTGTTTCAACAATGAAAGTGGTTATTTGAAATCTCCACGACAACGACTACAATCATGCACAAATAGATTGTTTACTTTATTGTTATGATAGTTTCCATGGTAACTATGCATGAATATTACACATTGGTAAAATTTTTCCGGATGAGCAAATAGAGAGCTTCGACCTGATTACATTGAGTGTAAAATCACTTCTGTATCTTCTATAGTAACAGAGATATGCGAGTTTGAAATTTTATTTAATGTTCTTGTAAAACGTGATTCCAACGATGTATTACATTGTTTCAACAATGAAAGTGGTTTTTTCAAATCTCCACGACAACGACTACAATCATGCACAAATAGATTGTTTACTTTATTGTTATGATAGTTTCCATGGTAACTAAGCATGAATATTACACATGGGTAATTTTTTTCCGGATGAGCCAATAGAGAGCTTCGACCTGATTACATTGAGTGTAAAATCACTTCTGTATCTTTTATAATAACGGAGATATGCGAGTTTGAAATTTTATATAATATTCTTGTAAAACGTGATTCCAAGGATGTATTACATTGTTTCAACAATGAAAGTGGTTATTTCAAATCTCCACGACAACGACTACAATCATGCACAAATAGATTGTTTACTTTATTGTTATGGTAGTTTCCATGGTAACTATGCATGAATATTACACATGGGTAAAATTTTTCCGGATGAGCAAATAGAGAGCTTCGACCTGATTACATTGAGTGTAAAATCACTTCTGTATCTTCTATAATAACGGAGATATGGGAGTTTGAAATTTTATATAATGTTTTTGTAAAACGTGATTCCAAGGATGTATTACATTGTTTCAACAATGAAAGTGGTTATTTGAAATCTCCACGACAACGACAACAAATCATGCACAAATAGATTGTTTACTTTATTGTTATGATAGTTTCCATGGTAACTATGCATGAATATTACACATGGCTAAAATTTTTCCGGATGAGCCAATAGAGAGCTTCGACCTGATTACATTGAGTGTAAAATCACTTCTGTATCTTTTATAATAACGGAGATATGCGAGTTTGAAATTTTATATAATGTTCTTGTAAAACGTGATTCCAAGGATGTATTACATTGTTTCAACAATGAAAGTGGTTATTTGAAATCTCCACGACAACGACTACAATCATGCACAAATAGATTGTTTACTTTATTGTTATGATAGTTTCCATGGTAACTATGCATGAATATTACACATGGCTAAAATTTTTCCGGATGAGCCAATAGAGAGCTTCGACCTGATTACATTGAGTGTAAAATCACTTCTGTATCTTTTATAATAACGGAGATATGCGAGTTTGAAATTTTATATAATGTTCTTGTAAAACGTGATTCCAAGGATGTATTACATTGTTTCAACAATGAAAGTGGTTATTTGAAATCTCCACGACAACGACTACAATCATGCACAAATAGATTGTTTACTTTATTGTTATGATAGTTTCCATGGTAACTATGCATGAATATTACACATTGGTAAAATTTTTCCGGATGAGCAAATAGAGAGCTTCGACCTGATTACATTGAGTGTAAAATCACTTCTGTATCTTCTATAGTAACAGAGATATGCGAGTTTGAAATTTTATTTAATGTTCTTGTAAAACGTGATTCCAACGATGTATTACATTGTTTCAACAATGAAAGTGGTTTTTTCAAATCTCCACGACAACGACTACAATCATGCACAAATAGATTGTTTACTTTATTGTTATGATAGTTTCCATGGTAACTAAGCATGAATATTACACATGGGTAAATTTTTTCCGGATGAGCCAATAGAGAGCTTCGACCTGATTACATTGAGTGTAAAATCACTTCTGTATCTTTTATAATAACGGAGATATGCGAGTTTGAAATTTTATATAATATTCTTGTAAAACGTGATTCCAAGGATGTATTACATTGTTTCAACAATGAAAGTGGTTATTTCAAATCTCCACGACAACGACTACAATCATGCACAAATAGATTGTTTACTTTATTGTTATGGTAGTTTCCATGGTAACTATGCATGAATATTACACATGGGTAAAATTTTTCCGGATGAGCAAATAGAGAGCTTCGACCTGATTACATTGAGTGTAAAATCACTTCTGTATCTTCTATAATAACGGAGATATGGGAGTTTGAAATTTTATATAATGTTTTTGTAAAACGTGATTCCAAGGATGTATTACATTGTTTCAACAATGAAAGTGGTTATTTGAAATCTCCACGACAACGACAACAAATCATGCACAAATAGATTGTTTACTTTATTGTTATGATAGTTTCCATGGTAACTATGCATGAATATTACACATGGCTAAAATTTTTCCGGATGAGCCAATAGAGAGCTTCGACCTGATTACATTGAGTGTAAAATCACTTCTGTATCTTTTATAATAACGGAGATATGCGAGTTTGAAATTTTATATAATGTTCTTGTAAAACGTGATTCCAAGGATGTATTACATTGTTTCAACAATGAAAGTGGTTATTTGAAATCTCCACGACAACGACTACAATCATGCACAAATAGATTGTTTACTTTATTGTTATGATAGTTTCCATGGTAACTATGCATGAATATTACACATTGGTAAAATTTTTCCGGATGAGCAAATAGAGAGCTTCGACCTGATTACATTGAGTGTAAAATCACTTCTGTATCTTCTATAGTAACAGAGATATGCGAGTTTGAAATTTTATTTAATGTTCTTGTAAAACGTGATTCCAACGATGTATTACATTGTTTCAACAATGAAAGTGGTTTTTTCAAATCTCCACGACAACGACTACAATCATGCACAAATAGATTGTTTACTTTATTGTTATGATAGTTTCCATGGTAACTAAGCATGAATATTACACATGGGTAATTTTTTTCCGGATGAGCCAATAGAGAGCTTCGACCTGATTACATTGAGTGTAAAATCACTTCTGTATCTTTTATAATAACGGAGATATGCGAGTTTGAAATTTTATATAATATTCTTGTAAAACGTGATTCCAAGGATGTATTACATTGTTTCAACAATGAAAGTGGTTATTTCAAATCTCCACGACAACGACTACAATCATGCACAAATAGATTGTTTACTTTATTGTTATGGTAGTTTCCATGGTAACTATGCATGAATATTACACATGGGTAAAATTTTTCCGGATGAGCCAATAGAGAGCTTCGACCTGATTACATTGAGTGTAAAATCACTTCTGTATCTTTTATAATAACGGAGATATGCGAGTTTGAAATTTTATATAATGTTCTTGTAAAACGTGATTCCAAGGATGTATTACATTGTTTCAACAATGAAAGTGGTTATTTGAAATCTCCACGACAACGACTACAATCATGCACAAATAGATTGTTTACTTTATTGTTATGATAGTTTCCATGGTAACTAAGCATGAATATTACACATGTCTAAAATTTTTCCGGATGAGCAAATAGAGAGCTTCGACCTGATTACATTGAGTGTAAAATCACTTCTGTATCTTCTATAGTAACAGAGATATGCGAGTTTGAAATTTTATTTAATGTTCTTGTAAAACGTGATTCCAAGGATGTATTACATTGTTTCAACAATGAAAGTGGTTATTTGAAATCTCCACGACAACGACTACAATCATGCACAAATAGATTGTTTACTTTATTGTTATGATAGTTTCCATGGTAACTAAGCATGAATATTACAAATGCGTAAAATTTTTACGGATGAGCAAATAGAGAGCTTCGACCTGAGTACATTGAGTGTAAAATCACTTCTGTATCTTTTATAGTAACGGAGATATGCGAGTTTGAAATTTTATATAATGTTTTTGTAAAACGTGATTCCAAGGATGTATTACATTGTTTCAACAATGAAAGTGGTTATTTGAAATCTCCACGACAACGACAACAAATCATGCACAAATAGATTGTTTACTTTATTGTTATGATAGTTTCCATGGTAACTATGCATGAATATTACACATGGCTAAAATTTTTCCGGATGAGCCAATAGAGAGCTTCGACCTGATTACATTGAGTGTAAAATCACTTCTGTATCTTTTATAATAACGGAGATATGCGAGTTTGAAATTTTATATAATGTTCTTGTAAAACGTGATTCCAAGGATGTATTACATTGTTTCAACAATGAAAGTGGTTATTTGAAATCTCCACGACAACGACTACAATCATGCACAAATAGATTGTTTACTTTATTGTTATGATAGTTTCCATGGTAACTATGCATGAATATTACACATTGGTAAAATTTTTCCGGATGAGCAAATAGAGAGCTTCGACCTGATTACATTGAGTGTAAAATCACTTCTGTATCTTCTATAGTAACAGAGATATGCGAGTTTGAAATTTTATTTAATGTTCTTGTAAAACGTGATTCCAACGATGTATTACATTGTTTCAACAATGAAAGTGGTTTTTTCAAATCTCCACGACAACGACTACAATCATGCACAAATAGATTGTTTACTTTATTGTTATGATAGTTTCCATGGTAACTAAGCATGAATATTACACATGGGTAAATTTTTTCCGGATGAGCCAATAGAGAGCTTCGACCTGATTACATTGAGTGTAAAATCACTTCTGTATCTTTTATAATAACGGAGATATGCGAGTTTGAAATTTTATATAATATTCTTGTAAAACGTGATTCCAAGGATGTATTACATTGTTTCAACAATGAAAGTGGTTATTTCAAATCTCCACGACAACGACTACAATCATGCACAAATAGATTGTTTACTTTATTGTTATGGTAGTTTCCATGGTAACTATGCATGAATATTACACATGGGTAAAATTTTTCCGGATGAGCAAATAGAGAGCTTCGACCTGATTACATTGAGTGTAAAATCACTTCTGTATCTTCTATAATAACGGAGATATGGGAGTTTGAAATTTTATATAATGTTTTTGTAAAACGTGATTCCAAGGATGTATTACATTGTTTCAACAATGAAAGTGGTTATTTGAAATCTCCACGACAACGACAACAAATCATGCACAAATAGATTGTTTACTTTATTGTTATGATAGTTTCCATGGTAACTATGCATGAATATTACACATGGCTAAAATTTTTTCGGATGAGCCAATAGAGAGCTTCGACCTGATTACATTGAGTGTAAAATCACTTCTGTATCTTTTATAATAACGGAGATATGCGAGTTTGAAATTTTATATAATGTTCTTGTAAAACGTGATTCCAAGGATGTATTACATTGTTTCAACAATGAAAGTGGTTATTTGAAATCTCCACGACAACGACTACAATCATGCACAAATAGATTGTTTATTTATTGTTATGATAGTTTCCATGGTAACTATGCATGAATATTACACATTGGTAAAATTTTTCCGGATGAGCAAATAGAGAGCTTCGACCTGATTACATTGAGTGTAAAATCACTTCTGTATCTTCTATAGTAACAGAGATATGCGAGTTTGAAATTTTATTTAATGTTCTTGTAAAACGTGATTCCAACGATGTATTACATTGTTTCAACAATGAAAGTGGTTTTTTCAAATCTCCACGACAACGACTACAATCATGCACAAATAGATTGTTTACTTTATTGTTATGATAGTTTCCATGGTAACTAAGCATGAATATTACACATGGGTAAATTTTTTCCGGATGAGCCAATAGAGAGCTTCGACCTGATTACATTGAGTGTAAAATCACTTCTGTATCTTTTATAATAACGGAGATATGCGAGTTTGAAATTTTATATAATATTCTTGTAAAACGTGATTCCAAGGATGTATTACATTGTTTCAACAATGAAAGTGGTTATTTCAAATCTCCACGACAACGACTACAATCATGCACAAATAGATTGTTTACTTTATTGTTATGGTAGTTTCCATGGTAACTATGCATGAATATTACACATGGGTAAAATTTTTCCGGATGAGCAAATAGAGAGCTTCGACCTGATTACATTGAGTGTAAAATCACTTCTGTATCTTCTATAATAACGGAGATATGGGAGTTTGAAATTTTATATAATGTTTTTGTAAAACGTGATTCCAAGGATGTATTACATTGTTTCAACAATGAAAGTGGTTATTTGAAATCTCCACGACAACGACAACAAATCATGCACAAATAGATTGTTTACTTTATTGTTATGATAGTTTCCATGGTAACTATGCATGAATATTACACATGGCTAAAATTTTTCCGGATGAGCCAATAGAGAGCTTCGACCTGATTACATTGAGTGTAAAATCACTTCTGTATCTTTTATAATAACGGAGATATGCGAGTTTGAAATTTTATATAATGTTCTTGTAAAACGTGATTCCAAGGATGTATTACATTGTTTCAACAATGAAAGTGGTTATTTGAAATCTCCACGACAACGACTACAATCATGCACAAATAGATTGTTTACTTTATTGTTATGATAGTTTCCATGGTAACTATGCATGAATATTACACATTGGTAAAATTTTTCCGGATGAGCAAATAGAGAGCTTCGACCTGATTACATTGAGTGTAAAATCACTTCTGTATCTTCTATAGTAACAGAGATATGCGAGTTTGAAATTTTATTTAATGTTCTTGTAAAACGTGATTCCAACGATGTATTACATTGTTTCAACAATGAAAGTGGTTTTTTCAAATCTCCACGACAACGACTACAATCATGCACAAATAGATTGTTTACTTTATTGTTATGATAGTTTCCATGGTAACTAAGCATGAATATTACACATGGGTAATTTTTTTCCGGATGAGCCAATAGAGAGCTTCGACCTGATTACATTGAGTGTAAAATCACTTCTGTATCTTTTATAATAACGGAGATATGCGAGTTTGAAATTTTATATAATATTCTTGTAAAACGTGATTCCAAGGATGTATTACATTGTTTCAACAATGAAAGTGGTTATTTCAAATCTCCACGACAACGACTACAATCATGCACAAATAGATTGTTTACTTTATTGTTATGGTAGTTTCCATGGTAACTATGCATGAATATTACACATGGGTAAAATTTTTCCGGATGAGCCAATAGAGAGCTTCGACCTGATTACATTGAGTGTAAAATCACTTCTGTATCTTTTATAATAACGGAGATATGCGAGTTTGAAATTTTATATAATGTTCTTGTAAAACGTGATTCCAAGGATGTATTACATTGTTTCAACAATGAAAGTGGTTATTTGAAATCTCCACGACAACGACTACAATCATGCACAAATAGATTGTTTACTTTATTGTTATGATAGTTTCCATGGTAACTAAGCATGAATATTACACATGTCTAAAATTTTTCCGGATGAGCAAATAGAGAGCTTCGACCTGATTACATTGAGTGTAAAATCACTTCTGTATCTTCTATAGTAACAGAGATATGCGAGTTTGAAATTTTATTTAATGTTCTTGTAAAACGTGATTCCAAGGATGTATTACATTGTTTCAACAATGAAAGTGGTTATTTGAAATCTCCACGACAACGACTACAATCATGCACAAATAGATTGTTTACTTTATTGTTATGATAGTTTCCATGGTAACTAAGCATGAATATTACAAATGCGTAAAATTTTTACGGATGAGCAAATAGAGAGCTTCGACCTGAGTACATTGAGTGTAAAATCACTTCTGTATCTTTTATAGTAACGGAGATATGCGAGTTTGAAATTTTATATAATGTTTTTGTAAAACGTGATTCCAAGGATGTATTACATTGTTTCAACAATGAAAGTGGTTATTTGAAATCTCCACGACAACGACAACAAATCATGCACAAATAGATTGTTTACTTTATTGTTATGATAGTTTCCATGGTAACTATGCATGAATATTACACATGGCTAAAATTTTTCCGGATGAGCCAATAGAGAGCTTCGACCTGATTACATTGAGTGTAAAATCACTTCTGTATCTTTTATAATAACGGAGATATGCGAGTTTGAAATTTTATATAATGTTCTTGTAAAACGTGATTCCAAGGATGTATTACATTGTTTCAACAATGAAAGTGGTTATTTGAAATCTCCACGACAACGACTACAATCATGCACAAATAGATTGTTTACTTTATTGTTATGATAGTTTCCATGGTAACTATGCATGAATATTACACATTGGTAAAATTTTTCCGGATGAGCAAATAGAGAGCTTCGACCTGATTACATTGAGTGTAAAATCACTTCTGTATCTTCTATAGTAACAGAGATATGCGAGTTTGAAATTTTATTTAATGTTCTTGTAAAACGTGATTCCAACGATGTATTACATTGTTTCAACAATGAAAGTGGTTTTTTCAAATCTCCACGACAACGACTACAATCATGCACAAATAGATTGTTTACTTTATTGTTATGATAGTTTCCATGGTAACTAAGCATGAATATTACACATGGGTAAATTTTTTCCGGATGAGCCAATAGAGAGCTTCGACCTGATTACATTGAGTGTAAAATCACTTCTGTATCTTTTATAATAACGGAGATATGCGAGTTTGAAATTTTATATAATATTCTTGTAAAACGTGATTCCAAGGATGTATTACATTGTTTCAACAATGAAAGTGGTTATTTCAAATCTCCACGACAACGACTACAATCATGCACAAATAGATTGTTTACTTTATTGTTATGGTAGTTTCCATGGTAACTATGCATGAATATTACACATGGGTAAAATTTTTCCGGATGAGCAAATAGAGAGCTTCGACCTGATTACATTGAGTGTAAAATCACTTCTGTATCTTCTATAATAACGGAGATATGGGAGTTTGAAATTTTATATAATGTTTTTGTAAAACGTGATTCCAAGGATGTATTACATTGTTTCAACAATGAAAGTGGTTATTTGAAATCTCCACGACAACGACAACAAATCATGCACAAATAGATTGTTTACTTTATTGTTATGATAGTTTCCATGGTAACTATGCATGAATATTACACATGGCTAAAATTTTTTCGGATGAGCCAATAGAGAGCTTCGACCTGATTACATTGAGTGTAAAATCACTTCTGTATCTTTTATAATAACGGAGATATGCGAGTTTGAAATTTTATATAATGTTCTTGTAAAACGTGATTCCAAGGATGTATTACATTGTTTCAACAATGAAAGTGGTTATTTGAAATCTCCACGACAACGACTACAATCATGCACAAATAGATTGTTTATTTATTGTTATGATAGTTTCCATGGTAACTATGCATGAATATTACACATTGGTAAAATTTTTCCGGATGAGCAAATAGAGAGCTTCGACCTGATTACATTGAGTGTAAAATCACTTCTGTATCTTCTATAGTAACAGAGATATGCGAGTTTGAAATTTTATTTAATGTTCTTGTAAAACGTGATTCCAACGATGTATTACATTGTTTCAACAATGAAAGTGGTTTTTTCAAATCTCCACGACAACGACTACAATCATGCACAAATAGATTGTTTACTTTATTGTTATGATAGTTTCCATGGTAACTAAGCATGAATATTACACATGGGTAAATTTTTTCCGGATGAGCCAATAGAGAGCTTCGACCTGATTACATTGAGTGTAAAATCACTTCTGTATCTTTTATAATAACGGAGATATGCGAGTTTGAAATTTTATATAATATTCTTGTAAAACGTGATTCCAAGGATGTATTACATTGTTTCAACAATGAAAGTGGTTATTTCAAATCTCCACGACAACGACTACAATCATGCACAAATAGATTGTTTACTTTATTGTTATGGTAGTTTCCATGGTAACTATGCATGAATATTACACATGGGTAAAATTTTTCCGGATGAGCAAATAGAGAGCTTCGACCTGATTACATTGAGTGTAAAATCACTTCTGTATCTTCTATAATAACGGAGATATGGGAGTTTGAAATTTTATATAATGTTTTTGTAAAACGTGATTCCAAGGATGTATTACATTGTTTCAACAATGAAAGTGGTTATTTGAAATCTCCACGACAACGACAACAAATCATGCACAAATAGATTGTTTACTTTATTGTTATGATA
This sequence comes from Lepisma saccharinum, assembly GCF_977018435.1. Taxonomy (NCBI): domain Eukaryota; kingdom Metazoa; phylum Arthropoda; class Insecta; order Zygentoma; family Lepismatidae; genus Lepisma; species Lepisma saccharinum. The sequence goes on along the minus strand of NW_028142902.1, from coordinate 3,922,004 downwards.
GTTTCCATGGTAACTATGCATGAATATTACACATGGCTAAAATTTTTCCGGATGAGCCAATAGAGAGCTTCGACCTGATTACATTGAGTGTAAAATCACTTCTGTATCTTTTATAATAACGGAGATATGCGAGTTTGAAATTTTATATAATGTTCTTGTAAAACGTGATTCCAAGGATGTATTACATTGTTTCAACAATGAAAGTGGTTATTTGAAATCTCCACGACAACGACTACAATCATGCACAAATAGATTGTTTACTTTATTGTTATGATAGTTTCCATGGTAACTATGCATGAATATTACACATGGCTAAAATTTTTCCGGATGAGCCAATAGAGAGCTTCGACCTGATTACATTGAGTGTAAAATCACTTCTGTATCTTTTATAATAACGGAGATATGCGAGTTTGAAATTTTATATAATGTTCTTGTAAAACGTGATTCCAAGGATGTATTACATTGTTTCAACAATGAAAGTGGTTATTTGAAATCTCCACGACAACGACTACAATCATGCACAAATAGATTGTTTACTTTATTGTTATGATAGTTTCCATGGTAACTATGCATGAATATTACACATTGGTAAAATTTTTCCGGATGAGCAAATAGAGAGCTTCGACCTGATTACATTGAGTGTAAAATCACTTCTGTATCTTCTATAGTAACAGAGATATGCGAGTTTGAAATTTTATTTAATGTTCTTGTAAAACGTGATTCCAACGATGTATTACATTGTTTCAACAATGAAAGTGGTTTTTTCAAATCTCCACGACAACGACTACAATCATGCACAAATAGATTGTTTACTTTATTGTTATGATAGTTTCCATGGTAACTAAGCATGAATATTACACATGGGTAAATTTTTTCCGGATGAGCCAATAGAGAGCTTCGACCTGATTACATTGAGTGTAAAATCACTTCTGTATCTTTTATAATAACGGAGATATGCGAGTTTGAAATTTTATATAATATTCTTGTAAAACGTGATTCCAAGGATGTATTACATTGTTTCAACAATGAAAGTGGTTATTTCAAATCTCCACGACAACGACTACAATCATGCACAAATAGATTGTTTACTTTATTGTTATGGTAGTTTCCATGGTAACTATGCATGAATATTACACATGGGTAAAATTTTTCCGGATGAGCAAATAGAGAGCTTCGACCTGATTACATTGAGTGTAAAATCACTTCTGTATCTTCTATAATAACGGAGATATGGGAGTTTGAAATTTTATATAATGTTTTTGTAAAACGTGATTCCAAGGATGTATTACATTGTTTCAACAATGAAAGTGGTTATTTGAAATCTCCACGACAACGACAACAAATCATGCACAAATAGATTGTTTACTTTATTGTTATGATAGTTTCCATGGTAACTATGCATGAATATTACACATGGCTAAAATTTTTCCGGATGAGCCAATAGAGAGCTTCGACCTGATTACATTGAGTGTAAAATCACTTCTGTATCTTTTATAATAACGGAGATATGCGAGTTTGAAATTTTATATAATGTTCTTGTAAAACGTGATTCCAAGGATGTATTACATTGTTTCAACAATGAAAGTGGTTATTTGAAATCTCCACGACAACGACTACAATCATGCACAAATAGATTGTTTACTTTATTGTTATGATAGTTTCCATGGTAACTATGCATGAATATTACACATTGGTAAAATTTTTCCGGATGAGCAAATAGAGAGCTTCGACCTGATTACATTGAGTGTAAAATCACTTCTGTATCTTCTATAGTAACAGAGATATGCGAGTTTGAAATTTTATTTAATGTTCTTGTAAAACGTGATTCCAACGATGTATTACATTGTTTCAACAATGAAAGTGGTTTTTTCAAATCTCCACGACAACGACTACAATCATGCACAAATAGATTGTTTACTTTATTGTTATGATAGTTTCCATGGTAACTAAGCATGAATATTACACATGGGTAATTTTTTTCCGGATGAGCCAATAGAGAGCTTCGACCTGATTACATTGAGTGTAAAATCACTTCTGTATCTTTTATAATAACGGAGATATGCGAGTTTGAAATTTTATATAATATTCTTGTAAAACGTGATTCCAAGGATGTATTACATTGTTTCAACAATGAAAGTGGTTATTTCAAATCTCCACGACAACGACTACAATCATGCACAAATAGATTGTTTACTTTATTGTTATGGTAGTTTCCATGGTAACTATGCATGAATATTACACATGGGTAAAATTTTTCCGGATGAGCCAATAGAGAGCTTCGACCTGATTACATTGAGTGTAAAATCACTTCTGTATCTTTTATAATAACGGAGATATGCGAGTTTGAAATTTTATATAATGTTCTTGTAAAACGTGATTCCAAGGATGTATTACATTGTTTCAACAATGAAAGTGGTTATTTGAAATCTCCACGACAACGACTACAATCATGCACAAATAGATTGTTTACTTTATTGTTATGATAGTTTCCATGGTAACTAAGCATGAATATTACACATGTCTAAAATTTTTCCGGATGAGCAAATAGAGAGCTTCGACCTGATTACATTGAGTGTAAAATCACTTCTGTATCTTCTATAGTAACAGAGATATGCGAGTTTGAAATTTTATTTAATGTTCTTGTAAAACGTGATTCCAAGGATGTATTACATTGTTTCAACAATGAAAGTGGTTATTTGAAATCTCCACGACAACGACTACAATCATGCACAAATAGATTGTTTACTTTATTGTTATGATAGTTTCCATGGTAACTAAGCATGAATATTACAAATGCGTAAAATTTTTACGGATGAGCAAATAGAGAGCTTCGACCTGAGTACATTGAGTGTAAAATCACTTCTGTATCTTTTATAGTAACGGAGATATGCGAGTTTGAAATTTTATATAATGTTTTTGTAAAACGTGATTCCAAGGATGTATTACATTGTTTCAACAATGAAAGTGGTTATTTGAAATCTCCACGACAACGACAACAAATCATGCACAAATAGATTGTTTACTTTATTGTTATGATAGTTTCCATGGTAACTATGCATGAATATTACACATGGCTAAAATTTTTCCGGATGAGCCAATAGAGAGCTTCGACCTGATTACATTGAGTGTAAAATCACTTCTGTATCTTTTATAATAACGGAGATATGCGAGTTTGAAATTTTATATAATGTTCTTGTAAAACGTGATTCCAAGGATGTATTACATTGTTTCAACAATGAAAGTGGTTTTTTCAAATCTCCACGACAACGACTACAATCATGCACAAATAGATTGTTTACTTTATTGTTATGATAGTTTCCATGGTAACTAAGCATGAATATTACACATGGGTAATTTTTTTCCGGATGAGCCAATAGAGAGCTTCGACCTGATTACATTGAGTGTAAAATCACTTCTGTATCTTTTATAATAACGGAGATATGCGAGTTTGAAATTTTATATAATATTCTTGTAAAACGTGATTCCAAGGATGTATTACATTGTTTCAACAATGAAAGTGGTTATTTCAAATCTCCACGACAACGACTACAATCATGCACAAATAGATTGTTTACTTTATTGTTATGGTAGTTTCCATGGTAACTATGCATGAATATTACACATGGGTAAAATTTTTCCGGATGAGCCAATAGAGAGCTTCGACCTGATTACATTGAGTGTAAAATCACTTCTGTATCTTTTATAATAACGGAGATATGCGAGTTTGAAATTTTATATAATGTTCTTGTAAAACGTGATTCCAAGGATGTATTACATTGTTTCAACAATGAAAGTGGTTATTTGAAATCTCCACGACAACGACTACAATCATGCACAAATAGATTGTTTACTTTATTGTTATGATAGTTTCCATGGTAACTAAGCATGAATATTACACATGTCTAAAATTTTTCCGGATGAGCAAATAGAGAGCTTCGACCTGATTACATTGAGTGTAAAATCACTTCTGTATCTTCTATAGTAACAGAGATATGCGAGTTTGAAATTTTATTTAATGTTCTTGTAAAACGTGATTCCAAGGATGTATTACATTGTTTCAACAATGAAAGTGGTTATTTGAAATCTCCACGACAACGACTACAATCATGCACAAATAGATTGTTTACTTTATTGTTATGATAGTTTCCATGGTAACTAAGCATGAATATTACAAATGCGTAAAATTTTTACGGATGAGCAAATAGAGAGCTTCGACCTGAGTACATTGAGTGTAAAATCACTTCTGTATCTTTTATAGTAACGGAGATATGCGAGTTTGAAATTTTATATAATGTTTTTGTAAAACGTGATTCCAAGGATGTATTACATTGTTTCAACAATGAAAGTGGTTATTTGAAATCTCCACGACAACGACAACAAATCATGCACAAATAGATTGTTTACTTTATTGTTATGATAGTTTCCATGGTAACTATGCATGAATATTACACATGGCTAAAATTTTTCCGGATGAGCCAATAGAGAGCTTCGACCTGATTACATTGAGTGTAAAATCACTTCTGTATCTTTTATAATAACGGAGATATGCGAGTTTGAAATTTTATATAATGTTCTTGTAAAACGTGATTCCAAGGATGTATTACATTGTTTCAACAATGAAAGTGGTTATTTGAAATCTCCACGACAACGACTACAATCATGCACAAATAGATTGTTTACTTTATTGTTATGATAGTTTCCATGGTAACTATGCATGAATATTACACATTGGTAAAATTTTTCCGGATGAGCAAATAGAGAGCTTCGACCTGATTACATTGAGTGTAAAATCACTTCTGTATCTTCTATAGTAACAGAGATATGCGAGTTTGAAATTTTATTTAATGTTCTTGTAAAACGTGATTCCAACGATGTATTACATTGTTTCAACAATGAAAGTGGTTTTTTCAAATCTCCACGACAACGACTACAATCATGCACAAATAGATTGTTTACTTTATTGTTATGATAGTTTCCATGGTAACTAAGCATGAATATTACACATGGGTAAATTTTTTCCGGATGAGCCAATAGAGAGCTTCGACCTGATTACATTGAGTGTAAAATCACTTCTGTATCTTTTATAATAACGGAGATATGCGAGTTTGAAATTTTATATAATATTCTTGTAAAACGTGATTCCAAGGATGTATTACATTGTTTCAACAATGAAAGTGGTTATTTCAAATCTCCACGACAACGACTACAATCATGCACAAATAGATTGTTTACTTTATTGTTATGGTAGTTTCCATGGTAACTATGCATGAATATTACACATGGGTAAAATTTTTCCGGATGAGCAAATAGAGAGCTTCGACCTGATTACATTGAGTGTAAAATCACTTCTGTATCTTCTATAATAACGGAGATATGGGAGTTTGAAATTTTATATAATGTTTTTGTAAAACGTGATTCCAAGGATGTATTACATTGTTTCAACAATGAAAGTGGTTATTTGAAATCTCCACGACAACGACAACAAATCATGCACAAATAGATTGTTTACTTTATTGTTATGATAGTTTCCATGGTAACTATGCATGAATATTACACATGGCTAAAATTTTTTCGGATGAGCCAATAGAGAGCTTCGACCTGATTACATTGAGTGTAAAATCACTTCTGTATCTTTTATAATAACGGAGATATGCGAGTTTGAAATTTTATATAATGTTCTTGTAAAACGTGATTCCAAGGATGTATTACATTGTTTCAACAATGAAAGTGGTTATTTGAAATCTCCACGACAACGACTACAATCATGCACAAATAGATTGTTTATTTATTGTTATGATAGTTTCCATGGTAACTATGCATGAATATTACACATTGGTAAAATTTTTCCGGATGAGCAAATAGAGAGCTTCGACCTGATTACATTGAGTGTAAAATCACTTCTGTATCTTCTATAGTAACAGAGATATGCGAGTTTGAAATTTTATTTAATGTTCTTGTAAAACGTGATTCCAACGATGTATTACATTGTTTCAACAATGAAAGTGGTTTTTTCAAATCTCCACGACAACGACTACAATCATGCACAAATAGATTGTTTACTTTATTGTTATGATAGTTTCCATGGTAACTAAGCATGAATATTACACATGGGTAATTTTTTTCCGGATGAGCCAATAGAGAGCTTCGACCTGATTACATTGAGTGTAAAATCACTTCTGTATCTTTTATAATAACGGAGATATGCGAGTTTGAAATTTTATATAATATTCTTGTAAAACGTGATTCCAAGGATGTATTACATTGTTTCAACAATGAAAGTGGTTATTTCAAATCTCCACGACAACGACTACAATCATGCACAAATAGATTGTTTACTTTATTGTTATGGTAGTTTCCATGGTAACTATGCATGAATATTACACATGGGTAAAATTTTTCCGGATGAGCCAATAGAGAGCTTCGACCTGATTACATTGAGTGTAAAATCACTTCTGTATCTTTTATAATAACGGAGATATGCGAGTTTGAAATTTTATATAATGTTCTTGTAAAACGTGATTCCAAGGATGTATTACATTGTTTCAACAATGAAAGTGGTTATTTGAAATCTCCACGACAACGACTACAATCATGCACAAATAGATTGTTTACTTTATTGTTATGATAGTTTCCATGGTAACTAAGCATGAATATTACACATGTCTAAAATTTTTCCGGATGAGCAAATAGAGAGCTTCGACCTGATTACATTGAGTGTAAAATCACTTCTGTATCTTCTATAGTAACAGAGATATGCGAGTTTGAAATTTTATTTAATGTTCTTGTAAAACGTGATTCCAAGGATGTATTACATTGTTTCAACAATGAAAGTGGTTATTTGAAATCTCCACGACAACGACTACAATCATGCACAAATAGATTGTTTACTTTATTGTTATGATAGTTTCCATGGTAACTATGCATGAATATTACACATGGGTAAAATTTTTCCGGATGAGCAAATAGAGAGCTTCGACCTGATTACATTGAGTGTAAAATCACTTCTGTATCTTCTATAGTAACAGAGATATGCGAGTTTGAAATTTTATTTAATGTTCTTGTAAAACGTGATTCCAAGGATGTATTACATTGTTTCAACAATGAAAGTGGTTTTTTTCAAATCTCCACGACAACGACTACAATCATGCACAAAAAGATTGTTTACTTTATTGTTATGATAGTTTCCATGGTAACTAAGCATGAATATTACACATGTTTAAAATTTTTTCGGATGAGCCAATAGAGAGCTTCGACCTGATTACATTGAGTGTAAAATCACTTCTGTATCTTCTATAATAACGGAGATATGCGAGTTTGAAATTTTATATAATATTCTTGTAAAACGTGATTCCAAGGATGTATTACATTGTTTCAACAATGAAAGTGGTTATTTCAAATCTCCACGACAACGACTACAATCATGCACAAATAGATTGTTTACTTTATTGTTATGATAGTTTCCATGGTAACTATGCATGAATATTACACATGGGTAAAATTTTTCCGGATGAGCAAATAGAGAGCTTCGACCTGATTACATTGAGTGTAAAATCACTTCTGTATCTTCTATAATAACGGAGATATGCGAGTTTGAAATTTTATATAATGTTTTTGTAAAACGTGATTCCAAGGATGTATTACATTGTTTCAACAATGAAAGTGGTTATTTGAAATCTCCACGACAACGACAACAAATCATGCACAAATAGATTGTTTACTTTATTGTTATGATAGTTTCCATGGTAACTATGCATGAATATTACACATGGCTAAAATTTTTCCGGATGAGCCAATAGAGAGCTTCGACCTGATTACATTGAGTGTAAAATCACTTCTGTATCTTTTATAATAACGGAGATATGCGAGTTTGAAATTTTATATAATGTTCTTGTAAAACGTGATTCCAAGGATGTATTACATTGTTTCAACAATGAAAGTGGTTATTTGAAATCTCCACGACAACGACTACAATCATGCACAAATAGATTGTTTACTTTATTGTTATGATAGTTTCCATGGTAACTATGCATGAATATTACACATTGGTAAAATTTTTCCGGATGAGCAAATAGAGAGCTTCGACCTGATTACATTGAGTGTAAAATCACTTCTGTATCTTCTATAGTAACAGAGATATGCGAGTTTGAAATTTTATTTAATGTTCTTGTAAAACGTGATTCCAACGATGTATTACATTGTTTCAACAATGAAAGTGGTTTTTTCAAATCTCCACGACAACGACTACAATCATGCACAAATAGATTGTTTACTTTATTGTTATGATAGTTTCCATGGTAACTAAGCATGAATATTACACATGGGTAAATTTTTTCCGGATGAGCCAATAGAGAGCTTCGACCTGATTACATTGAGTGTAAAATCACTTCTGTATCTTTTATAATAACGGAGATATGCGAGTTTGAAATTTTATATAATGTTCTTGTAAAACGTGATTCCAAGGATGTATTACATTGTTTCAACAATGAAAGTGGTTATTTGAAATCTCCACGACAACGACAACAAATCATGCACAAATAGATTGTTTACTTTATTGTTATGATAGTTTCCATGGTAACTATGCATGAATATTACACATGGCTAAAATTTTTCCGGATGAGCAAATAGAGAGCTTCGACCTGATTACATTGAGTGTAAAATCACTTCTGTATCTTCTATAGTAACAGAGATATGCGAGTTTGAAATTTTATTTAATGTTCTTGTAAAACGTGATTCCAAGGATGTATTACATTGTTTCAACAATGAAAGTGGTTATTTGAAATCTCCACGACAACGACTACAATCATGCACAAATAGATTGTTTACTTTATTGTTATGATAGTTTCCATGGTAACTATGCATGAATATTACACATGGGTAAAATTTTTCCGGATGAGCAAATAGAGAGCTTCGACCTGATTACATTGAGTGTAAAATCACTTCTGTATCTTCTATAGTAACAGAGATATGCGAGTTTGAAATTTTATTTAATGTTCTTGTAAAACGTGATTCCAAGGATGTATTACATTGTTTCAACAATGAAAGTGGTTTTTTTCAAATCTCCACGACAACGACTACAATCATGCACAAAAAGATTGTTTACTTTATTGTTATGATAGTTTCCATGGTAACTAAGCATGAATATTACACATGTTTAAAATTTTTTCGGATGAGCCAATAGAGAGCTTCGACCTGATTACATTGAGTGTAAAATCACTTCTGTATCTTCTATAATAACGGAGATATGCGAGTTTGAAATTTTATATAATATTCTTGTAAAACGTGATTCCAAGGATGTATTACATTGTTTCAACAATGAAAGTGGTTATTTCAAATCTCCACGACAACGACTACAATCATGCACAAATAGATTGTTTACTTTATTGTTATGATAGTTTCCATGGTAACTATGCATGAATATTACACATGGGTAAAATTTTTCCGGATGAGCAAATAGAGAGCTTCGACCTGATTACATTGAGTGTAAAATCACTTCTGTATCTTCTATAATAACGGAGATATGCGAGTTTGAAATTTTATATAATGTTTTTGTAAAACGTGATTCCAAGGATGTATTACATTGTTTCAACAATGAAAGTGGTTATTTGAAATCTCCACGACAACGACAACAAATCATGCACAAATAGATTGTTTACTTTATTGTTATGATAGTTTCCATGGTAACTATGCATGAATATTACACATGGCTAAAATTTTTCCGGATGAGCCAATAGAGAGCTTCGACCTGATTACATTGAGTGTAAAATCACTTCTGTATCTTTTATAATAACGGAGATATGCGAGTTTGAAATTTTATATAATGTTCTTGTAAAACGTGATTCCAAGGATGTATTACATTGTTTCAACAATGAAAGTGGTTATTTGAAATCTCCACGACAACGACTACAATCATGCACAAATAGATTGTTTACTTTATTGTTATGATAGTTTCCATGGTAACTATGCATGAATATTACACATTGGTAAAATTTTTCCGGATGAGCAAATAGAGAGCTTCGACCTGATTACATTGAGTGTAAAATCACTTCTGTATCTTCTATAGTAACAGAGATATGCGAGTTTGAAATTTTATTTAATGTTCTTGTAAAACGTGATTCCAACGATGTATTACATTGTTTCAACAATGAAAGTGGTTTTTTCAAATCTCCACGACAACGACTACAATCATGCACAAATAGATTGTTTACTTTATTGTTATGATAGTTTCCATGGTAACTAAGCATGAATATTACACATGGGTAAATTTTTTCCGGATGAGCCAATAGAGAGCTTCGACCTGATTACATTGAGTGTAAAATCACTTCTGTATCTTTTATAATAACGGAGATATGCGAGTTTGAAATTTTATATAATGTTCTTGTAAAACGTGATTCCAAGGATGTATTACATTGTTTCAACAATGAAAGTGGTTATTTGAAATCTCCACGACAACGACAACAAATCATGCACAAATAGATTGTTTACTTTATTGTTATGATAGTTTCCATGGTAACTATGCATGAATATTACACATGGCTAAAATTTTTCCGGATGAGCCAATAGAGAGCTTCGACCTGATTACATTGAGTGTAAAATCACTTCTGTATCTTTTATAATAACGGAGATATGCGAGTTTGAAATTTTATATAATGTTCTTGTAAAACGTGATTCCAAGGATGTATTACATTGTTTCAACAATGAAAGTGGTTATTTGAAATCTCCACGACAACGACAACAAATCATGCACAAATAGATTGTTTACTTTATTGTTATGATAGTTTCCATGGTAACTATGCATGAATATTACACATGGCTAAAATTTTTCCGGATGAGCCAATAGAGAGCTTCGACCTGATTACATTGAGTGTAAAATCACTTCTGTATCTTCTATAATAACGGAGATATGCGAGTTTGAAATTTTATATAATATTCTTGTAAAACGTGATTCCAAGGATGTATTACATTGTTTCAACAATGAAAGTGGTTATTTCAAATCTCCACGACAACGACTACAATCATGCACAAATAGATTGTTTACTTTATTGTTATGATAGTTTCCATGGTAACTATGCATGAATATTACACATGGGTAAAATTTTTCCGGATGAGCAAATAGAGAGCTTCGACCTGATTACATTGAGTGTAAAATCACTTCTGTATCTTCTATAATAACGGAGATATGCGAGTTTGAAATTTTATATAATGTTTTTGTAAAACGTGATTCCAAGGATGTATTACATTGTTTCAACAATGAAAGTGGTTATTTGAAATCTCCACGACAACGACAACAAATCATGCACAAATAGATTGTTTACTTTATTGTTATGATAGTTTCCATGGTAACTATGCATGAATATTACACATGGCTAAAATTTTTCCGGATGAGCCAATAGAGAGCTTCGACCTGATTACATTGAGTGTAAAATCACTTCTGTATCTTTTATAATAACGGAGATATGCGAGTTTGAAATTTTATATAATGTTCTTGTAAAACGTGATTCCAAGGATGTATTACATTGTTTCAACAATGAAAGTGGTTATTTGAAATCTCCACGACAACGACTACAATCATGCACAAATAGATTGTTTACTTTATTGTTATGATAGTTTCCATGGTAACTATGCATGAATATTACACATTGGTAAAATTTTTCCGGATGAGCAAATAGAGAGCTTCGACCTGATTACATTGAGTGTAAAATCACTTCTGTATCTTCTATAGTAACAGAGATATGCGAGTTTGAAATTTTATTTAATGTTCTTGTAAAACGTGATTCCAACGATGTATTACATTGTTTCAACAATGAAAGTGGTTTTTTCAAATCTCCACGACAACGACTACAATCATGCACAAATAGATTGTTTACTTTATTGTTATGATAGTTTCCATGGTAACTAAGCATGAATATTACACATGGGTAAATTTTTTCCGGATGAGCCAATAGAGAGCTTCGACCTGATTACATTGAGTGTAAAATCACTTCTGTATCTTTTATAATAACGGAGATATGCGAGTTTGAAATTTTATATAATGTTCTTGTAAAACGTGATTCCAAGGATGTATTACATTGTTTCAACAATGAAAGTGGTTATTTGAAATCTCCACGACAACGACAACAAATCATGCACAAATAGATTGTTTACTTTATTGTTATGATAGTTTCCATGGTAACTATGCATGAATATTACACATGGCTAAAATTTTTCCGGATGAGCCAATAGAGAGCTTCGACCTGATTACATTGAGTGTAAAATCACTTCTGTATCTTTTATAATAACGGAGATATGCGAGTTTGAAATTTTATATAATGTTCTTGTAAAACGTGATTCCAAGGATGTATTACATTGTTTCAACAATGAAAGTGGTTATTTGAAATCTCCACGACAACGACAACAAATCATGCACAAATAGATTGTTTACTTTATTGTTATGATAGTTTCCATGGTAACTATGCATGAATATTACACATGGCTAAAATTTTTCCGGATGAGCCAATAGAGAGCTTCGACCTGATTACATTGAGTGTAAAATCACTTCTGTATCTTCTATAATAACGGAGATATGCGAGTTTGAAATTTTATATAATATTCTTGTAAAACGTGATTCCAAGGATGTATTACATTGTTTCAACAATGAAAGTGGTTATTTCAAATCTCCACGACAACGACTACAATCATGCACAAATAGATTGTTTACTTTATTGTTATGATAGTTTCCATGGTAACTATGCATGAATATTACACATGGGTAAAATTTTTCCGGATGAGCAAATAGAGAGCTTCGACCTGATTACATTGAGTGTAAAATCACTTCTGTATCTTCTATAATAACGGAGATATGCGAGTTTGAAATTTTATATAATGTTTTTGTAAAACGTGATTCCAAGGATGTATTACATTGTTTCAACAATGAAAGTGGTTATTTGAAATCTCCACGACAACGACAACAAATCATGCACAAATAGATTGTTTACTTTATTGTTATGATAGTTTCCATGGTAACTATGCATGAATATTACACATGGCTAAAATTTTTCCGGATGAGCCAATAGAGAGCTTCGACCTGATTACATTGAGTGTAAAATCACTTCTGTATCTTTTATAATAACGGAGATATGCGAGTTTGAAATTTTATATAATGTTCTTGTAAAACGTGATTCCAAGGATGTATTACATTGTTTCAACAATGAAAGTGGTTATTTCAAATCTCCACGACAACGACTACAATCATGCACAAATAGATTGTTTACTTTATTGTTATGATAGTTTCCATGGTAACTATGCATGAATATTACACATGGGTAAAATTTTTCCGGATGAGCAAATAGAGAGCTTCGACCTGATTACATTGAGTGTAAAATCACTTCTGTATCTTCTATAGTAACAGAGATATGCGAGTTTGAAATTTTATATAATGTTTTTGTAAAACGTGATTCCAAGGATGTATTACATTGTTTCAACAATGAAAGTGGTTATTTGAAATCTCCACGACAACGACAACAAATCATGCACAAATAGATTGTTTACTTTATTGTTATGATAGTTTCCATGGTAACTATGCATGAATATTACACATGGCTAAAATTTTTCCGGATGAGCCAATAGAGAGCTTCGACCTGATTACATTGAGTGTAAAATCACTTCTGTATCTTTTATAATAACGGAGATATGCGAGTTTGAAATTTTATATAATGTTCTTGTAAAACGTGATTCCAAGGATGTATTACATTGTTTCAACAATGAAAGTGGTTATTTGAAATCTCCACGACAACGACTACAATCATGCACAAATAGATTGTTTACTTTATTGTTATGATAGTTTCCATGGTAACTATGCATGAATATTACACATTGGTAAAATTTTTCCGGATGAGCAAATAGAGAGCTTCGACCTGATTACATTGAGTGTAAAATCACTTCTGTATCTTCTATAGTAACAGAGATATGCGAGTTTGAAATTTTATTTAATGTTCTTGTAAAACGTGATTCCAACGATGTATTACATTGTTTCAACAATGAAAGTGGTTTTTTCAAATCTCCACGACAACGACTACAATCATGCACAAATAGATTGTTTACTTTATTGTTATGATAGTTTCCATGGTAACTAAGCATGAATATTACACATGGGTAAATTTTTTCCGGATGAGCCAATAGAGAGCTTCGACCTGATTACATTGAGTGTAAAATCACTTCTGTATCTTTTATAATAACGGAGATATGCGAGTTTGAAATTTTATATAATATTCTTGTAAAACGTGATTCCAAGGATGTATTACATTGTTTCAACAATGAAAGTGGTTATTTCAAATCTCCACGACAACGACTACAATCATGCACAAATAGATTGTTTACTTTATTGTTATGGTAGTTTCCATGGTAACTATGCATGAATATTACACATGGGTAAAATTTTTCCGGATGAGCAAATAGAGAGCTTCGACCTGATTACATTGAGTGTAAAATCACTTCTGTATCTTCTATAATAACGGAGATATGGGAGTTTGAAATTTTATATAATGTTTTTGTAAAACGTGATTCCAAGGATGTATTACATTGTTTCAACAATGAAAGTGGTTATTTGAAATCTCCACGACAACGACAACAAATCATGCACAAATAGATTGTTTACTTTATTGTTATGATAGTTTCCATGGTAACTATGCATGAATATTACACATGGCTAAAATTTTTCCGGATGAGCCAATAGAGAGCTTCGACCTGATTACATTGAGTGTAAAATCACTTCTGTATCTTTTATAATAACGGAGATATGCGAGTTTGAAATTTTATATAATGTTCTTGTAAAACGTGATTCCAAGGATGTATTACATTGTTTCAACAATGAAAGTGGTTATTTGAAATCTCCACGACAACGACTACAATCATGCACAAATAGATTGTTTACTTTATTGTTATGATAGTTTCCATGGTAACTATGCATGAATATTACACATTGGTAAAATTTTTCCGGATGAGCAAATAGAGAGCTTCGACCTGATTACATTGAGTGTAAAATCACTTCTGTATCTTCTATAGTAACAGAGATATGCGAGTTTGAAATTTTATTTAATGTTCTTGTAAAACGTGATTCCAACGATGTATTACATTGTTTCAACAATGAAAGTGGTTTTTTCAAATCTCCACGACAACGACTACAATCATGCACAAATAGATTGTTTACTTTATTGTTATGATAGTTTCCATGGTAACTAAGCATGAATATTACACATGGGTAATTTTTTTCCGGATGAGCCAATAGAGAGCTTCGACCTGATTACATTGAGTGTAAAATCACTTCTGTATCTTTTATAATAACGGAGATATGCGAGTTTGAAATTTTATATAATGTTCTTGTAAAACGTGATTCCAAGGATGTATTACATTGTTTCAACAATGAAAGTGGTTATTTGAAATCTCCACGACAACGACAACAAATCATGCACAAATAGATTGTTTACTTTATTGTTATGATAGTTTCCATGGTAACTATGCATGAATATTACACATGGCTAAAATTTTTCCGGATGAGCCAATAGAGAGCTTCGACCTGATTACATTGAGTGTAAAATCACTTCTGTATCTTTTATAATAACGGAGATATGCGAGTTTGAAATTTTATATAATGTTCTTGTAAAACGTGATTCCAAGGATGTATTACATTGTTTCAACAATGAAAGTGGTTATTTGAAATCTCCACGACAACGACAACAAATCATGCACAAATAGATTGTTTACTTTATTGTTATGATAGTTTCCATGGTAACTATGCATGAATATTACACATGGCTAAAATTTTTCCGGATGAGCCAATAGAGAGCTTCGACCTGATTACATTGAGTGTAAAATCACTTCTGTATCTTCTATAATAACGGAGATATGCGAGTTTGAAATTTTATATAATATTCTTGTAAAACGTGATTCCAAGGATGTATTACATTGTTTCAACAATGAAAGTGGTTATTTCAAATCTCCACGACAACGACTACAATCATGCACAAATAGATTGTTTACTTTATTGTTATGATAGTTTCCATGGTAACTATGCATGAATATTACACATGGGTAAAATTTTTCCGGATGAGCAAATAGAGAGCTTCGACCTGATTACATTGAGTGTAAAATCACTTCTGTATCTTCTATAATAACGGAGATATGCGAGTTTGAAATTTTATATAATGTTTTTGTAAAACGTGATTCCAAGGATGTATTACATTGTTTCAACAATGAAAGTGGTTATTTGAAATCTCCACGACAACGACAACAAATCATGCACAAATAGATTGTTTACTTTATTGTTATGATAGTTTCCATGGTAACTATGCATGAATATTACACATGGCTAAAATTTTTCCGGATGAGCCAATAGAGAGCTTCGACCTGATTACATTGAGTGTAAAATCACTTCTGTATCTTTTATAATAACGGAGATATGCGAGTTTGAAATTTTATATAATGTTCTTGTAAAACGTGATTCCAAGGATGTATTACATTGTTTCAACAATGAAAGTGGTTATTTCAAATCTCCACGACAACGACTACAATCATGCACAAATAGATTGTTTACTTTATTGTTATGATAGTTTCCATGGTAACTATGCATGAATATTACACATGGGTAAAATTTTTCCGGATGAGCAAATAGAGAGCTTCGACCTGATTACATTGAGTGTAAAATCACTTCTGTATCTTCTATAGTAACAGAGATATGCGAGTTTGAAATTTTATATAATGTTTTTGTAAAACGTGATTCCAAGGATGTATTACATTGTTTCAACAATGAAAGTGGTTATTTGAAATCTCCACGACAACGACAACAAATCATGCACAAATAGATTGTTTACTTTATTGTTATGATAGTTTCCATGGTAACTATGCATGAATATTACACATGGCTAAAATTTTTCCGGATGAGCCAATAGAGAGCTTCGACCTGATTACATTGAGTGTAAAATCACTTCTGTATCTTTTATAATAACGGAGATATGCGAGTTTGAAATTTTATATAATGTTCTTGTAAAACGTGATTCCAAGGATGTATTACATTGTTTCAACAATGAAAGTGGTTATTTGAAATCTCCACGACAACGACAACAAATCATGCACAAATAGATTGTTTACTTTATTGTTATGATAGTTTCCATGGTAACTATGCATGAATATTACACATGGCTAAAATTTTTCCGGATGAGCCAATAGAGAGCTTCGACCTGATTACATTGAGTGTAAAATCACTTCTGTATCTTCTATAATAACGGAGATATGCGAGTTTGAAATTTTATATAATATTCTTGTAAAACGTGATTCCAAGGATGTATTACATTGTTTCAACAATGAAAGTGGTTATTTCAAATCTCCACGACAACGACTACAATCATGCACAAATAGATTGTTTACTTTATTGTTATGATAGTTTCCATGGTAACTATGCATGAATATTACACATGGGTAAAATTTTTCCGGATGAGCAAATAGAGAGCTTCGACCTGATTACATTGAGTGTAAAATCACTTCTGTATCTTCTATAATAACGGAGATATGCGAGTTTGAAATTTTATATAATGTTTTTGTAAAACGTGATTCCAAGGATGTATTACATTGTTTCAACAATGAAAGTGGTTATTTGAAATCTCCACGACAACGACAACAAATCATGCACAAATAGATTGTTTACTTTATTGTTATGATAGTTTCCATGGTAACTATGCATGAATATTACACATGGCTAAAATTTTTCCGGATGAGCCAATAGAGAGCTTCGACCTGATTACATTGAGTGTAAAATCACTTCTGTATCTTTTATAATAACGGAGATATGCGAGTTTGAAATTTTATATAATGTTCTTGTAAAACGTGATTCCAAGGATGTATTACATTGTTTCAACAATGAAAGTGGTTATTTCAAATCTCCACGACAACGACTACAATCATGCACAAATAGATTGTTTACTTTATTGTTATGATAGTTTCCATGGTAACTATGCATGAATATTACACATGGGTAAAATTTTTCCGGATGAGCAAATAGAGAGCTTCGACCTGATTACATTGAGTGTAAAATCACTTCTGTATCTTCTATAGTAACAGAGATATGCGAGTTTGAAATTTTATATAATGTTTTTGTAAAACGTGATTCCAAGGATGTATTACATTGTTTCAACAATGAAAGTGGTTATTTGAAATCTCCACGACAACGACAACAAATCATGCACAAATAGATTGTTTACTTTATTGTTATGATAGTTTCCATGGTAACTATGCATGAATATTACACATGGCTAAAATTTTTCCGGATGAGCCAATAGAGAGCTTCGACCTGATTACATTGAGTGTAAAATCACTTCTGTATCTTTTATAATAACGGAGATATGCGAGTTTGAAATTTTATATAATGTTCTTGTAAAACGTGATTCCAAGGATGTATTACATTGTTTCAACAATGAAAGTGGTTATTTGAAATCTCCACGACAACGACTACAATCATGCACAAATAGATTGTTTACTTTATTGTTATGATAGTTTCCATGGTAACTATGCATGAATATTACACATTGGTAAAATTTTTCCGGATGAGCAAATAGAGAGCTTCGACCTGATTACATTGAGTGTAAAATCACTTCTGTATCTTCTATAGTAACAGAGATATGCGAGTTTGAAATTTTATTTAATGTTCTTGTAAAACGTGATTCCAACGATGTATTACATTGTTTCAACAATGAAAGTGGTTTTTTCAAATCTCCACGACAACGACTACAATCATGCACAAATAGATTGTTTACTTTATTGTTATGATAGTTTCCATGGTAACTAAGCATGAATATTACACATGGGTAAATTTTTTCCGGATGAGCCAATAGAGAGCTTCGACCTGATTACATTGAGTGTAAAATCACTTCTGTATCTTTTATAATAACGGAGATATGCGAGTTTGAAATTTTATATAATATTCTTGTAAAACGTGATTCCAAGGATGTATTACATTGTTTCAACAATGAAAGTGGTTATTTCAAATCTCCACGACAACGACTACAATCATGCACAAATAGATTGTTTACTTTATTGTTATGGTAGTTTCCATGGTAACTATGCATGAATATTACACATGGGTAAAATTTTTCCGGATGAGCAAATAGAGAGCTTCGACCTGATTACATTGAGTGTAAAATCACTTCTGTATCTTCTATAATAACGGAGATATGGGAGTTTGAAATTTTATATAATGTTTTTGTAAAACGTGATTCCAAGGATGTATTACATTGTTTCAACAATGAAAGTGGTTATTTGAAATCTCCACGACAACGACAACAAATCATGCACAAATAGATTGTTTACTTTATTGTTATGATAGTTTCCATGGTAACTATGCATGAATATTACACATGGCTAAAATTTTTCCGGATGAGCCAATAGAGAGCTTCGACCTGATTACATTGAGTGTAAAATCACTTCTGTATCTTTTATAATAACGGAGATATGCGAGTTTGAAATTTTATATAATGTTCTTGTAAAACGTGATTCCAAGGATGTATTACATTGTTTCAACAATGAAAGTGGTTATTTGAAATCTCCACGACAACGACTACAATCATGCACAAATAGATTGTTTACTTTATTGTTATGATAGTTTCCATGGTAACTATGCATGAATATTACACATTGGTAAAATTTTTCCGGATGAGCAAATAGAGAGCTTCGACCTGATTACATTGAGTGTAAAATCACTTCTGTATCTTCTATAGTAACAGAGATATGCGAGTTTGAAATTTTATTTAATGTTCTTGTAAAACGTGATTCCAACGATGTATTACATTGTTTCAACAATGAAAGTGGTTTTTTCAAATCTCCACGACAACGACTACAATCATGCACAAATAGATTGTTTACTTTATTGTTATGATAGTTTCCATGGTAACTAAGCATGAATATTACACATGGGTAATTTTTTTCCGGATGAGCCAATAGAGAGCTTCGACCTGATTACATTGAGTGTAAAATCACTTCTGTATCTTTTATAATAACGGAGATATGCGAGTTTGAAATTTTATATAATGTTCTTGTAAAACGTGATTCCAAGGATGTATTACATTGTTTCAACAATGAAAGTGGTTATTTGAAATCTCCACGACAACGACAACAAATCATGCACAAATAGATTGTTTACTTTATTGTTATGATAGTTTCCATGGTAACTATGCATGAATATTACACATGGCTAAAATTTTTCCGGATGAGCCAATAGAGAGCTTCGACCTGATTACATTGAGTGTAAAATCACTTCTGTATCTTTTATAATAACGGAGATATGCGAGTTTGAAATTTTATATAATGTTCTTGTAAAACGTGATTCCAAGGATGTATTACATTGTTTCAACAATGAAAGTGGTTATTTGAAATCTCCACGACAACGACAACAAATCATGCACAAATAGATTGTTTACTTTATTGTTATGATAGTTTCCATGGTAACTATGCATGAATATTACACATGGCTAAAATTTTTCCGGATGAGCCAATAGAGAGCTTCGACCTGATTACATTGAGTGTAAAATCACTTCTGTATCTTCTATAATAACGGAGATATGCGAGTTTGAAATTTTATATAATATTCTTGTAAAACGTGATTCCAAGGATGTATTACATTGTTTCAACAATGAAAGTGGTTATTTCAAATCTCCACGACAACGACTACAATCATGCACAAATAGATTGTTTACTTTATTGTTATGATAGTTTCCATGGTAACTATGCATGAATATTACACATGGGTAAAATTTTTCCGGATGAGCAAATAGAGAGCTTCGACCTGATTACATTGAGTGTAAAATCACTTCTGTATCTTCTATAATAACGGAGATATGCGAGTTTGAAATTTTATATAATGTTTTTGTAAAACGTGATTCCAAGGATGTATTACATTGTTTCAACAATGAAAGTGGTTATTTGAAATCTCCACGACAACGACAACAAATCATGCACAAATAGATTGTTTACTTTATTGTTATGATAGTTTCCATGGTAACTATGCATGAATATTACACATGGCTAAAATTTTTCCGGATGAGCCAATAGAGAGCTTCGACCTGATTACATTGAGTGTAAAATCACTTCTGTATCTTTTATAATAACGGAGATATGCGAGTTTGAAATTTTATATAATGTTCTTGTAAAACGTGATTCCAAGGATGTATTACATTGTTTCAACAATGAAAGTGGTTATTTCAAATCTCCACGACAACGACTACAATCATGCACAAATAGATTGTTTACTTTATTGTTATGATAGTTTCCATGGTAACTATGCATGAATATTACACATGGGTAAAATTTTTCCGGATGAGCAAATAGAGAGCTTCGACCTGATTACATTGAGTGTAAAATCACTTCTGTATCTTCTATAGTAACAGAGATATGCGAGTTTGAAATTTTATATAATGTTTTTGTAAAACGTGATTCCAAGGATGTATTACATTGTTTCAACAATGAAAGTGGTTATTTGAAATCTCCACGACAACGACAACAAATCATGCACAAATAGATTGTTTACTTTATTGTTATGATAGTTTCCATGGTAACTATGCATGAATATTACACATGGCTAAAATTTTTCCGGATGAGCCAATAGAGAGCTTCGACCTGATTACATTGAGTGTAAAATCACTTCTGTATCTTTTATAATAACGGAGATATGCGAGTTTGAAATTTTATATAATGTTCTTGTAAAACGTGATTCCAAGGATGTATTACATTGTTTCAACAATGAAAGTGGTTATTTGAAATCTCCACGACAACGACTACAATCATGCACAAATAGATTGTTTACTTTATTGTTATGATAGTTTCCATGGTAACTATGCATGAATATTACACATTGGTAAAATTTTTCCGGATGAGCAAATAGAGAGCTTCGACCTGATTACATTGAGTGTAAAATCACTTCTGTATCTTCTATAGTAACAGAGATATGCGAGTTTGAAATTTTATTTAATGTTCTTGTAAAACGTGATTCCAACGATGTATTACATTGTTTCAACAATGAAAGTGGTTTTTTCAAATCTCCACGACAACGACTACAATCATGCACAAATAGATTGTTTACTTTATTGTTATGATAGTTTCCATGGTAACTAAGCATGAATATTACACATGGGTAAATTTTTTCCGGATGAGCCAATAGAGAGCTTCGACCTGATTACATTGAGTGTAAAATCACTTCTGTATCTTTTATAATAACGGAGATATGCGAGTTTGAAATTTTATATAATATTCTTGTAAAACGTGATTCCAAGGATGTATTACATTGTTTCAACAATGAAAGTGGTTATTTCAAATCTCCACGACAACGACTACAATCATGCACAAATAGATTGTTTACTTTATTGTTATGGTAGTTTCCATGGTAACTATGCATGAATATTACACATGGGTAAAATTTTTCCGGATGAGCAAATAGAGAGCTTCGACCTGATTACATTGAGTGTAAAATCACTTCTGTATCTTCTATAATAACGGAGATATGGGAGTTTGAAATTTTATATAATGTTTTTGTAAAACGTGATTCCAAGGATGTATTACATTGTTTCAACAATGAAAGTGGTTATTTGAAATCTCCACGACAACGACAACAAATCATGCACAAATAGATTGTTTACTTTATTGTTATGATAGTTTCCATGGTAACTATGCATGAATATTACACATGGCTAAAATTTTTCCGGATGAGCCAATAGAGAGCTTCGACCTGATTACATTGAGTGTAAAATCACTTCTGTATCTTTTATAATAACGGAGATATGCGAGTTTGAAATTTTATATAATGTTCTTGTAAAACGTGATTCCAAGGATGTATTACATTGTTTCAACAATGAAAGTGGTTATTTGAAATCTCCACGACAACGACTACAATCATGCACAAATAGATTGTTTACTTTATTGTTATGATAGTTTCCATGGTAACTATGCATGAATATTACACATTGGTAAAATTTTTCCGGATGAGCAAATAGAGAGCTTCGACCTGATTACATTGAGTGTAAAATCACTTCTGTATCTTCTATAGTAACAGAGATATGCGAGTTTGAAATTTTATTTAATGTTCTTGTAAAACGTGATTCCAACGATGTATTACATTGTTTCAACAATGAAAGTGGTTTTTTCAAATCTCCACGACAACGACTACAATCATGCACAAATAGATTGTTTACTTTATTGTTATGATAGTTTCCATGGTAACTAAGCATGAATATTACACATGGGTAATTTTTTTCCGGATGAGCCAATAGAGAGCTTCGACCTGATTACATTGAGTGTAAAATCACTTCTGTATCTTTTATAATAACGGAGATATGCGAGTTTGAAATTTTATATAATATTCTTGTAAAACGTGATTCCAAGGATGTATTACATTGTTTCAACAATGAAAGTGGTTATTTCAAATCTCCACGACAACGACTACAATCATGCACAAATAGATTGTTTACTTTATTTGTTATGGTAGTTTCCATGGTAACTATGCATGAATATTACACATGGGTAAAATTTTTCCGGATGAGCCAATAAGAGCTTCGACCTGATTACATTGAGTGTAAAATCACTTCTGTATCTTTTATAATAACGGAGATATGCGAGTTTGAAATTTTATATAATGTTCTTGTAAAACGTGATTCCAAGGATGTATTACATTGTTTCAACAATGAAAGTGGTTATTTGAAATCTCCACGACAACGACTACAATCATGCACAAATAGATTGTTTACTTTATTGTTATGATAGTTTCCATGGTAACTAAGCATGAATATTACACATGTCTAAAATTTTTCCGGATGAGCAAATAGAGAGCTTCGACCTGATTACATTGAGTGTAAAATCACTTCTGTATCTTCTATAGTAACAGAGATATGCGAGTTTGAAATTTTATTTAATGTTCTTGTAAAACGTGATTCCAAGGATGTATTACATTGTTTCAACAATGAAAGTGGTTATTTGAAATCTCCACGACAACGACTACAATCATGCACAAATAGATTGTTTACTTTATTGTTATGATAGTTTCCATGGTAACTAAGCATG
Source organism: Lepisma saccharinum (assembly GCF_977018435.1). NCBI lineage: Eukaryota > Metazoa > Arthropoda > Insecta > Zygentoma > Lepismatidae > Lepisma > Lepisma saccharinum. The sequence goes on along the minus strand of NW_028142902.1, from coordinate 3,897,941 downwards.
AATATTACAAATGCGTAAAATTTTTACGGATGAGCAAATAGAGAGCTTCGACCTGAGTACATTGAGTGTAAAATCACTTCTGTATCTTTTATAGTAACGGAGATATGCGAGTTTGAAATTTTATATAATGTTTTTGTAAAACGTGATTCCAAGGATGTATTACATTGTTTCAACAATGAAAGTGGTTATTTGAAATCTCCACGACAACGACAACAAATCATGCACAAATAGATTGTTTACTTTATTGTTATGATAGTTTCCATGGTAACTATGCATGAATATTACACATGGCTAAAATTTTTCCGGATGAGCCAATAGAGAGCTTCGACCTGATTACATTGAGTGTAAAATCACTTCTGTATCTTTTATAATAACGGAGATATGCGAGTTTGAAATTTTATATAATGTTCTTGTAAAACGTGATTCCAAGGATGTATTACATTGTTTCAACAATGAAAGTGGTTATTTCAAATCTCCACGACAACGACTACAATCATGCACAAATAGATTGTTTACTTTATTGTTATGATAGTTTCCATGGTAACTATGCATGAATATTACACATGGGTAAAATTTTTCCGGATGAGCAAATAGAGAGCTTCGACCTGATTACATTGAGTGTAAAATCACTTCTGTATCTTCTATAGTAACAGAGATATGCGAGTTTGAAATTTTATATAATGTTTTTGTAAAACGTGATTCCAAGGATGTATTACATTGTTTCAACAATGAAAGTGGTTATTTGAAATCTCCACGACAACGACAACAAATCATGCACAAATAGATTGTTTACTTTATTGTTATGATAGTTTCCATGGTAACTATGCATGAATATTACACATGGCTAAAATTTTTCCGGATGAGCCAATAGAGAGCTTCGACCTGATTACATTGAGTGTAAAATCACTTCTGTATCTTTTATAATAACGGAGATATGCGAGTTTGAAATTTTATATAATGTTCTTGTAAAACGTGATTCCAAGGATGTATTACATTGTTTCAACAATGAAAGTGGTTATTTGAAATCTCCACGACAACGACTACAATCATGCACAAATAGATTGTTTACTTTATTGTTATGATAGTTTCCATGGTAACTATGCATGAATATTACACATTGGTAAAATTTTTCCGGATGAGCAAATAGAGAGCTTCGACCTGATTACATTGAGTGTAAAATCACTTCTGTATCTTCTATAGTAACAGAGATATGCGAGTTTGAAATTTTATTTAATGTTCTTGTAAAACGTGATTCCAACGATGTATTACATTGTTTCAACAATGAAAGTGGTTTTTTCAAATCTCCACGACAACGACTACAATCATGCACAAATAGATTGTTTACTTTATTGTTATGATAGTTTCCATGGTAACTAAGCATGAATATTACACATGGGTAAATTTTTTCCGGATGAGCCAATAGAGAGCTTCGACCTGATTACATTGAGTGTAAAATCACTTCTGTATCTTTTATAATAACGGAGATATGCGAGTTTGAAATTTTATATAATATTCTTGTAAAACGTGATTCCAAGGATGTATTACATTGTTTCAACAATGAAAGTGGTTATTTCAAATCTCCACGACAACGACTACAATCATGCACAAATAGATTGTTTACTTTATTGTTATGGTAGTTTCCATGGTAACTATGCATGAATATTACACATGGGTAAAATTTTTCCGGATGAGCAAATAGAGAGCTTCGACCTGATTACATTGAGTGTAAAATCACTTCTGTATCTTCTATAATAACGGAGATATGGGAGTTTGAAATTTTATATAATGTTTTTGTAAAACGTGATTCCAAGGATGTATTACATTGTTTCAACAATGAAAGTGGTTATTTGAAATCTCCACGACAACGACAACAAATCATGCACAAATAGATTGTTTACTTTATTGTTATGATAGTTTCCATGGTAACTATGCATGAATATTACACATGGCTAAAATTTTTCCGGATGAGCCAATAGAGAGCTTCGACCTGATTACATTGAGTGTAAAATCACTTCTGTATCTTTTATAATAACGGAGATATGCGAGTTTGAAATTTTATATAATGTTCTTGTAAAACGTGATTCCAAGGATGTATTACATTGTTTCAACAATGAAAGTGGTTATTTGAAATCTCCACGACAACGACTACAATCATGCACAAATAGATTGTTTACTTTATTGTTATGATAGTTTCCATGGTAACTATGCATGAATATTACACATTGGTAAAATTTTTCCGGATGAGCAAATAGAGAGCTTCGACCTGATTACATTGAGTGTAAAATCACTTCTGTATCTTCTATAGTAACAGAGATATGCGAGTTTGAAATTTTATTTAATGTTCTTGTAAAACGTGATTCCAACGATGTATTACATTGTTTCAACAATGAAAGTGGTTTTTTCAAATCTCCACGACAACGACTACAATCATGCACAAATAGATTGTTTACTTTATTGTTATGATAGTTTCCATGGTAACTAAGCATGAATATTACACATGGGTAATTTTTTTCCGGATGAGCCAATAGAGAGCTTCGACCTGATTACATTGAGTGTAAAATCACTTCTGTATCTTTTATAATAACGGAGATATGCGAGTTTGAAATTTTATATAATATTCTTGTAAAACGTGATTCCAAGGATGTATTACATTGTTTCAACAATGAAAGTGGTTATTTCAAATCTCCACGACAACGACTACAATCATGCACAAATAGATTGTTTACTTTATTGTTATGGTAGTTTCCATGGTAACTATGCATGAATATTACACATGGGTAAAATTTTTCCGGATGAGCCAATAGAGAGCTTCGACCTGATTACATTGAGTGTAAAATCACTTCTGTATCTTTTATAATAACGGAGATATGCGAGTTTGAAATTTTATATAATGTTCTTGTAAAACGTGATTCCAAGGATGTATTACATTGTTTCAACAATGAAAGTGGTTATTTGAAATCTCCACGACAACGACTACAATCATGCACAAATAGATTGTTTACTTTATTGTTATGATAGTTTCCATGGTAACTAAGCATGAATATTACACATGTCTAAAATTTTTCCGGATGAGCAAATAGAGAGCTTCGACCTGATTACATTGAGTGTAAAATCACTTCTGTATCTTCTATAGTAACAGAGATATGCGAGTTTGAAATTTTATTTAATGTTCTTGTAAAACGTGATTCCAAGGATGTATTACATTGTTTCAACAATGAAAGTGGTTATTTGAAATCTCCACGACAACGACTACAATCATGCACAAATAGATTGTTTACTTTATTGTTATGATAGTTTCCATGGTAACTAAGCATGAATATTACAAATGCGTAAAATTTTTACGGATGAGCAAATAGAGAGCTTCGACCTGAGTACATTGAGTGTAAAATCACTTCTGTATCTTTTATAGTAACGGAGATATGCGAGTTTGAAATTTTATATAATGTTTTTGTAAAACGTGATTCCAAGGATGTATTACATTGTTTCAACAATGAAAGTGGTTATTTGAAATCTCCACGACAACGACAACAAATCATGCACAAATAGATTGTTTACTTTATTGTTATGATAGTTTCCATGGTAACTATGCATGAATATTACACATGGCTAAAATTTTTCCGGATGAGCCAATAGAGAGCTTCGACCTGATTACATTGAGTGTAAAATCACTTCTGTATCTTTTATAATAACGGAGATATGCGAGTTTGAAATTTTATATAATGTTCTTGTAAAACGTGATTCCAAGGATGTATTACATTGTTTCAACAATGAAAGTGGTTATTTGAAATCTCCACGACAACGACTACAATCATGCACAAATAGATTGTTTACTTTATTGTTATGATAGTTTCCATGGTAACTATGCATGAATATTACACATTGGTAAAATTTTTCCGGATGAGCAAATAGAGAGCTTCGACCTGATTACATTGAGTGTAAAATCACTTCTGTATCTTCTATAGTAACAGAGATATGCGAGTTTGAAATTTTATTTAATGTTCTTGTAAAACGTGATTCCAACGATGTATTACATTGTTTCAACAATGAAAGTGGTTTTTTCAAATCTCCACGACAACGACTACAATCATGCACAAATAGATTGTTTACTTTATTGTTATGATAGTTTCCATGGTAACTAAGCATGAATATTACACATGGGTAATTTTTTTCCGGATGAGCCAATAGAGAGCTTCGACCTGATTACATTGAGTGTAAAATCACTTCTGTATCTTTTATAATAACGGAGATATGCGAGTTTGAAATTTTATATAATGTTCTTGTAAAACGTGATTCCAAGGATGTATTACATTGTTTCAACAATGAAAGTGGTTATTTGAAATCTCCACGACAACGACTACAATCATGCACAAATAGATTGTTTACTTTATTGTTATGATAGTTTCCATGGTAACTAAGCATGAATATTACACATGTCTAAAATTTTTCCGGATGAGCAAATAGAGAGCTTCGACCTGATTACATTGAGTGTAAAATCACTTCTGTATCTTCTATAGTAACAGAGATATGCGAGTTTGAAATTTTATTTAATGTTCTTGTAAAACGTGATTCCAAGGATGTATTACATTGTTTCAACAATGAAAGTGGTTATTTGAAATCTCCACGACAACGACTACAATCATGCACAAATAGATTGTTTACTTTATTGTTATGATAGTTTCCATGGTAACTAAGCATGAATATTACAAATGCGTAAAATTTTTACGGATGAGCAAATAGAGAGCTTCGACCTGAGTACATTGAGTGTAAAATCACTTCTGTATCTTTTATAGTAACGGAGATATGCGAGTTTGAAATTTTATATAATGTTTTTGTAAAACGTGATTCCAAGGATGTATTACATTGTTTCAACAATGAAAGTGGTTATTTGAAATCTCCACGACAACGACAACAAATCATGCACAAATAGATTGTTTACTTTATTGTTATGATAGTTTCCATGGTAACTATGCATGAATATTACACATGGCTAAAATTTTTCCGGATGAGCCAATAGAGAGCTTCGACCTGATTACATTGAGTGTAAAATCACTTCTGTATCTTCTATAGTAACAGAGATATGCGAGTTTGAAATTTTATTTAATGTTCTTGTAAAACGTGATTCCAACGATGTATTACATTGTTTCAACAATGAAAGTGGTTTTTTCAAATCTCCACGACAACGACTACAATCATGCACAAATAGATTGTTTACTTTATTGTTATGATAGTTTCCATGGTAACTAAGCATGAATATTACACATGGGTAAATTTTTTCCGGATGAGCCAATAGAGAGCTTCGACCTGATTACATTGAGTGTAAAATCACTTCTGTATCTTTTATAATAACGGAGATATGCGAGTTTGAAATTTTATATAATATTCTTGTAAAACGTGATTCCAAGGATGTATTACATTGTTTCAACAATGAAAGTGGTTATTTCAAATCTCCACGACAACGACTACAATCATGCACAAATAGATTGTTTACTTTATTGTTATGGTAGTTTCCATGGTAACTATGCATGAATATTACACATGGGTAAAATTTTTCCGGATGAGCAAATAGAGAGCTTCGACCTGATTACATTGAGTGTAAAATCACTTCTGTATCTTCTATAATAACGGAGATATGGGAGTTTGAAATTTTATATAATGTTTTTGTAAAACGTGATTCCAAGGATGTATTACATTGTTTCAACAATGAAAGTGGTTATTTGAAATCTCCACGACAACGACAACAAATCATGCACAAATAGATTGTTTACTTTATTGTTATGATAGTTTCCATGGTAACTATGCATGAATATTACACATGGCTAAAATTTTTCCGGATGAGCCAATAGAGAGCTTCGACCTGATTACATTGAGTGTAAAATCACTTCTGTATCTTTTATAATAACGGAGATATGCGAGTTTGAAATTTTATATAATGTTCTTGTAAAACGTGATTCCAAGGATGTATTACATTGTTTCAACAATGAAAGTGGTTATTTGAAATCTCCACGACAACGACTACAATCATGCACAAATAGATTGTTTACTTTATTGTTATGATAGTTTCCATGGTAACTATGCATGAATATTACACATTGGTAAAATTTTTCCGGATGAGCAAATAGAGAGCTTCGACCTGATTACATTGAGTGTAAAATCACTTCTGTATCTTCTATAGTAACAGAGATATGCGAGTTTGAAATTTTATTTAATGTTCTTGTAAAACGTGATTCCAACGATGTATTACATTGTTTCAACAATGAAAGTGGTTTTTTCAAATCTCCACGACAACGACTACAATCATGCACAAATAGATTGTTTACTTTATTGTTATGATAGTTTCCATGGTAACTAAGCATGAATATTACACATGGGTAATTTTTTTCCGGATGAGCCAATAGAGAGCTTCGACCTGATTACATTGAGTGTAAAATCACTTCTGTATCTTTTATAATAACGGAGATATGCGAGTTTGAAATTTTATATAATATTCTTGTAAAACGTGATTCCAAGGATGTATTACATTGTTTCAACAATGAAAGTGGTTATTTCAAATCTCCACGACAACGACTACAATCATGCACAAATAGATTGTTTACTTTATTGTTATGGTAGTTTCCATGGTAACTATGCATGAATATTACACATGGGTAAAATTTTTCCGGATGAGCCAATAGAGAGCTTCGACCTGATTACATTGAGTGTAAAATCACTTCTGTATCTTTTATAATAACGGAGATATGCGAGTTTGAAATTTTATATAATGTTCTTGTAAAACGTGATTCCAAGGATGTATTACATTGTTTCAACAATGAAAGTGGTTATTTGAAATCTCCACGACAACGACTACAATCATGCACAAATAGATTGTTTACTTTATTGTTATGATAGTTTCCATGGTAACTAAGCATGAATATTACACATGTCTAAAATTTTTCCGGATGAGCAAATAGAGAGCTTCGACCTGATTACATTGAGTGTAAAATCACTTCTGTATCTTCTATAGTAACAGAGATATGCGAGTTTGAAATTTTATTTAATGTTCTTGTAAAACGTGATTCCAAGGATGTATTACATTGTTTCAACAATGAAAGTGGTTATTTGAAATCTCCACGACAACGACTACAATCATGCACAAATAGATTGTTTACTTTATTGTTATGATAGTTTCCATGGTAACTAAGCATGAATATTACAAATGCGTAAAATTTTTACGGATGAGCAAATAGAGAGCTTCGACCTGAGTACATTGAGTGTAAAATCACTTCTGTATCTTTTATAGTAACGGAGATATGCGAGTTTGAAATTTTATATAATGTTTTTGTAAAACGTGATTCCAAGGATGTATTACATTGTTTCAACAATGAAAGTGGTTATTTGAAATCTCCACGACAACGACAACAAATCATGCACAAATAGATTGTTTACTTTATTGTTATGATAGTTTCCATGGTAACTATGCATGAATATTACACATGGCTAAAATTTTTCCGGATGAGCCAATAGAGAGCTTCGACCTGATTACATTGAGTGTAAAATCACTTCTGTATCTTTTATAATAACGGAGATATGCGAGTTTGAAATTTTATATAATGTTCTTGTAAAACGTGATTCCAAGGATGTATTACATTGTTTCAACAATGAAAGTGGTTATTTGAAATCTCCACGACAACGACTACAATCATGCACAAATAGATTGTTTACTTTATTGTTATGATAGTTTCCATGGTAACTATGCATGAATATTACACATTGGTAAAATTTTTCCGGATGAGCAAATAGAGAGCTTCGACCTGATTACATTGAGTGTAAAATCACTTCTGTATCTTCTATAGTAACAGAGATATGCGAGTTTGAAATTTTATTTAATGTTCTTGTAAAACGTGATTCCAACGATGTATTACATTGTTTCAACAATGAAAGTGGTTTTTTCAAATCTCCACGACAACGACTACAATCATGCACAAATAGATTGTTTACTTTATTGTTATGATAGTTTCCATGGTAACTAAGCATGAATATTACACATGGGTAATTTTTTTCCGGATGAGCCAATAGAGAGCTTCGACCTGATTACATTGAGTGTAAAATCACTTCTGTATCTTTTATAATAACGGAGATATGCGAGTTTGAAATTTTATATAATGTTCTTGTAAAACGTGATTCCAAGGATGTATTACATTGTTTCAACAATGAAAGTGGTTATTTGAAATCTCCACGACAACGACTACAATCATGCACAAATAGATTGTTTACTTTATTGTTATGATAGTTTCCATGGTAACTAAGCATGAATATTACACATGTCTAAAATTTTTCCGGATGAGCAAATAGAGAGCTTCGACCTGATTACATTGAGTGTAAAATCACTTCTGTATCTTCTATAGTAACAGAGATATGCGAGTTTGAAATTTTATTTAATGTTCTTGTAAAACGTGATTCCAAGGATGTATTACATTGTTTCAACAATGAAAGTGGTTATTTGAAATCTCCACGACAACGACTACAATCATGCACAAATAGATTGTTTACTTTATTGTTATGATAGTTTCCATGGTAACTAAGCATGAATATTACAAATGCGTAAAATTTTTACGGATGAGCAAATAGAGAGCTTCGACCTGAGTACATTGAGTGTAAAATCACTTCTGTATCTTTTATAGTAACGGAGATATGCGAGTTTGAAATTTTATATAATGTTTTTGTAAAACGTGATTCCAAGGATGTATTACATTGTTTCAACAATGAAAGTGGTTATTTGAAATCTCCACGACAACGACAACAAATCATGCACAAATAGATTGTTTACTTTATTGTTATGATAGTTTCCATGGTAACTATGCATGAATATTACACATGGCTAAAATTTTTCCGGATGAGCCAATAGAGAGCTTCGACCTGATTACATTGAGTGTAAAATCACTTCTGTATCTTCTATAGTAACAGAGATATGCGAGTTTGAAATTTTATTTAATGTTCTTGTAAAACGTGATTCCAACGATGTATTACATTGTTTCAACAATGAAAGTGGTTTTTTCAAATCTCCACGACAACGACTACAATCATGCACAAATAGATTGTTTACTTTATTGTTATGATAGTTTCCATGGTAACTAAGCATGAATATTACACATGGGTAAATTTTTTCCGGATGAGCCAATAGAGAGCTTCGACCTGATTACATTGAGTGTAAAATCACTTCTGTATCTTTTATAATAACGGAGATATGCGAGTTTGAAATTTTATATAATATTCTTGTAAAACGTGATTCCAAGGATGTATTACATTGTTTCAACAATGAAAGTGGTTATTTCAAATCTCCACGACAACGACTACAATCATGCACAAATAGATTGTTTACTTTATTGTTATGGTAGTTTCCATGGTAACTATGCATGAATATTACACATGGGTAAAATTTTTCCGGATGAGCAAATAGAGAGCTTCGACCTGATTACATTGAGTGTAAAATCACTTCTGTATCTTCTATAATAACGGAGATATGGGAGTTTGAAATTTTATATAATGTTTTTGTAAAACGTGATTCCAAGGATGTATTACATTGTTTCAACAATGAAAGTGGTTATTTGAAATCTCCACGACAACGACTACAATCATGCACAAATAGATTGTTTACTTTATTGTTATGATAATTTCCATGGTAACTATGCATGAATATTACACATTGGTAAAATTTTTCCGGATGAGCAAATAGAGAGCTTCGACCTGATTACATTGAGTGTAAAATCACTTCTGTATCTTCTATAGTAACAGAGATATGCGAGTTTGAAATTTTATTTAATGTTCTTGTAAAACGTGATTCCAACGATGTATTACATTGTTTCAACAATGAAAGTGGTTTTTTCAAATCTCCACGACAACGACTACAATCATGCACAAATAGATTGTTTACTTTATTGTTATGATAGTTTCCATGGTAACTAAGCATGAATATTACACATGGGTAATTTTTTTCCGGATGAGCCAATAGAGAGCTTCGACCTGATTACATTGAGTGTAAAATCACTTCTGTATCTTTTATAATAACGGAGATATGCGAGTTTGAAATTTTATATAATATTCTTGTAAAACGTGATTCCAAGGATGTATTACATTGTTTCAACAATGAAAGTGGTTATTTCAAATCTCCACGACAACGACTACAATCATGCACAAATAGATTGTTTACTTTATTGTTATGGTAGTTTCCATGGTAACTATGCATGAATATTACACATGGGTAAAATTTTTCCGGATGAGCCAATAGAGAGCTTCGACCTGATTACATTGAGTGTAAAATCACTTCTGTATCTTTTATAATAACGGAGATATGCGAGTTTGAAATTTTATATAATGTTCTTGTAAAACGTGATTCCAAGGATGTATTACATTGTTTCAACAATGAAAGTGGTTATTTGAAATCTCCACGACAACGACTACAATCATGCACAAATAGATTGTTTACTTTATTGTTATGATAGTTTCCATGGTAACTAAGCATGAATATTACACATGTCTAAAATTTTTCCGGATGAGCAAATAGAGAGCTTCGACCTGATTACATTGAGTGTAAAATCACTTCTGTATCTTCTATAGTAACAGAGATATGCGAGTTTGAAATTTTATTTAATGTTCTTGTAAAACGTGATTCCAAGGATGTATTACATTGTTTCAACAATGAAAGTGGTTTTTTTCAAATCTCCACGACAACGACTACAATCATGCACAAAAAGATTGTTTACTTTATTGTTATGATAGTTTCCATGGTAACTAAGCATGAATATTACACATGTTTAAAATTTTTTCGGATGAGCCAATAGAGAGCTTCGACCTGATTACATTGAGTGTAAAATCACTTCTGTATCTTCTATAATAACGGAGATATGCGAGTTTGAAATTTTATATAATGTTTTTGTAAAACGTGATTCCAAGGATGTATTACATTGTTTCAACAATGAAAGTGGTTATTTGAAATCTCCACGACAACGACAACAAATCATGCACAAATAGATTGTTTACTTTATTGTTATGATAGTTTCCATGGTAACTATGCATGAATATTACACATGGCTAAAATTTTTCCGGATGAGCCAATAGAGAGCTTCGACCTGATTACATTGAGTGTAAAATCACTTCTGTATCTTTTATAATAACGGAGATATGCGAGTTTGAAATTTTATATAATGTTCTTGTAAAACGTGATTCCAAGGATGTATTACATTGTTTCAACAATGAAAGTGGTTATTTGAAATCTCCACGACAACGACTACAATCATGCACAAATAGATTGTTTACTTTATTGTTATGATAGTTTCCATGGTAACTATGCATGAATATTACACATTGGTAAAATTTTTCCGGATGAGCAAATAGAGAGCTTCGACCTGATTACATTGAGTGTAAAATCACTTCTGTATCTTCTATAGTAACAGAGATATGCGAGTTTGAAATTTTATTTAATGTTCTTGTAAAACGTGATTCCAACGATGTATTACATTGTTTCAACAATGAAAGTGGTTTTTTCAAATCTCCACGACAACGACTACAATCATGCACAAATAGATTGTTTACTTTATTGTTATGATAGTTTCCATGGTAACTAAGCATGAATATTACACATGGGTAAATTTTTTCCGGATGAGCCAATAGAGAGCTTCGACCTGATTACATTGAGTGTAAAATCACTTCTGTATCTTTTATAATAACGGAGATATGCGAGTTTGAAATTTTATATAATATTCTTGTAAAACGTGATTCCAAGGATGTATTACATTGTTTCAACAATGAAAGTGGTTATTTCAAATCTCCACGACAACGACTACAATCATGCACAAATAGATTGTTTACTTTATTGTTATGGTAGTTTCCATGGTAACTATGCATGAATATTACACATGGGTAAAATTTTTCCGGATGAGCAAATAGAGAGCTTCGACCTGATTACATTGAGTGTAAAATCACTTCTGTATCTTCTATAATAACGGAGATATGGGAGTTTGAAATTTTATATAATGTTTTTGTAAAACGTGATTCCAAGGATGTATTACATTGTTTCAACAATGAAAGTGGTTATTTGAAATCTCCACGACAACGACTACAATCATGCACAAATAGATTGTTTACTTTATTGTTATGATAGTTTCCATGGTAACTATGCATGAATATTACACATTGGTAAAATTTTTCCGGATGAGCAAATAGAGAGCTTCGACCTGATTACATTGAGTGTAAAATCACTTCTGTATCTTCTATAGTAACAGAGATATGCGAGTTTGAAATTTTATTTAATGTTCTTGTAAAACGTGATTCCAACGATGTATTACATTGTTTCAACAATGAAAGTGGTTTTTTCAAATCTCCACGACAACGACTACAATCATGCACAAATAGATTGTTTACTTTATTGTTATGATAGTTTCCATGGTAACTAAGCATGAATATTACACATGGGTAATTTTTTTCCGGATGAGCCAATAGAGAGCTTCGACCTGATTACATTGAGTGTAAAATCACTTCTGTATCTTTTATAATAACGGAGATATGCGAGTTTGAAATTTTATATAATATTCTTGTAAAACGTGATTCCAAGGATGTATTACATTGTTTCAACAATGAAAGTGGTTATTTCAAATCTCCACGACAACGACTACAATCATGCACAAATAGATTGTTTACTTTATTGTTATGGTAGTTTCCATGGTAACTATGCATGAATATTACACATGGGTAAAATTTTTCCGGATGAGCCAATAGAGAGCTTCGACCTGATTACATTGAGTGTAAAATCACTTCTGTATCTTTTATAATAACGGAGATATGCGAGTTTGAAATTTTATATAATGTTCTTGTAAAACGTGATTCCAAGGATGTATTACATTGTTTCAACAATGAAAGTGGTTATTTGAAATCTCCACGACAACGACTACAATCATGCACAAATAGATTGTTTACTTTATTGTTATGATAGTTTCCATGGTAACTAAGCATGAATATTACACATGTCTAAAATTTTTCCGGATGAGCAAATAGAGAGCTTCGACCTGATTACATTGAGTGTAAAATCACTTCTGTATCTTCTATAGTAACAGAGATATGCGAGTTTGAAATTTTATTTAATGTTCTTGTAAAACGTGATTCCAAGGATGTATTACATTGTTTCAACAATGAAAGTGGTTATTTCAAATCTCCACGACAACGACTACAATCATGCACAAATAGATTGTTTACTTTATTGTTATGATAGTTTCCATGGTAACTATGCATGAATATTACACATGGGTAAAATTTTTCCGGATGAGCAAATAGAGAGCTTCGACCTGATTACATTGAGTGTAAAATCACTTCTGTATCTTCTATAATAACGGAGATATGCGAGTTTGAAATTTTATATAATGTTTTTGTAAAACGTGATTCCAAGGATGTATTACATTGTTTCAACAATGAAAGTGGTTATTTGAAATCTCCACGACAACGACAACAAATCATGCACAAATAGATTGTTTACTTTATTGTTATGATAGTTTCCATGGTAACTATGCATGAATATTACACATGGCTAAAATTTTTCCGGATGAGCCAATAGAGAGCTTCGACCTGATTACATTGAGTGTAAAATCACTTCTGTATCTTTTATAATAACGGAGATATGCGAGTTTGAAATTTTATATAATGTTCTTGTAAAACGTGATTCCAAGGATGTATTACATTGTTTCAACAATGAAAGTGGTTATTTGAAATCTCCACGACAACGACTACAATCATGCACAAATAGATTGTTTACTTTATTGTTATGATAGTTTCCATGGTAACTATGCATGAATATTACACATTGGTAAAATTTTTCCGGATGAGCAAATAGAGAGCTTCGACCTGATTACATTGAGTGTAAAATCACTTCTGTATCTTCTATAGTAACAGAGATATGCGAGTTTGAAATTTTATTTAATGTTCTTGTAAAACGTGATTCCAACGATGTATTACATTGTTTCAACAATGAAAGTGGTTTTTTCAAATCTCCACGACAACGACTACAATCATGCACAAATAGATTGTTTACTTTATTGTTATGATAGTTTCCATGGTAACTAAGCATGAATATTACACATGGGTAAATTTTTTCCGGATGAGCCAATAGAGAGCTTCGACCTGATTACATTGAGTGTAAAATCACTTCTGTATCTTTTATAATAACGGAGATATGCGAGTTTGAAATTTTATATAATATTCTTGTAAAACGTGATTCCAAGGATGTATTACATTGTTTCAACAATGAAAGTGGTTATTTCAAATCTCCACGACAACGACTACAATCATGCACAAATAGATTGTTTACTTTATTGTTATGGTAGTTTCCATGGTAACTATGCATGAATATTACACATGGGTAAAATTTTTCCGGATGAGCAAATAGAGAGCTTCGACCTGATTACATTGAGTGTAAAATCACTTCTGTATCTTCTATAATAACGGAGATATGGGAGTTTGAAATTTTATATAATGTTTTTGTAAAACGTGATTCCAAGGATGTATTACATTGTTTCAACAATGAAAGTGGTTATTTGAAATCTCCACGACAACGACAACAAATCATGCACAAATAGATTGTTTACTTTATTGTTATGATAGTTTCCATGGTAACTATGCATGAATATTACACATGGCTAAAATTTTTCCGGATGAGCCAATAGAGAGCTTCGACCTGATTACATTGAGTGTAAAATCACTTCTGTATCTTTTATAATAACGGAGATATGCGAGTTTGAAATTTTATATAATGTTCTTGTAAAACGTGATTCCAAGGATGTATTACATTGTTTCAACAATGAAAGTGGTTATTTGAAATCTCCACGACAACGACTACAATCATGCACAAATAGATTGTTTACTTTATTGTTATGATAGTTTCCATGGTAACTATGCATGAATATTACACATTGGTAAAATTTTTCCGGATGAGCAAATAGAGAGCTTCGACCTGATTACATTGAGTGTAAAATCACTTCTGTATCTTCTATAATAACGGAGATATGCGAGTTTGAAATTTTATATAATATTCTTGTAAAACGTGATTCCAAGGATGTATTACATTGTTTCAACAATGAAAGTGGTTATTTCAAATCTCCACGACAACGACTACAATCATGCACAAATAGATTGTTTACTTTATTGTTATGATAGTTTCCATGGTAACTATGCATGAATATTACACATGGGTAAAATTTTTCCGGATGAGCAAATAGAGAGCTTCGACCTGATTACATTGAGTGTAAAATCACTTCTGTATCTTCTATAATAACGGAGATATGCGAGTTTGAAATTTTATATAATGTTTTTGTAAAACGTGATTCCAAGGATGTATTACATTGTTTCAACAATGAAAGTGGTTATTTGAAATCTCCACGACAACGACAACAAATCATGCACAAATAGATTGTTTACTTTATTGTTATGATAGTTTCCTTGGTAACTATGCATGAATATTACACATGGCTAAAATTTTTCCGGATGAGCCAATAGAGAGCTTCGACCTGATTACATTGAGTGTAAAATCACTTCTGTATCTTTTATAATAACGGAGATATGCGAGTTTGAAATTTTATATAATGTTCTTGTAAAACGTGATTCCATGGATGTATTACATTGTTTCAACAATGAAAGTGGTTATTTGAAATCTCCACGACAACGACTACAATCATGCACAAATAGATTGTTTACTTTATTGTTATGATAGTTTCCATGGTAACTATGCATGAATATTACACATGGCTAAAATTTTTCCGGATGAGCCAATAGAGAGCTTCGACCTGATTACATTGAGTGTAAAATCACTTCTGTATCTTTTATAATAACGGAGATATGCGAGTTTGAAATTTTATATAATGTTCTTGTAAAACGTGATTCCAAGGATGTATTACATTGTTTCAACAATGAAAGTGGTTATTTGAAATCTCCACGACAACGACTACAATCATGCACAAATAGATTGTTTACTTTATTGTTATGATAGTTTCCATGGTAACTATGCATGAATATTACACATTGGTAAAATTTTTCCGGATGAGCAAATAGAGAGCTTCGACCTGATTACATTGAGTGTAAAATCACTTCTGTATCTTCTATAGTAACAGAGATATGCGAGTTTGAAATTTTATTTAATGTTCTTGTAAAACGTGATTCCAACGATGTATTACATTGTTTCAACAATGAAAGTGGTTTTTTCAAATCTCCACGACAACGACTACAATCATGCACAAATAGATTGTTTACTTTATTGTTATGATAGTTTCCATGGTAACTAAGCATGAATATTACACATGGGTAAATTTTTTCCGGATGAGCCAATAGAGAGCTTCGACCTGATTACATTGAGTGTAAAATCACTTCTGTATCTTTTATAATAACGGAGAT
Organism: Lepisma saccharinum; assembly: GCF_977018435.1. NCBI lineage: Eukaryota > Metazoa > Arthropoda > Insecta > Zygentoma > Lepismatidae > Lepisma > Lepisma saccharinum. The sequence goes on along the minus strand of NW_028142902.1, from coordinate 3,881,540 downwards.
ATGCGAGTTTGAAATTTTATATAATATTCTTGTAAAACGTGATTCCAAGGATGTATTACATTGTTTCAACAATGAAAGTGGTTATTTCAAATCTCCACGACAACGACTACAATCATGCACAAATAGATTGTTTACTTTATTGTTATGGTAGTTTCCATGGTAACTATGCATGAATATTACACATGGGTAAAATTTTTCCGGATGAGCAAATAGAGAGCTTCGACCTGATTACATTGAGTGTAAAATCACTTCTGTATCTTCTATAATAACGGAGATATGGGAGTTTGAAATTTTATATAATGTTTTTGTAAAACGTGATTCCAAGGATGTATTACATTGTTTCAACAATGAAAGTGGTTATTTGAAATCTCCACGACAACGACAACAAATCATGCACAAATAGATTGTTTACTTTATTGTTATGATAGTTTCCATGGTAACTATGCATGAATATTACACATGGCTAAAATTTTTCCGGATGAGCCAATAGAGAGCTTCGACCTGATTACATTGAGTGTAAAATCACTTCTGTATCTTTTATAATAACGGAGATATGCGAGTTTGAAATTTTATATAATGTTCTTGTAAAACGTGATTCCAAGGATGTATTACATTGTTTCAACAATGAAAGTGGTTATTTGAAATCTCCACGACAACGACTACAATCATGCACAAATAGATTGTTTACTTTATTGTTATGATAGTTTCCATGGTAACTATGCATGAATATTACACATTGGTAAAATTTTTCCGGATGAGCAAATAGAGAGCTTCGACCTGATTACATTGAGTGTAAAATCACTTCTGTATCTTCTATAGTAACAGAGATATGCGAGTTTGAAATTTTATTTAATGTTCTTGTAAAACGTGATTCCAACGATGTATTACATTGTTTCAACAATGAAAGTGGTTTTTTCAAATCTCCACGACAACGACTACAATCATGCACAAATAGATTGTTTACTTTATTGTTATGATAGTTTCCATGGTAACTAAGCATGAATATTACACATGGGTAATTTTTTTCCGGATGAGCCAATAGAGAGCTTCGACCTGATTACATTGAGTGTAAAATCACTTCTGTATCTTTTATAATAACGGAGATATGCGAGTTTGAAATTTTATATAATATTCTTGTAAAACGTGATTCCAAGGATGTATTACATTGTTTCAACAATGAAAGTGGTTATTTCAAATCTCCACGACAACGACTACAATCATGCACAAATAGATTGTTTACATTATTGTTATGGTAGTTTCCATGGTAACTATGCATGAATATTACACATGGGTAAAATTTTTCCGGATGAGCCAATAGAGAGCTTCGACCTGATTACATTGAGTGTAAAATCACTTCTGTATCTTTTATAATAACGGAGATATGCGAGTTTGAAATTTTATATAATGTTCTTGTAAAACGTGATTCCAAGGATGTATTACATTGTTTCAACAATGAAAGTGGTTATTTGAAATCTCCACGACAACGACTACAATCATGCACAAATAGATTGTTTACTTTATTGTTATGATAGTTTCCATGGTAACTAAGCATGAATATTACACATGTCTAAAATTTTTCCGGATGAGCAAATAGAGAGCTTCGACCTGATTACATTGAGTGTAAAATCACTTCTGTATCTTCTATAGTAACAGAGATATGCGAGTTTGAAATTTTATTTAATGTTCTTGTAAAACGTGATTCCAAGGATGTATTACATTGTTTCAACAATGAAAGTGGTTATTTCAAATCTCCACGACAACGACTACAATCATGCACAAATAGATTGTTTACTTTATTGTTATGATAGTTTCCATGGTAACTATGCATGAATATTACACATGGGTAAAATTTTTCCGGATGAGCAAATAGAGAGCTTCGACCTGATTACATTGAGTGTAAAATCACTTCTGTATCTTCTATAGTAACAGAGATATGCGAGTTTGAAATTTTATTTAATGTTTTTGTAAAACGTGATTCCAAGGATGTATTACATTGTTTCAACAATGAAAGTGGTTATTTGAAATCTCCACGACAACGACAACAAATCATGCACAAATAGATTGTTTACTTTATTGTTATGATAGTTTCCATGGTAACTATGCATGAATATTACACATGGCTAAAATTTTTCCGGATGAGCCAATAGAGAGCTTCGACCTGATTACATTGAGTGTAAAATCACTTCTGTATCTTTTATAATAACGGAGATATGCGAGTTTGAAATTTTATATAATGTTCTTGTAAAACGTGATTCCAAGGATGTATTACATTGTTTCAACAATGAAAGTGGTTATTTGAAATCTCCACGACAACGACTACAATCATGCACAAATAGATTGTTTACTTTATTGTTATGATAGTTTCCATGGTAACTATGCATGAATATTACACATTGGTAAAATTTTTCCGGATGAGCAAATAGAGAGCTTCGACCTGATTACATTGAGTGTAAAATCACTTCTGTATCTTCTATAATAACGGAGATATGCGAGTTTGAAATTTTATATAATATTCTTGTAAAACGTGATTCCAAGGATGTATTACATTGTTTCAACAATGAAAGTGGTTATTTCAAATCTCCACGACAACGACTACAATCATGCACAAATAGATTGTTTACTTTATTGTTATGATAGTTTCCATGGTAACTATGCATGAATATTACACATGGGTAAAATTTTTCCGGATGAGCAAATAGAGAGCTTCGACCTGATTACATTGAGTGTAAAATCACTTCTGTATCTTCTATAATAACGGAGATATGCGAGTTTGAAATTTTATATAATGTTTTTGTAAAACGTGATTCCAAGGATGTATTACATTGTTTCAACAATGAAAGTGGTTATTTGAAATCTCCACGACAACGACAACAAATCATGCACAAATAGATTGTTTACTTTATTGTTATGATAGTTTCCATGGTAACTATGCATGAATATTACACATGGCTAAAATTTTTCCGGATGAGCCAATAGAGAGCTTCGACCTGATTACATTGAGTGTAAAATCACTTCTGTATCTTTTATAATAACGGAGATATGCGAGTTTGAAATTTTATATAATGTTCTTGTAAAACGTGATTCCATGGATGTATTACATTGTTTCAACAATGAAAGTGGTTATTTGAAATCTCCACGACAACGACTACAATCATGCACAAATAGATTGTTTACTTTATTGTTATGATAGTTTCCATGGTAACTATGCATGAATATTACACATGGCTAAAATTTTTCCGGATGAGCCAATAGAGAGCTTCGACCTGATTACATTGAGTGTAAAATCACTTCTGTATCTTTTATAATAACGGAGATATGCGAGTTTGAAATTTTATATAATGTTCTTGTAAAACGTGATTCCAAGGATGTATTACATTGTTTCAACAATGAAAGTGGTTATTTGAAATCTCCACGACAACGACTACAATCATGCACAAATAGATTGTTTACTTTATTGTTATGATAGTTTCCATGGTAACTATGCATGAATATTACACATTGGTAAAATTTTTCCGGATGAGCAAATAGAGAGCTTCGACCTGATTACATTGAGTGTAAAATCACTTCTGTATCTTCTATAGTAACAGAGATATGCGAGTTTGAAATTTTATTTAATGTTCTTGTAAAACGTGATTCCAACGATGTATTACATTGTTTCAACAATGAAAGTGGTTTTTTCAAATCTCCACGACAACGACTACAATCATGCACAAATAGATTGTTTACTTTATTGTTATGATAGTTTCCATGGTAACTAAGCATGAATATTACACATGGGTAAATTTTTTCCGGATGAGCCAATAGAGAGCTTCGACCTGATTACATTGAGTGTAAAATCACTTCTGTATCTTTTATAATAACGGAGATATGCGAGTTTGAAATTTTATATAATATTCTTGTAAAACGTGATTCCAAGGATGTATTACATTGTTTCAACAATGAAAGTGGTTATTTCAAATCTCCACGACAACGACTACAATCATGCACAAATAGATTGTTTACTTTATTGTTATGGTAGTTTCCATGGTAACTATGCATGAATATTACACATGGGTAAAATTTTTCCGGATGAGCAAATAGAGAGCTTCGACCTGATTACATTGAGTGTAAAATCACTTCTGTATCTTCTATAATAACGGAGATATGGGAGTTTGAAATTTTATATAATGTTTTTGTAAAACGTGATTCCAAGGATGTATTACATTGTTTCAACAATGAAAGTGGTTATTTGAAATCTCCACGACAACGACAACAAATCATGCACAAATAGATTGTTTACTTTATTGTTATGATAGTTTCCATGGTAACTATGCATGAATATTACACATGGCTAAAATTTTTCCGGATGAGCCAATAGAGAGCTTCGACCTGATTACATTGAGTGTAAAATCACTTCTGTATCTTTTATAATAACGGAGATATGCGAGTTTGAAATTTTATATAATGTTCTTGTAAAACGTGATTCCAAGGATGTATTACATTGTTTCAACAATGAAAGTGGTTATTTGAAATCTCCACGACAACGACTACAATCATGCACAAATAGATTGTTTACTTTATTGTTATGATAGTTTCCATGGTAACTATGCATGAATATTACACATTGGTAAAATTTTTCCGGATGAGCAAATAGAGAGCTTCGACCTGATTACATTGAGTGTAAAATCACTTCTGTATCTTCTATAGTAACAGAGATATGCGAGTTTGAAATTTTATTTAATGTTCTTGTAAAACGTGATTCCAACGATGTATTACATTGTTTCAACAATGAAAGTGGTTTTTTCAAATCTCCACGACAACGACTACAATCATGCACAAATAGATTGTTTACTTTATTGTTATGATAGTTTCCATGGTAACTAAGCATGAATATTACACATGGGTAATTTTTTTCCGGATGAGCCAATAGAGAGCTTCGACCTGATTACATTGAGTGTAAAATCACTTCTGTATCTTTTATAATAACGGAGATATGCGAGTTTGAAATTTTATATAATATTCTTGTAAAACGTGATTCCAAGGATGTATTACATTGTTTCAACAATGAAAGTGGTTATTTCAAATCTCCACGACAACGACTACAATCATGCACAAATAGATTGTTTACATTATTGTTATGGTAGTTTCCATGGTAACTATGCATGAATATTACACATGGGTAAAATTTTTCCGGATGAGCCAATAGAGAGCTTCGACCTGATTACATTGAGTGTAAAATCACTTCTGTATCTTTTATAATAACGGAGATATGCGAGTTTGAAATTTTATATAATGTTCTTGTAAAACGTGATTCCAAGGATGTATTACATTGTTTCAACAATGAAAGTGGTTATTTGAAATCTCCACGACAACGACTACAATCATGCACAAATAGATTGTTTACTTTATTGTTATGATAGTTTCCATGGTAACTAAGCATGAATATTACACATGTCTAAAATTTTTCCGGATGAGCAAATAGAGAGCTTCGACCTGATTACATTGAGTGTAAAATCACTTCTGTATCTTCTATAGTAACAGAGATATGCGAGTTTGAAATTTTATTTAATGTTCTTGTAAAACGTGATTCCAAGGATGTATTACATTGTTTCAACAATGAAAGTGGTTATTTCAAATCTCCACGACAACGACTACAATCATGCACAAATAGATTGTTTACTTTATTGTTATGATAGTTTCCATGGTAACTATGCATGAATATTACACATGGGTAAAATTTTTCCGGATGAGCAAATAGAGAGCTTCGACCTGATTACATTGAGTGTAAAATCACTTCTGTATCTTCTATAGTAACAGAGATATGCGAGTTTGAAATTTTATTTAATGTTCTTGTAAAACGTGATTCCAAGGATGTATTACATTGTTTCAACAATGAAAGTGGTTTTTTTCAAATCTCCACGACAACGACTACAATCATGCACAAAAAGATTGTTTACTTTATTGTTATGATAGTTTCCATGGTAACTAAGCATGAATATTACACATGTTTAAAATTTTTTCGGATGAGCCAATAGAGAGCTTCGACCTGATTACATTGAGTGTAAAATCACTTCTGTATCTTCTATAATAACGGAGATATGCGAGTTTGAAATTTTATATAATATTCTTGTAAAACGTGATTCCAAGGATGTATTACATTGTTTCAACAATGAAAGTGGTTATTTCAAATCTCCACGACAACGACTACATTCATGCACAAATAGATTGTTTACTTTATTGTTATGATAGTTTCCATGGTAACTATGCATGAATATTACACATGGGTAAAATTTTTCCGGATGAGCAAATAGAGAGCTTCGACCTGATTACATTGAGTGTAAAATCACTTCTGTATCTTCTATAATAACGGAGATATGCGAGTTTGAAATTTTATATAATGTTTTTGTAAAACGTGATTCCAAGGATGTATTACATTGTTTCAACAATGAAAGTGGTTATTTGAAATCTCCACGACAACGACAACAAATCATGCACAAATAGATTGTTTACTTTATTGTTATGATAGTTTCCATGGTAACTATGCATGAATATTACACATGGCTAAAATTTTTCCGGATGAGCCAATAGAGAGCTTCGACCTGATTACATTGAGTGTAAAATCACTTCTGTATCTTTTATAATAACGGAGATATGCGAGTTTGAAATTTTATATAATGTTCTTGTAAAACGTGATTCCAAGGATGTATTACATTGTTTCAACAATGAAAGTGGTTATTTGAAATCTCCACGACAACGACTACAATCATGCACAAATAGATTGTTTACTTTATTGTTATGGTAGTTTCCATGGTAACTATGCATGAATATTACACATGGGTAAAATTTTTCCGGATGAGCAAATAGAGAGCTTCGACCTGATTACATTGAGTGTAAAATCACTTCTGTATCTTCTATAATAACGGAGATATGGGAGTTTGAAATTTTATATAATGTTTTTGTAAAACGTGATTCCAAGGATGTATTACATTGTTTCAACAATGAAAGTGGTTATTTGAAATCTCCACGACAACGACAACAAATCATGCACAAATAGATTGTTTACTTTATTGTTATGATAGTTTCCATGGTAACTATGCATGAATATTACACATGGCTAAAATTTTTCCGGATGAGCCAATAGAGAGCTTCGACCTGATTACATTGAGTGTAAAATCACTTCTGTATCTTTTATAATAACGGAGATATGCGAGTTTGAAATTTTATATAATGTTCTTGTAAAACGTGATTCCAAGGATGTATTACATTGTTTCAACAATGAAAGTAGTTATTTGAAATCTCCACGACAACGACTACAATCATGCACAAATAGATTGTTTACTTTATTGTTATGATAGTTTCCATGGTAACTATGCATGAATATTACACATTGGTAAAATTTTTCCGGATGAGCAAATAGAGAGCTTCGACCTGATTACATTGAGTGTAAAATCACTTCTGTATCTTCTATAGTAACAGAGATATGCGAGTTTGAAATTTTATTTAATGTTCTTGTAAAACGTGATTCCAACGATGTATTACATTGTTTCAACAATGAAAGTGGTTTTTTCAAATCTCCACGACAACGACTACAATCATGCACAAATAGATTGTTTACTTTATTGTTATGATAGTTTCCATGGTAACTAAGCATGAATATTACACATGGGTAAATTTTTTCCGGATGAGCCAATAGAGAGCTTCGACCTGATTACATTGAGTGTAAAATCACTTCTGTATCTTTTATAATAACGGAGATATGCGAGTTTGAAATTTTATATAATATTCTTGTAAAACGTGATTCCAAGGATGTATTACATTGTTTCAACAATGAAAGTGGTTATTTCAAATCTCCACGACAACGACTACAATCATGCACAAATAGATTGTTTACTTTATTGTTATGGTAGTTTCCATGGTAACTATGCATGAATATTACACATGGGTAAAATTTTTCCGGATGAGCAAATAGAGAGCTTCGACCTGATTACATTGAGTGTAAAATCACTTCTGTATCTTCTATAATAACGGAGATATGCGAGTTTGAAATTTTATATAATGTTTTTGTAAAACGTGATTCCAAGGACGTATTACATTGTTTCAACAATGAAAGTGGTTATTTGAAATCTCCACGACAACGACTACAATCATGCACAAATAGATTGTTTACTTTATTGTAATGATAGTTTCCATGGTAACTATGCATGAATATTACACATGGGTAAAATTTTTCCGGATGAGCAAATAGAGAGCTTCGACCTGATTACATTGAGTGTAAAATCACTTCTGTATCTTCTATAATAACGGAGATATGGGAGTTTGAAATTTTATATAATGTTTTTGTAAAACGTGATTCCAAGGATGTATTACATTGTTTCAACAATGAAAGTGCTTATTTGAAATCTCCACGACAACGACAACAAATCATGCACAAATAGATTGTTTACTTTATTGTTATGATAGTTTCCATGGTAACTATGCATGAATATTACACATGGCTAAAATTTTTCCGGATGAGCAAATAGAGAGCTTCGACCTGATTACATTGAGTGTAAAATCACTTCTGTATCTTCTATAATAACGGAGATATGCGAGTTTGAAATTTTATATAATGTTTTTGTAAAACGTGATTCCAAGGACGTATTACATTGTTTCAACAATGAAAGTGGTTATTTGAAATCTCCACGACAACGACTACAATCATGCACAAATAGATTGTTTACTTTATTGTAATGATAGTTTCCATGGTAACTATGCATGAATATTACACATGGGTAAAATTTTTCCGGATGAGCCAATAGAGAGCTTCGACCTGATTACATTGAGTGTAAAATCACTTCTGTATCTTTTATAATAACGGAGATATGCGAGTTTGAAATTTTATATAATATTCTTGTAAAACGTGATTCCAAGGATGTATTACATTGTTTCAACAATGAAAGTGGTTATTTCAAATCTCCACGACAACGACTACAATCATGCACAAATAGATTGTTTACTTTATTGTTATGATAGTTTCCATGGTAACTATGCATGAATATTACACATTGGTAAAATTTTTCCGGATGAGCAAATAGAGAGCTTCGACCTGATTACATTGAGTGTAAAATCACTTCTGTATCTTCTATAGTAACAGAGATATGCGAGTTTGAAATATTATTTAATGTTCTTGTAAAACGTGATTCCAACGATGTATTACATTGTTTCAACAATGAAAGTGTTTTTTTCAAATCTCCACGACAACGACTACAATCATGCACAAATAGATTGTTTACTTTATTGTTATGATAGTTTCCATGGTAACTAAGCATGAATATTACACATGGGTAAAATTTTTCCGGATGAGCAAATAGAGAGCTTCGACCTGATTACATTGAGTGTAAAATCACTTCTGTATCTTCTATAATAACGGAGATATGGGAGTTTGAAATTTTATATAATGTTTTTGTAAAACGTGATTCCAAGGATGTATTACATTGTTTCAACAATGAAAGTGCTTATTTGAAATCTCCACGACAACGACAACAAATCATGCACAAATAGATTGTTTACTTTATTGTTATGATAGTTTCCATGGTAACTATGCATGAATATTACACATGGCTAAAATTTTTCCGGATGAGCCAATAGAGAGCTTCGACCTGATTACATTGAGTGTAAAATCACTTCTGTATCTTTTATAATAACGGAGATATGCGAGTTTGAAATTTTATATAATGTTCTTGTAAAACGTGATTCCAAGGATGTATTACATTGTTTCAACAATGAAAGTGGTTATTTGAAATCTCCACGACAACGACTACAATCATGCACAAATAGATTGTTTACTTTATTGTTATGATAGTTTCCATGGTAACTATGCATGAATATTACACATTGGTAAAATTTTTCCGGATGAGCAAATAGAGAGCTTCGACCTGATTACATTGAGTGTAAAATCACTTCTGTATCTTCTATAGTAACAGAGATATGCGAGTTTGAAATTTTATTTAATGTTCTTGTAAAACGTGATTCCAACGATGTATTACATTGTTTCAACAATGAAAGTGGTTTTTTCAAATCTCCACGACAACGACTACAATCATGCACAAATAGATTGTTTACTTTATTGTTATGATAGTTTCCATGGTAACTAAGCATGAATATTACACATGGGTAAATTTTTTTCCGGATGAGCCAATAGAGAGCTTCGACCTGATTACATTGAGTGTAAAATCACTTCTGTATCTTTTATAATAACGGAGATATGCGAGTTTGAAATTTTATATAATATTCTTGTAAAACGTGATTCCAAGGATGTATTACATTGTTTCAACAATGAAAGTGGTTATTTCAAATCTCCACGACAACGACTACAATCATGCACAAATAGATTGTTTACTTTATTGTTATGGTAGTTTCCATGGTAACTATGCATGAATATTACACATGGGTAAAATTTTTCCGGATGAGCAAATAGAGAGCTTCGACCTGATTACATTGAGTGTAAAATCACTTCTGTATCTTCTATAATAACGGAGATATGGGAGTTTGAAATTTTATATAATGTTTTTGTAAAACGTGATTCCAAGAATGTATTACATTGTTTCAACAATGAAAGTGCTTATTTGAAATCTCCACGACAACGACAACAAATCATGCACAAATAGATTGTTTACTTTATTGTTATGATAGTTTCCATGGTAACTATGCATGAATATTACACATGGCTAAAATTTTTCCGGATGAGCAAATAGAGAGCTTCGACCTGATTACATTGAGTGTAAAATCACTTCTGTATCTTCTATAATAACGGAGATATGCGAGTTTGAAATTTTATATAATGTTTTTGTAAAACGTGATTCCAAGGACGTATTACATTGTTTCAACAATGAAAGTGGTTATTTGAAATCTCCACGACAACGACTACAATCATGCACAAATAGATTGTTTACTTTATTGTAATGATAGTTTCCATGGTAACTATGCATGAATATTACACATGGGTAAAATTTTTCCGGATGAGCAAATAGAGAGCTTCGACCTGATTACGTTGAGTGTAAAATCACTTCTGTATCTTCTAAAGTAACGCAGATATGCGAGTTTGAAATTTTATATAATGTTTTTGTAAAACGTGATTCCAAGGATGTATCACATTGTTTCAACAATGAAAGTGGTTATTTCAAATCTCCACGACAACGACAACAATCATGCACAAATAGATTGTTTACTTTACTGTTATGATAGTTTCCATGGTAACTAAGCATGAATATTACACATGGGTAAATTTTTTCCGGATGAGCCAATAGAGAGCTTCGACCTGATTACATTGAGTGTAAAATCACTTCTGTATCTTTTATAATAACGGAGATATGCGAGTTTGAAATTTTATATAATATTCTTGTAAAACGTGATTCCAAGGATGTATTACATTGTTTCAACAATGAAAGTGGTTATTTCAAATCTCCACGACAACGACTACAATCATGCACAAATAGATTGTTTACTTTATTGTTATGGTAGTTTCCATGGTAACTATGCATGAATATTACACATGGGTAAAATTTTTCCGGATGAGCAAATAGAGAGCTTCGACCTGATTACATTGAGTGTAAAATCACTTCTGTATCTTCTATAATAACGGAGATATGGGAGTTTGAAATTTTATATAATGTTTTTGTAAAACGTGATTCCAAGGATGTATTACATTGTTTCAACAATGAAAGTGCTTATTTGAAATCTCCACGACAACGACAACAAATCATGCACAAATAGATTGTTTACTTTATTGTTATGATAGTTTCCATGGTAACTATGCATGAATATTACACATGGGTAAATTTTTTTCGGATGAGCCAATAGAGAGCTTCGACCTGATTACATTGAGTGTAAAATCACTTCTGTATCTTCTATAATAACGGAGATATGCGAGTTTGAAATTTTATATAATGTTCTTGTAAAACGTGATTCCAAGGATGTATTACATTGTTTCAACAATGAAAGTGGTTATTTGAAATCTCCACGACAACGACTACAATCATGCACAAATAGATTGTTTACTTTATTGTTATGATAGTTTCCATGGTAACTATGCATGAATATTACACATTGGTAAAATTTTTCCGGATGAGCAAATAGAGAGCTTCGACCTGATTACATTGAGTGTAAAATCACTTCTGTATCTTCTATAGTAACAGAGATATGCGAGTTTGAAATATTATTTAATGTTCTTGTAAAACGTGATTCCAACGATGTATTACATTGTTTCAACAATGAAAGTGGTTTTTTCAAATCTCCACGACAACGACTACAATCATGCACAAATAGATTGTTTACTTTATTGTTATGATAGTTTCCATGTAACTAAGCATGAATATTACACATGGGTAAAATTTTTCCGGATGAGCCAATAGAGAGCTTCGACCTGATTACATTGAGTGTAAAATCACTTCTGTATCTTTTATAATAACGGAGATATGCGAGTTTGAAATTTTATATAATATTCTTGTAAAACGTGATTCCAAGGATGTATTACATTGTTTCAACAATGAAAGTGGTTATTTCAAATCTCCACGACAACGACTACAATCATGCACAAATAGATTGTTTACTTTATTGTTATGGTAGTTTCCATGGTAACTATGCATGAATATTACACATGGGTAAAATTTTTCCGGATGAGCAAATAGAGAGCTTCGACCTGATTACATTGAGTGTAAAATCACTTCTGTATCTTCTATAATAACGGAGATATGGGAGTTTGAAATTTTATATAATGTTTTTGTAAAACGTGATTCCAAGGATGTATTACATTGTTTCAACAATGAAAGTGCTTATTTGAAATCTCCACGACAACGACAACAAATCATGCACAAATAGATTGTTTACTTTATTGTTATGATAGTTTCCATGGTAACTATGCATGAATATTACACATGGCTAAAATTTTTCCGGATGAGCAAATAGAGAGCTTCGACCTGATTACATTGAGTGTAAAATCACTTCTGTATCTTCTATAATAACGGAGATATGCGAGTTTGAAATTTTATATAATGTTTTTGTAAAACGTGATTCCAAGGACGTATTACATTGTTTCAACAATGAAAGTGGTTATTTGAAATCTCCACGACAACGACTACAATCATGCACAAATAGATTGTTTACTTTATTGTAATGATAGTTTCCATGGTAACTATGCATGAATATTACACATGGGTAAAATTTTTCCGGATGAGCAAATAGAGAGCTTCGACCTGATTACGTTGAGTGTAAAATCACTTCTGTATCTTCTAAAGTAACGCAGATATGCGAGTTTGAAATTTTATATAATGTTTTTGTAAAACGTGATTCCAAGGATGTATCACATTGTTTCAACAATGAAAGTGGTTATTTCAAATCTCCACGACAACGACAACAATCATGCACAAATAGATTGTTTACTTTACTGTTATGATAGTTTCCATGGTAACTATGCATGAATATTACACATGGGTAAAATTTTTCCGGATGAGCCAATAGAGAGCTTCGACCTGATTACATTGAGTGTAAAATCACTTCTGTATCTTCTATAATAACGGAGATATGCGAGTTTGAAATTTTATATAATATTCTTGTAAAACGTGATTCCAAGGATGTATTACATTGTTTCAACAATGAAAGTGGTTATTTCAAATCTCCACGACAACGACTACAATCATGCACAAATAGATTGTTTACTTTATTGTTATGGTAGTTTCCATGGTAACTATGCATGAATATTACACATGGGTAAAATTTTTCCGGATGAGCAAATAGAGAGCTTCGACCTGATTACATTGAGTGTAAAATCACTTCTGTATCTTCTATAGTAACGCAGATATGCGAGTTTGAAATTTTATATAATGTTTTTGTAAAACGTGATTCCAAGGATGTATTACATTGTTTCAACAATGAAAGTGGTTATTTCAAATCTCCACGACAACGACAACAATCATGCACAAATAGATTGTTTACTTTACTGTTATGATAGTTTCCATGGTAACTATGCATGAATATTACACATGGGTAAATTTTTTTCGGATGAGCCAATAGAGAGCTTCGACCTGATTACATTGAGTGTAAAATCACTTCTGTATCTTCTATAATAACGGAGATATGCGAGTTTGAAATTTTATATAATGTTCTTGTAAAACGTGATTCCAAGGATGTATTACATTGTTTCAACAATGAAAGTGGTTATTTGAAATCTCCACGACAACGACTACAATCATGCACAAATAGATTGTTTACTTTATTGTTATGATAGTTTCCATGGTAACTATGCATGAATATTACACATTGGTAAAATTTTTCCGGATGAGCAAATAGAGAGCTTCGACCTGATTACATTGAGTGTAAAATCACTTCTGTATCTTCTATAGTAACAGAGATATGCGAGTTTGAAATATTATTTAATGTTCTTGTAAAACGTGATTCCAAGGATGTATTACATTGTTTCAACAATGAAAGTGGTTATTTGAAATCTCCACGACAACGACAACAAATCATGCACAAATAGATTGTTTACTTTATTGTTATGATAGTTTCCATGGTAACTATGCATGAATATTACACATGGCTAAAATTTTTCCGGATGAGCAAATAGAGAGCTTCGACCTGATTACATTGAGTGTAAAATCACTTCTGTATCTTCTATAATAACGGAGATATGCGAGTTTGAAATTTTATATAATGTTTTTGTAAAACGTGATTCCAAGGACGTATTACATTGTTTCAACAATGAAAGTGGTTATTTGAAATCTCCACGACAACGAATACAATCATGCACAAATAGATTGTTTACTTTATTGTAATGATAGTTTCCATGGTAACTATGCATGAATATTACACATGGGTAAAATATTTCCGGATGAGCAAATAGAGAGCTTCGACCTGATTGCGTTGAGTGTAAAATCACTTCTGTATCTTCTATAGTAACGCAGATATGCGAGTTTGAAATTTTATATAATGTTTTTGTAAAACGTGATTCCAAGGATGTATCACATTGTTTCAACAATGAAAGTGGTTATTTCAAATCTCCACGACAACGACAACAATCATGCACAAATAGATTGTTTACTTTACTGTTATGATAGTTTCCATGGTAACTAAGCATGAATATTACACATGTCTAAAATTTTTCCGGATGAGCAAATAGAGAGCTTCGACCTGATTACATTGAGTGTAAAATCACTTCTGTATGTTCTATAGTAACAGAGATATGCGAGTTTGAAATTTTATTTAATGTTCTTGTAAAACGTGATTCCAAGGATGTATTACATTGTTTCAACAATGAAAGTGGTTATTTCAAATCTCCACGACAACGACTACAATCATGCACAAATAGATTGTTTACTTTATTGTTATGATAGTTTCCATGGTAACTATGCATGAATATTACACATTGGTAAAATTTTTCCGGATGAGCAAATAGAGAGCTTCGACCTGATTACATTGAGTGTAAAATCACTTCTGTATCTTCTATAGTAACAGAGATATGCGAGTTTGAAATTTTATTTAATGTTCTTGTAAAACGTGATTCCAAGGATGTATTACATTGTTTCAACAATGAAAGTGGTTTTTTCAAATCTCCACGACAACGACTACAATCATGCACAAATAGATTGTTTACTTTATTGTTATGATAGTTTCCATGGTAACTAAGCATGAATATTACACATGGGTAAATTTTTTTCCGGATGAGCCAATAGAGAGCTTCGACCTGATTACATTGAGTGTAAAATCACTTCTGTATCTTTTATAATAACGGAGATATGCGAGTTTGAAATTTTATATAATATTCTTGTAAAACGTGATTCCAAGGATGTATTACATTGTTTCAACAATGAAAGTGGTTATTTCAAATCTCCACGACAACGACTACAATCATGCACAAATAGATTGTTTACTTTATTGTTATGGTAGTTTCCATGGTAACTATGCATGAATATTACACATGGGTAAAATTTTTCCGGATGAGCAAATAGAGAGCTTCGACCTGATTACATTGAGTGTAAAATCACTTCTGTATCTTCTATAATAACGGAGATATGGGAGTTTGAAATTTTATATAATGTTTTTGTAAAACGTGATTCCAAGAATGTATTACATTGTTTCAACAATGAAAGTGCTTATTTGAAATCTCCACGACAACGACAACAAATCATGCACAAATAGATTGTTTACTTTATTGTTATGATAGTTTCCATGGTAACTATGCATGAATATTACACATGGCTAAAATTTTTCCGGATGAGCAAATAGAGAGCTTCGACCTGATTACATTGAGTGTAAAATCACTTCTGTATCTTCTATAATAACGGAGATATGCGAGTTTGAAATTTTATATAATGTTTTTGTAAAACGTGATTCCAAGGACGTATTACATTGTTTCAACAATGAAAGTGGTTATTTGAAATCTCCACGACAACGACTACAATCATGCACAAATAGATTGTTTACTTTATTGTAATGATAGTTTCCATGGTAACTATGCATGAATATTACACATGGGTAAAATTTTTCCGGATGAGCAAATAGAGAGCTTCGACCTGATTACGTTGAGTGTAAAATCACTTCTGTATCTTCTAAAGTAACGCAGATATGCGAGTTTGAAATTTTATATAATGTTTTTGTAAAACGTGATTCCAAGGATGTATCACATTGTTTCAACAATGAAAGTGGTTATTTCAAATCTCCACGACAACGACAACAATCATGCACAAATAGATTGTTTACTTTACTGTTATGATAGTTTCCATGGTAACTAAGCATGAATATTACACATGGGTAAATTTTTTCCGGATGAGCCAATAGAGAGCTTCGACCTGATTACATTGAGTGTAAAATCACTTCTGTATCTTTTATAATAACGGAGATATGCGAGTTTGAAATTTTATATAATATTCTTGTAAAACGTGATTCCAAGGATGTATTACATTGTTTCAACAATGAAAGTGGTTATTTCAAATCTCCACGACAACGACTACAATCATGCACAAATAGATTGTTTACTTTATTGTTATGGTAGTTTCCATGGTAACTATGCATGAATATTACACATGGGTAAAATTTTTCCGGATGAGCAAATAGAGAGCTTCGACCTGATTACATTGAGTGTAAAATCACTTCTGTATCTTCTATAATAACGGAGATATGGGAGTTTGAAATTTTATATAATGTTTTTGTAAAACGTGATTCCAAGGATGTATTACATTGTTTCAACAATGAAAGTGCTTATTTGAAATCTCCACGACAACGACAACAAATCATGCACAAATAGATTGTTTACTTTATTGTTATGATAGTTTCCATGGTAACTATGCATGAATATTACACATGGGTAAATTTTTTTCGGATGAGCCAATAGAGAGCTTCGACCTGATTACATTGAGTGTAAAATCACTTCTGTATCTTCTATAATAACGGAGATATGCGAGTTTGAAATTTTATATAATGTTCTTGTAAAACGTGATTCCAAGGATGTATTACATTGTTTCAACAATGAAAGTGGTTATTTGAAATCTCCACGACAACGACTACAATCATGCACAAATAGATTGTTTACTTTATTGTTATGATAGTTTCCATGGTAACTATGCATGAATATTACACATTGGTAAAATTTTTCCGGATGAGCAAATAGAGAGCTTCGACCTGATTACATTGAGTGTAAAATCACTTCTGTATCTTCTATAGTAACAGAGATATGCGAGTTTGAAATATTATTTAATGTTCTTGTAAAACGTGATTCCAACGATGTATTACATTGTTTCAACAATGAAAGTGGTTTTTTCAAATCTCCACGACAACGACTACAATCATGCACAAATAGATTGTTTACTTTATTGTTATGATAGTTTCCATGTAACTAAGCATGAATATTACACATGGGTAAAATTTTTCCGGATGAGCCAATAGAGAGCTTCGACCTGATTACATTGAGTGTAAAATCACTTCTGTATCTTTTATAATAACGGAGATATGCGAGTTTGAAATTTTATATAATATTCTTGTAAAACGTGATTCCAAGGATGTATTACATTGTTTCAACAATGAAAGTGGTTATTTCAAATCTCCACGACAACGACTACAATCATGCACAAATAGATTGTTTACTTTATTGTTATGGTAGTTTCCATGGTAACTATGCATGAATATTACACATGGGTAAAATTTTTCCGGATGAGCAAATAGAGAGCTTCGACCTGATTACATTGAGTGTAAAATCACTTCTGTATCTTCTATAATAACGGAGATATGGGAGTTTGAAATTTTATATAATGTTTTTGTAAAACGTGATTCCAAGGATGTATTACATTGTTTCAACAATGAAAGTGCTTATTTGAAATCTCCACGACAACGACAACAAATCATGCACAAATAGATTGTTTACTTTATTGTTATGATAGTTTCCATGGTAACTATGCATGAATATTACACATGGCTAAAATTTTTCCGGATGAGCAAATAGAGAGCTTCGACCTGATTACATTGAGTGTAAAATCACTTCTGTATCTTCTATAATAACGGAGATATGCGAGTTTGAAATTTTATATAATGTTTTTGTAAAACGTGATTCCAAGGACGTATTACATTGTTTCAACAATGAAAGTGGTTATTTGAAATCTCCACGACAACGACTACAATCATGCACAAATAGATTGTTTACTTTATTGTAATGATAGTTTCCATGGTAACTATGCATGAATATTACACATGGGTAAAATTTTTCCGGATGAGCAAATAGAGAGCTTCGACCTGATTACGTTGAGTGTAAAATCACTTCTGTATCTTCTAAAGTAACGCAGATATGCGAGTTTGAAATTTTATATAATGTTTTTGTAAAACGTGATTCCAAGGATGTATCACATTGTTTCAACAATGAAAGTGGTTATTTCAAATCTCCACGACAACGACAACAATCATGCACAAATAGATTGTTTACTTTACTGTTATGATAGTTTCCATGGTAACTATGCATGAATATTACACATGGGTAAAATTTTTCCGGATGAGCCAATAGAGAGCTTCGACCTGATTACATTGAGTGTAAAATCACTTCTGTATCTTCTATAATAACGGAGATATGCGAGTTTGAAATTTTATATAATATTCTTGTAAAACGTGATTCCAAGGATGTATTACATTGTTTCAACAATGAAAGTGGTTATTTCAAATCTCCACGACAACGACTACAATCATGCACAAATAGATTGTTTACTTTATTGTTATGGTAGTTTCCATGGTAACTATGCATGAATATTACACATGGGTAAAATTTTTCCGGATGAGCAAATAGAGAGCTTCGACCTGATTACATTGAGTGTAAAATCACTTCTGTATCTTCTATAGTAACGCAGATATGCGAGTTTGAAATTTTATATAATGTTTTTGTAAAACGTGATTCCAAGGATGTATTACATTGTTTCAACAATGAAAGTGGTTATTTCAAATCTCCACGACAACGACAACAATCATGCACAAATAGATTGTTTACTTTACTGTTATGATAGTTTCCATGGTAACTATGCATGAATATTACACATGGGTAAATTTTTTTCGGATGAGCCAATAGAGAGCTTCGACCTGATTACATTGAGTGTAAAATCACTTCTGTATCTTCTATAATAACGGAGATATGCGAGTTTGAAATTTTATATAATGTTCTTGTAAAACGTGATTCCAAGGATGTATTACATTGTTTCAACAATGAAAGTGGTTATTTGAAATCTCCACGACAACGACTACAATCATGCACAAATAGATTGTTTACTTTATTGTTATGATAGTTTCCATGGTAACTATGCATGAATATTACACATTGGTAAAATTTTTCCGGATGAGCAAATAGAGAGCTTCGACCTGATTACATTGAGTGTAAAATCACTTCTGTATCTTCTATAGTAACAGAGATATGCGAGTTTGAAATATTATTTAATGTTCTTGTAAAACGTGATTCCAAGGATGTATTACATTGTTTCAACAATGAAAGTGGTTATTTGAAATCTCCACGACAACGACAACAAATCATGCACAAATAGATTGTTTACTTTATTGTTATGATAGTTTCCATGGTAACTATGCATGAATATTACACATGGCTAAAATTTTTCCGGATGAGCAAATAGAGAGCTTCGACCTGATTACATTGAGTGTAAAATCACTTCTGTATCTTCTATAATAACGGAGATATGCGAGTTTGAAATTTTATATAATGTTTTTGTAAAACGTGATTCCAAGGACGTATTACATTGTTTCAACAATGAAAGTGGTTATTTGAAATCTCCACGACAACGAATACAATCATGCACAAATAGATTGTTTACTTTATTGTAATGATAGTTTCCATGGTAACTATGCATGAATATTACACATGGGTAAAATATTTCCGGATGAGCAAATAGAGAGCTTCGACCTGATTGCGTTGAGTGTAAAATCACTTCTGTATCTTCTATAGTAACGCAGATATGCGAGTTTGAAATTTTATATAATGTTTTTGTAAAACGTGATTCCAAGGATGTATCACATTGTTTCAACAATGAAAGTGGTTATTTCAAATCTCCACGACAACGACAACAATCATGCACAAATAGATTGTTTACTTTACTGTTATGATAGTTTCCATGGTAACTAAGCATGAATATTACACATGTCTAAAATTTTTCCGGATGAGCAAATAGAGAGCTTCGACCTGATTACATTGAGTGTAAAATCACTTCTGTATGTTCTATAGTAACAGAGATATGCGAGTTTGAAATTTTATTTAATGTTCTTGTAAAACGTGATTCCAAGGATGTATTACATTGTTTCAACAATGAAAGTGGTTATTTCAAATCTCCACGACAACGACTACAATCATGCACAAAAAGATTGTTTACTTTATTGTTATGATAGTTTCCATGGTAACTAAGCATGAATATTACACATGTTTAAAATTTTTTCGGATGAGCCAATAGAGAGCTTCGACCTGATTACATTGAGTGTAAAAGCACTTCTGTATCTTCTATAATAACGGAGATATGCGAGTTTGAAATTTTATATAATATTCTTGTAAAACGTGATTCCAAGGATGTATTACATTGTTTCAACAATGAAAGTGGTTATTTCAAATCTCCACGACAACGACTACAATCATGCACAAATAGATTGTTTACTTTATTGTTATGATAGTTTCCATGGTAACTATGCATGAATATTACACATGGGTAAAATTTTTCCGGATGAGCAAATAGAGAGCTTCGACCTGATTACATTGAGTGTAAAATCACTTCTGTATCTTCTATAATAACGGAGATATGCGAGTTTGAAATTTTATATAATGTTTTTGTAAAACGTGATTCCAAGGATGTATTACATTGTTTCAACAATGAAAGTGGTTATTTGAAATCTCCACGACAACGACAACAAATCATGCACAAATAGATTGTTTACTTTATTGTTATGATAGTTTCCATGGTAACTATGCATGAATATTACACATGGCTAAAATTTTTCCGGATGAGCCAATAGAGAGCTTCGACCTGATTACATTGAGTGTAAAATCACTTCTGTATCTTTTATAATAACGGAGATATGCGAGTTTGAAATTTTATATAATGTTCTTGTAAAACGTGATTCCAAGGATGTATTACATTGTTTCAACAATGAAAGTGGTTATTTGAAATCTCCACGACAACGACTACAATCATGCACAAATAGATTGTTTACTTTATTGTTATGATAGTTTCCATGGTAACTATGCATGAATATTACACATTGGTAAAATTTTTCCGGATGAGCAAATAGAGAGCTTCGACCTGATTACATTGAGTGTAAAATCACTTCTGTATCTTCTATAGTAACAGAGATATGCGAGTTTGAAATTTTATTTAATGTTCTTGTAAAACGTGATTCCAACGATGTATTACATTGTTTCAACAATGAAAGTGGTTTTTTCAAATCTCCACGACAACGACTACAATCATGCACAAATAGATTGTTTACTTTATTGTTATGATAGTTTCCATGGTAACTAAGCATGAATATTACACATGGGTAAATTTTTTCCGGATGAGCCAATAGAGAGCTTCGACCTGATTACATTGAGTGTAAAATCACTTCTGTATCTTTTATAATAACGGAGATATGCGAGTTTGAAATTTTATATAATATTCTTGTAAAACGTGATTCCAAGGATGTATTACATTGTTTCAACAATGAAAGTGGTTATTTGAAATCTCCACGACAACGACTACAATCATGCACAAATAGATTGTTTACTTTATTGTAATGATAGTTTCCATGGTAACTATGCATGAATATTACACATGTCTAAAATTTTTCCGGATGAGCAAATAGAGAGCTTCGACCTGATTACATTGAGTGTAAAATCACTTCTGTATCTTCTATAGTAACAGAGATATGCGAGTTTGAAATTTTATTTAATGTTCTTGTAAAACGTGATTCCAAGGATGTATTACATTGTTTCAACAATGAAAGTGGTTATTTCAAATCTCCACGACAACGACTACAATCATGCACAAAAAGATTGTTTACTTTATTGTTATGATAGTTTCCATGGTAACTAAGCATGAATATTACACATGTTTAAAATTTTTTCGGATGAGCCAATAGAGAGCTTCGACCTGATTACATTGAGTGTAAAATCACTTCTGTATCTTCTATAATAACGGAGATATGCGAGTTTGAAATTTTATATAATATTCTTGTAAAACGTGATTCCAAGGATGTATTACATTGTTTCAACAATGAAAGTGGTTATTTCAAATCTCCACGACAACGACTACAATCATGCACAAATAGATTGTTTACTTTATTGTTATGATAGTTTCCATGGTAACTATGCATGAATATTACACATGGGTAAAATTTTTCCGGATGAGCAAATAGAGAGCTTCGACCTGATTACATTGAGTGTAAAATCACTTCTGTATCTTCTATAATAACGGAGATATGCGAGTTTGAAATTTTATATAATGTTTTTGTAAAACGTGATTCCAAGGATGTATTACATTGTTTCAACAATGAAAGTGGTTATTTGAAATCTCCACGACAACGACAACAAATCATGCACAAATAGATTGTTTACTTTATTGTTATGATAGTTTCCATGGTAACTATGCATGAATATTACACATTGGTAAAATTTTTCCGGATGAGCAAATAGAGAGCTTCGACCTGATTACATTGAGTGTAAAATCACTTCTGTATCTTCTATAGTAACAGAGATATGCGAGTTTGAAATTTTATTTAATGTTTTTGTAAAACGTGATTCCAAGGACGTATTACATTGTTTCAACAATGAAAGTGGTTATTTGAAATCTCCACGACAACGACTACAATCATGCACAAATAGATTGTTTACTTTATTGTAATGATAGTTTCCATGGTAACTATGCATGAATATTACACATGGGTAAAATTTTTCCGGATGAGCAAATAGAGAGCTTCGACCTGATTACGTTGAGTGTAAAATCACTTCTGTATCTTCTAAAGTAACGCAGATATGCGAGTTTGAAATTTTATATAATGTTTTTGTAAAACGTGATTCCAAGGATGTATCACATTGTTTCAACAATGAAAGTGGTTATTTCAAATCTCCACGACAACGACAACAATCATGCACAAATAGATTGTTTACTTTACTGTTATGATAGTTTCCATGGTAACTAAGCATGAATATTACACATGGGTAAATTTTTTCCGGATGAGCCAATAGAGAGCTTCGACCTGATTACATTGAGTGTAAAATCACTTCTGTATCTTTTATAATAACGGAGATATGCGAGTTTGAAATTTTATATAATATTCTTGTAAAACGTGATTCCAAGGATGTATTACATTGTTTCAACAATGAAAGTGGTTATTTCAAATCTCCACGACAACGACTACAATCATGCACAAATAGATTGTTTACTTTATTGTTATGGTAGTTTCCATGGTAACTATGCATGAATATTACACATGGGTAAAATTTTTCCGGATGAGCAAATAGAGAGCTTCGACCTGATTACATTGAGTGTAAAATCACTTCTGTATCTTCTATAATAACGGAGATATGGGAGTTTGAAATTTTATATAATGTTTTTGTAAAACGTGATTCCAAGGATGTATTACATTGTTTCAACAATGAAAGTGCTTATTTGAAATCTCCACGACAACGACAACAAATCATGCACAAATAGATTGTTTACTTTATTGTTATGATAGTTTCCATGGTAACTATGCATGAATATTACACATGGGTAAATTTTTTTCGGATGAGCCAATAGAGAGCTTCGACCTGATTACATTGAGTGTAAAATCACTTCTGTATCTTCTATAATAACGGAGATATGCGAGTTTGAAATTTTATATAATGTTCTTGTAAAACGTGATTCCAAGGATGTATTACATTGTTTCAACAATGAAAGTGGTTATTTGAAATCTCCACGACAACGACTACAATCATGCACAAATAGATTGTTTACTTTATTGTTATGATAGTTTCCATGGTAACTATGCATGAATATTACACATTGGTAAAATTTTTCCGGATGAGCAAATAGAGAGCTTCGACCTGATTACATTGAGTGTAAAATCACTTCTGTATCTTCTATAGTAACAGAGATATGCGAGTTTGAAATATTATTTAATGTTCTTGTAAAACGTGATTCCAACGATGTATTACATTGTTTCAACAATGAAAGTGGTTTTTTCAAATCTCCACGACAACGACTACAATCATGCACAAATAGATTGTTTACTTTATTGTTATGATAGTTTCCATGTAACTAAGCATGAATATTACACATGGGTAAAATTTTTCCGGATGAGCCAATAGAGAGCTTCGACCTGATTACATTGAGTGTAAAATCACTTCTGTATCTTTTATAATAACGGAGATATGCGAGTTTGAAATTTTATATAATATTCTTGTAAAACGTGATTCCAAGGATGTATTACATTGTTTCAACAATGAAAGTGGTTATTTCAAATCTCCACGACAACGACTACAATCATGCACAAATAGATTGTTTACTTTATTGTTATGGTAGTTTCCATGGTAACTATGCATGAATATTACACATGGGTAAAATTTTTCCGGATGAGCAAATAGAGAGCTTCGACCTGATTACATTGAGTGTAAAATCACTTCTGTATCTTCTATAATAACGGAGATATGGGAGTTTGAAATTTTATATAATGTTTTTGTAAAACGTGATTCCAAGGATGTATTACATTGTTTCAACAATGAAAGTGCTTATTTGAAATCTCCACGACAACGACAACAAATCATGCACAAATAGATTGTTTACTTTATTGTTATGATAGTTTCCATGGTAACTATGCATGAATATTACACATGGCTAAAATTTTTCCGGATGAGCAAATAGAGAGCTTCGACCTGATTACATTGAGTGTAAAATCACTTCTGTATCTTCTATAATAACGGAGATATGCGAGTTTGAAATTTTATATAATGTTTTTGTAAAACGTGATTCCAAGGACGTATTACATTGTTTCAACAATGAAAGTGGTTATTTGAAATCTCCACGACAACGACTACAATCATGCACAAATAGATTGTTTACTTTATTGTAATGATAGTTTCCATGGTAACTATGCATGAATATTACACATGGGTAAAATTTTTCCGGATGAGCAAATAGAGAGCTTCGACCTGATTACGTTGAGTGTAAAATCACTTCTGTATCTTCTAAAGTAACGCAGATATGCGAGTTTGAAATTTTATATAATGTTTTTGTAAAACGTGATTCCAAGGATGTATCACATTGTTTCAACAATGAAAGTGGTTATTTCAAATCTCCACGACAACGACAACAATCATGCACAAATAGATTGTTTACTTTACTGTTATGATAGTTTCCATGGTAACTATGCATGAATATTACACATGGGTAAAATTTTTCCGGATGAGCCAATAGAGAGCTTCGACCTGATTACATTGAGTGTAAAATCACTTCTGTATCTTCTATAATAACGGAGATATGCGAGTTTGAAATTTTATATAATATTCTTGTAAAACGTGATTCCAAGGATGTATTACATTGTTTCAACAATGAAAGTGGTTATTTCAAATCTCCACGACAACGACTACAATCATGCACAAATAGATTGTTTACTTTATTGTTATGGTAGTTTCCATGGTAACTATGCATGAATATTACACATGGGTAAAATTTTTCCGGATGAGCAAATAGAGAGCTTCGACCTGATTACATTGAGTGTAAAATCACTTCTGTATCTTCTATAGTAACGCAGATATGCGAGTTTGAAATTTTATATAATGTTTTTGTAAAACGTGATTCCAAGGATGTATTACATTGTTTCAACAATGAAAGTGGTTATTTCAAATCTCCACGACAACGACAACAATCATGCACAAATAGATTGTTTACTTTACTGTTATGATAGTTTCCATGGTAACTATGCATGAATATTACACATGGGTAAATTTTTTTCGGATGAGCCAATAGAGAGCTTCGACCTGATTACATTGAGTGTAAAATCACTTCTGTATCTTCTATAATAACGGAGATATGCGAGTTTGAAATTTTATATAATGTTCTTGTAAAACGTGATTCCAAGGATGTATTACATTGTTTCAACAATGAAAGTGGTTATTTGAAATCTCCACGACAACGACTACAATCATGCACAAATAGATTGTTTACTTTATTGTTATGATAGTTTCCATGGTAACTATGCATGAATATTACACATTGGTAAAATTTTTCCGGATGAGCAAATAGAGAGCTTCGACCTGATTACATTGAGTGTAAAATCACTTCTGTATCTTCTATAGTAACAGAGATATGCGAGTTTGAAATATTATTTAATGTTCTTGTAAAACGTGATTCCAAGGATGTATTACATTGTTTCAACAATGAAAGTGGTTATTTGAAATCTCCACGACAACGACAACAAATCATGCACAAATAGATTGTTTACTTTATTGTTATGATAGTTTCCATGGTAACTATGCATGAATATTACACATGGCTAAAATTTTTCCGGAAGAGCAAATAGAGAGCTTCGACCTGATTACATTGAGTGTAAAATCACTTCTGTATCTTCTATAATAACGGAGATATGCGAGTTTGAAATTTTATATAATGTTTTTGTAAAACGTGATTCCAAGGACGTATTACATTGTTTCAACAATGAAAGTGGTTATTTGAAATCTCCACGACAACGAATACAATCATGCACAAATAGATTGTTTACTTTATTGTAATGATAGTTTCCATGGTAACTATGCATGAATATTACACATGGGTAAAATATTTCCGGATGAGCAAATAGAGAGCTTCGACCTGATTGCGTTGAGTGTAAAATCACTTCTGTATCTTCTATAGTAACGCAGATATGCGAGTTTGAAATTTTATATAATGTTTTTGTAAAACGTGATTCCAAGGATGTATCACATTGTTTCAACAATGAAAGTGGTTATTTCAAATCTCCACGACAACGACAACAATCATGCACAAATAGATTGTTTACTTTACTGTTATGATAGTTTCCATGGTAACTAAGCATGAATATTACACATGTCTAAAATTTTTCCGGATGAGCAAATAGAGAGCTTCGACCTGATTACATTGAGTGTAAAATCACTTCTGTATGTTCTATAGTAACAGAGATATGCGAGTTTGAAATTTTATTTAATGTTCTTGTAAAACGTGATTCCAAGGATGTATTACATTGTTTCAACAATGAAAGTGGTTATTTCAAATCTCCACGACAACGACTACAATCATGCACAAAAAGATTGTTTACTTTATTGTTATGATAGTTTCCATGGTAACTAAGCATGAATATTACACATGTTTAAAATTTTTTCGGATGAGCCAATAGAGAGCTTCGACCTGATTACATTGAGTGTAAAAGCACTTCTGTATCTTCTATAATAACGGAGATATGCGAGTTTGAAATTTTATATAATATTCTTGTAAAACGTGATTCCAAGGATGTATTACATTGTTTCAACAATGAAAGTGGTTATTTCAAATCTCCACGACAACGACTACAATCATGCACAAATAGATTGTTTACTTTATTGTTATGATAGTTTCCATGGTAACTATGCATGAATATTACACATGGGTAAAATTTTTCCGGATGAGCAAATAGAGAGCTTCGACCTGATTACATTGAGTGTAAAATCACTTCTGTATCTTCTATAATAACGGAGATATGCGAGTTTGAAATTTTATATAATGTTTTTGTAAAACGTGATTCCAAGGATGTATTACATTGTTTCAACAATGAAAGTGGTTATTTGAAATCTCCACGACAACGACAACAAATCATGCACAAATAGATTGTTTACTTTATTGTTATGATAGTTTCCATGGTAACTATGCATGAATATTACACATGGCTAAAATTTTTCCGGATGAGCCAATAGAGAGCTTCGACCTGATTACATTGAGTGTAAAATCACTTCTGTATCTTTTATAATAACGGAGATATGCGAGTTTGAAATTTTATATAATGTTCTTGTAAAACGTGATTCCAAGGATGTATTACATTGTTTCAACAATGAAAGTGGTTATTTGAAATCTCCACGACAACGACTACAATCATGCACAAATAGATTGTTTACTTTATTGTTATGATAGTTTCCATGGTAACTATGCATGAATATTACACATTGGTAAAATTTTTCCGGATGAGCAAATAGAGAGCTTCGACCTGATTACATTGAGTGTAAAATCACTTCTGTATCTTCTATAGTAACAGAGATATGCGAGTTTGAAATTTTATTTAATGTTCTTGTAAAACGTGATTCCAACGATGTATTACATTGTTTCAACAATGAAAGTGGTTTTTTCAAATCTCCACGACAACGACTACAATCATGCACAAATAGATTGTTTACTTTATTGTTATGATAGTTTCCATGGTAACTAAGCATGAATATTACACATGGGTAAATTTTTTCCGGATGAGCCAATAGAGAGCTTCGACCTGATTACATTGAGTGTAAAATCACTTCTGTATCTTTTATAATAACGGAGATATGCGAGTTTGAAATTTTATATAATATTCTTGTAAAACGTGATTCCAAGGATGTATTACATTGTTTCAACAATGAAAGTGGTTATTTGAAATCTCCACGACAACGACTACAATCATGCACAAATAGATTGTTTACTTTATTGTAATGATAGTTTCCATGGTAACTATGCATGAATATTACACATGTCTAAAATTTTTCCGGATGAGCAAATAGAGAGCTTCGACCTGATTACATTGAGTGTAAAATCACTTCTGTATCTTCTATAGTAACAGAGATATGCGAGTTTGAAATTTTATTTAATGTTCTTGTAAAACGTGATTCCAAGGATGTATTACATTGTTTCAACAATGAAAGTGGTTATTTCAAATCTCCACGACAACGACTACAATCATGCACAAAAAGATTGTTTACTTTATTGTTATGATAGTTTCCATGGTAACTAAGCATGAATATTACACATGTTTAAAATTTTTTCGGATGAGCCAATAGAGAGCTTCGACCTGATTACATTGAGTGTAAAATCACTTCTGTATCTTCTATAATAACGGAGATATGCGAGTTTGAAATTTTATATAATATTCTTGTAAAACGTGATTCCAAGGATGTATTACATTGTTTCAACAATGAAAGTGGTTATTTCAAATCTCCACGACAACGACTACAATCATGCACAAATAGATTGTTTACTTTATTGTTATGATAGTTTCCATGGTAACTATGCATGAATATTACACATGGGTAAAATTTTTCCGGATGAGCAAATAGAGAGCTTCGACCTGATTACATTGAGTGTAAAATCACTTCTGTATCTTCTATAATAACGGAGATATGCGAGTTTGAAATTTTATATAATGTTTTTGTAAAACGTGATTCCAAGGATGTATTACATTGTTTCAACAATGAAAGTGGTTATTTGAAATCTCCACGACAACGACAACAAATCATGCACAAATAGATTGTTTACTTTATTGTTATGATAGTTTCCATGGTAACTATGCATGAATATTACACATTGGTAAAATTTTTCCGGATGAGCAAATAGAGAGCTTCGACCTGATTACATTGAGTGTAAAATCACTTCTGTATCTTCTATAGTAACAGAGATATGCGAGTTTGAAATTTTATTTAATGTTCTTGTAAAACGTGATTCCAACGATGTATTACATTGTTTCAACAATGAAAGTGGTTTTTTCAAATCTCCACGACAACGACTACAATCATGCACAAATAGATTGTTTACTTTATTGTTATGATAGTTTCCACGGTAAATAAGCATGAATATTACACATGGGTAAATTTTTTCCGGATGAGCCAATAGAGAGCTTCGACCTGATTACATTGAGTGTAAAATCACTTCTGTATCTTTTATAATAACGGAGATATGCGAGTTTGAAATTTTATATAATGTTCTTGTAAAACGTGATTCCAAGGATGTATTACATTGTTTCAACAATGAAAGTGGTTATTTGAAATCTCCACGACAACGACTACAATCATGCACAAATAGATTGTTTACTTTATTGTTATGATAGTTTCCATGGTAACTAAGCATGAATATTACACATGTCTAAAATTTTTCCGGATGAGCAAATAGAGAGCTTCGACCTGATTACATTGAGTGTAAAATCACTTCTGTATCTTCTATAGTAACAGAGATATGCGAGTTTGAAATTTTATTTAATGTTCTTGTAAAACGTGATTCCAAGGATGTATTACATTGTTTCAACAATGAAAGTGGTTATTTCAAATCTCCACGACAACGACTACAATCATGCACAAATAGATTGTTTACTTTATTGTTATGGTAGTTTCCATGGTAACTATGCATGAATATTACACATGGGTAAAATTTTTCCGGATGAGCAAATAGAGAGCTTCGACCTGATTACATTGAGTGTAAAATCACTTCTGTATCTTCTATAATAACGGAGATATGCGAGTTTGAAATTTTATATAATGTTTTTGTAAAACGTGATTCCAAGGATGTATTACATTGTTTCAACAATGAAAGTGGTTATTTGAAATCTCCACGACAACGACAACAAATCATGCACAAATAGATTGTTTACTTTATTGTTATGATAGTTTCCATGGTAACTATGCATGAATATTACACATTGGTAAAATTTTTCCGGATGAGCAAATAGAGAGCTTCGACCTGATTACATTGAGTGTAAAATCACTTCTGTATCTTCTATAGTAACAGAGATATGCGAGTTTGAAATTTTATTTAATGTTCTTGTAAAACGTGATTCCAACGATGTATTACATTGTTTCAACAATGAAAGTGGTTTTTTCAAATCTCCACGACAACGACTACAATCATGCACAAATAGATTGTTTACTTTATTGTTATGATAGTTTCCATGGTAACTAAGCATGAATATTACACATGGGTAAATTTTTTCCGGATGAGCCAATAGAGAGCTTCGACCTGATTACATTGAGTGTAAAATCACTTCTGTATCTTTTATAATAACGGAGATATGCGAGTTTGAAATTTTATATAATGTTCTTGTAAAACGTGATTCCAAGGATGTATTACATTGTTTCAACAATGAAAGTGGTTATTTGAAATCTCCACGACAACGACTACAATCATGCACAAATAGATTGTTTACTTTATTGTTATGATAGTTTCCATGGTAACTAAGCATGAATATTACACATGTCTAAAATTTTTCCGGATGAGCAAATAGAGAGCTTCGACCTGATTACATTGAGTGTAAAATCACTTCTGTATCTTCTATAGTAACAGAGATATGCGAGTTTGAAATTTTATTTAATGTTCTTGTAAAACGTGATTCCAAGGATGTATTACATTGTTTCAACAATGAAAGTGGTTATTTCAAATCTCCACGACAACGACTACAATCATGCACAAAAAGATTGTTTACTTTATTGTTATGATAGTTTCCATGGTAACTAAGCATGAATATTACACATGTTTAAAATTTTTTCGGATGAGCCAATAGAGAGCTTCGACCTGATTACATTGAGTGTAAAATCACTTCTGTATCTTCTATAATAACGGAGATATGCGAGTTTGAAATTTTATATAATATTCTTGTAAAACGTGATTCCAAGGATGTATTACATTGTTTCAACAATGAAAGTGGTTATTTCAAATCTCCACGACAACGACTACAATCATGCACAAATAGATTGTTTACTTTATTGTTATGATAGTTTCCATGGTAACTATGCATGAATATTACACATGGGTAAAATTTTTCCGGATGAGCAAATAGAGAGCTTCGACCTGATTACATTGAGTGTAAAATCACTTCTGTATCTTCTATAATAACGGAGATATGCGAGTTTGAAATTTTATATAATGTTTTTGTAAAACGTGATTCCAAGGATGTATTACATTGTTTCAACAATGAAAGTGGTTATTTGAAATCTCCACGACAACGACAACAAATCATGCACAAATAGATTGTTTACTTTATTGTTATGATAGTTTCCATGGTAACTATGCATGAATATTACACATTGGTAAAATTTTTCCGGATGAGCAAATAGAGAGCTTCGACCTGATTACATTGAGTGTAAAATCACTTCTGTATCTTCTATAGTAACAGAGATATGCGAGTTTGAAATTTTATTTAATGTTCTTGTAAAACGTGATTCCAACGATGTATTACATTGTTTCAACAATGAAAGTGGTTTTTTCAAATCTCCACGACAACGACTACAATCATGCACAAATAGATTGTTTACTTTATTGTTATGATAGTTTCCATGGTAACTAAGCATGAATATTACACATGGGTAAATTTTTTCCGGATGAGCCAATAGAGAGCTTCGACCTGATTACATTGAGTGTAAAATCACTTCTGTATCTTTTATAATAACGGAGATATGCGAGTTTGAAATTTTATATAATATTCTTGTAAAACGTGATTCCAAGGATGTATTACATTGTTTCAACAATGAAAGTGGTTATTTGAAATCTCCACGACAACGACTACAATCATGCACAAATAGATTGTTTACTTTATTGTAATGATAGTTTCCATGGTAACTATGCATGAATATTACACATGGGTAAAATTTTTCCGGATGAGCAAATAGAGAGCTTCGACCTGATTACGTTGAGTGTAAAATCACTTCTGTATCTTCTATAGTAACGCAGATATGCGAGTTTGAAATTTTATATAATGTTTTTGTAAAACGTGATTCCAAGGATGTATCACATTGTTTCAACAATGAAAGTGGTTATTTCAAATCTCCACGACAACGACAACAATCATGCACAAATAGATTGTTTACTTTACTGTTATGATAGTTTCCATGGTAACTAAGCATGAATATTACACATGGGTAAATTTTTTCCGGATGAGCCAATAGAGAGCTTCGACCTGATTACATTGAGTGTAAAATCACTTCTGTATCTTTTATAATAACGGAGATATGCGAGTTTGAAATTTTATATAATATTCTTGTAAAACGTGATTCCAAGGATGTATTACATTGTTTCAACAATGAAAGTGGTTATTTCAAATCTCCACGACAACGACTACAATCATGCACAAATAGATTGTTTACTTTATTGTTATGGTAGTTTCCATGGTAACTATGCATGAATATTACACATGGGTAAAATTTTTCCGGATGAGCAAATAGAGAGCTTCGACCTGATTACATTGAGTGTAAAATCACTTCTGTATCTTCTATAATAACGGAGATATGGGAGTTTGAAATTTTATATAATGTTTTTGTAAAACGTGATTCCAAGGATGTATTACATTGTTTCAACAATGAAAGTGCTTATTTGAAATCTCCACGACAACGACAACAAATCATGCACAAATAGATTGTTTACTTTATTGTTATGATAGTTTCCATGGTAACTATGCATGAATATTACACATGGCTAAAATTTTTCCGGATGAGCAAATAGAGAGCTTCGACCTGATTACATTGAGTGTAAAATCACTTCTGTATCTTCTATAATAACGGAGATATGCGAGTTTGAAATTTTATATAATGTTTTTGTAAAACGCGATTCCAAGGACGTATTACATTGTTTCAACAATGAAAGTGGTTATTTGAAATCTCCACGACAACGACTACAATCATGCACAAATAGATTGTTTACTTTATTGTAATGATAGTTTCCATGGTAACTATGCATGAATATTACACATGGGTAAAATATTTCCGGATGAGCAAATAGAGAGCTTCGACCTGATTACGTTGAGTGTAAAATCACTTCTGTATCTTCTATAGTAACGCAGATATGCGAGTTTGAAATTTTATATAATGTTTTTGTAAAACGTGATTCCAAGGATGTATCACATTGTTTCAACAATGAAAGTGGTTATTTCAAATCTCCACGACAACGACAACAATCATGCACAAATAGATTGTTTACTTTACTGTTATGATAGTTTCCATGGTAACTATGCATGAATATTACACATGGGTAAAATTTTTCCGGATGAGCAAATAGAGAGCTTCGACCTGATTACGTTGAGTGTAAAATCACTTCTGTATCTTCTATAGTAACGCAGATATGCGAGTTTGAAATTTTATATAATGTTTTTGTAAAACGTGATTCCAAGGATGTATCACATTGTTTCAACAATGAAAGTGGTTATTTCAAATCTCCACGACAACGACAACAATCATGCACAAATAGATTGTTTACTTTACTGTTATGATAGTTTCCATGGTAACTATGCATGAATATTACACATGGGTAAAATTTTTCCGGATGAGCAAATAGAGAGCTTCGACCTGATTACATTGAGTGTAAAATCACTTCTGTATCTTCTATAGTAACAGAGATATGCGAGTTTGAAATTTTATTTAATGTTCTTGTAAAACGTGATTCCAAGGATGTATTACATTGTTTCAACAATGAAAGTGGTTATTTCAAATCTCCACGACAACGACTACAATCATGCACAAAAAGATTGTTTACTTTATTGTTATGATAGTTTCCATAGTAACTAAGCATGAATATTACACATGTTTAAAATTTTTTCGGATGAGCCAATAGAGAGCTTCGACCTGATTACATTGAGTGTAAAATCACTTCTGTATCTTCTATAATAACGGAGATATGCGAGTTTGAAATTTTATATAATATTCTTGTAAAACGTGATTCCAAGGATGTATTACATTGTTTCAACAATGAAAGTGGTTATTTCAAATCTCCACGACAACGACTACAATCATGCACAAATAGATTGTTTACTTTATTGTTATGATAGTTTCCATGGTAACTATGCATGAATATTACACATGGGTAAAATTTTTCCGGATGAGCAAATAGAGAGCTACGACCTGATTACATTGAGTGTAAAATCACTTCTGTATCTTCTATAATAACGGAGATATGCGAGTTTGAAATTTTATATAATGTTTTTGTAAAACGTGATTCCAAGGATGTATTACATTGTTTCAACAATGAAAGTGGTTATTTGAAATCTCCACGACAACGACAACAAATCATGCACAAATAGATTGTTTACTTTATTGTTATGATAGTTTCCATGGTAACTATGCATGAATATTACACATGGCTAAAATTTTTCCGGATGAGCCAATAGAGAGCTTCGACCTGATTACATTGAGTGTAAAATCACTTCTGTATCTTTTATAATAACGGAGATATGCGAGTTTGAAATTTTATATAATGTTCTTGTAAAACGTGATTCCAAGGATGTATTACATTGTTTCAACAATGAAAGTGGTTATTTGAAATCTCCACGACAACGACTACAATCATGCACAAATAGATTGTTTACTTTATTGTTATGATAGTTTCCATGGTAACTATGCATGAATATTACACATTGGTAAAATTTTTCCGGATGAGCAAATAGAGAGCTTCGACCTGATTACATTGAGTGTAAAATCACTTCTGTATCTTCTATAGTAACAGAGATATGCGAGTTTGAAATTTTATTTAATGTTCTTGTAAAACGTGATTCCAACGATGTATTACATTGTTTCAACAATGAAAGTGGTTTTTTCAAATCTCCACGACAACGACTACAATCATGCACAAATAGATTGTTTACTTTATTGTTATGATAGTTTCCATGGTAACTAAGCATGAATATTACACATGGGTAAATTTTTTCCGGATGAGCCAATAGAGAGCTTCGACCTGATTACATTGAGTGTAAAATCACTTCTGTATCTTTTATAATAACGGAGATATGCGAGTTTGAAATTTTATATAATATTCTTGTAAAACGTGATTCCAAGGATGTATTACATTGTTTCAACAATGAAAGTGGTTATTTCAAATCTCCACGACAACGACTACAATCATGCACAAATAGATTGTTTACTTTATTGTTATGGTAGTTTCCATGGTAACTATGCATGAATATTACACATGGGTAAAATTTTTCCGGATGAGCAAATAGAGAGCTTCGACCTGATTACATTGAGTGTAAAATCACTTCTGTATCTTCTATAATAACGGAGATATGGGAGTTTGAAATTTTATATAATGTTTTTGTAAAACGTGATTCCAAGGATGTATTACATTGTTTCAACAATGAAAGTGGTTATTTGAAATCTCCACGACAACGACTACAATCATGCACAAATAGATTGTTTACTTTATTGTAATGATAGTTTCCATGGTAACTATGCATGAATATTACACATGGGTAAAATATTTCCGGATGAGCAAATAGAGAGCTTCGACCTGATTACGTTGAGTGTAAAATCACTTCTGTATCTTCTATAGTAACGCAGATATGCGAGTTTGAAATTTTATATAATGTTTTTGTAAAACGTGATTCCAAGGATGTATCACATTGTTTCAACAATGAAAGTGGTTATTTCAAATCTCCACGACAACGACAACAATCATGCACAAATAGATTGTTTACTTTACTGTTATGATAGTTTCCATGGTAACTATGCATGAATATTACACATGGGTAAAATTTTTCCGGATGAGCAAATAGAGAGCTTCGACCTGATTACGTTGAGTGTAAAATCACTTCTGTATCTTCTATAGTAACGCAGATATGCGAGTTTGAAATTTTATATAATGTTTTTGTAAAACGTGATTCCAAGGATGTATCACATTGTTTCAACAATGAAAGTGGTTATTTCAAATCTCCACGACAACGACAACAATCATGCACAAATAGATTGTTTACTTTACTGTTATGATAGTTTCCATGGTAACTATGCATGAATATTACACATGGGTAAAATTTTTCCGGATGAGCAAATAGAGAGCTTCGACCTGATTACATTGAGTGTAAAATCACTTCTGTATCTTCTATAGTAACAGAGATATGCGAGTTTGAAATTTTATTTAATGTTCTTGTAAAACGTGATTCCAAGGATGTATTACATTGTTTCAACAATGAAAGTGGTTATTTCAAATCTCCACGACAACGACTACAATCATGCACAAAAAGATTGTTTACTTTATTGTTATGATAGTTTCCATAGTAACTAAGCATGAATATTACACATGTTTAAAATTTTTTCGGATGAGCCAATAGAGAGCTTCGACCTGATTACATTGAGTGTAAAATCACTTCTGTATCTTCTATAATAACGGAGATATGCGAGTTTGAAATTTTATATAATATTCTTGTAAAACGTGATTCCAAGGATGTATTACATTGTTTCAACAATGAAAGTGGTTATTTCAAATCTCCACGACAACGACTACAATCATGCACAAATAGATTGTTTACTTTATTGTTATGATAGTTTCCATGGTAACTATGCATGAATATTACACATGGGTAAAATTTTTCCGGATGAGCAAATAGAGAGCTACGACCTGATTACATTGAGTGTAAAATCACTTCTGTATCTTCTATAATAACGGAGATATGCGAGTTTGAAATTTTATATAATGTTTTTGTAAAACGTGATTCCAAGGATGTATTACATTGTTTCAACAATGAAAGTGGTTATTTGAAATCTCCACGACAACGACAACAAATCATGCACAAATAGATTGTTTACTTTATTGTTATGATAGTTTCCATGGTAACTATGCATGAATATTACACATGGCTAAAATTTTTCCGGATGAGCCAATAGAGAGCTTCGACCTGATTACATTGAGTGTAAAATCACTTCTGTATCTTTTATAATAACGGAGATATGCGAGTTTGAAATTTTATATAATGTTCTTGTAAAACGTGATTCCAAGGATGTATTACATTGTTTCAACAATGAAAGTGGTTATTTGAAATCTCCACGACAACGACTACAATCATGCACAAATAGATTGTTTACTTTATTGTTATGATAGTTTCCATGGTAACTATGCATGAATATTACACATTGGTAAAATTTTTCCGGATGAGCAAATAGAGAGCTTCGACCTGATTACATTGAGTGTAAAATCACTTCTGTATCTTCTATAGTAACAGAGATATGCGAGTTTGAAATTTTATTTAATGTTCTTGTAAAACGTGATTCCAACGATGTATTACATTGTTTCAACAATGAAAGTGGTTTTTTCAAATCTCCACGACAACGACTACAATCATGCACAAATAGATTGTTTACTTTATTGTTATGATAGTTTCCATGGTAACTAAGCATGAATATTACACATGGGTAAATTTTTTCCGGATGAGCCAATAGAGAGCTTCGACCTGATTACATTGAGTGTAAAATCACTTCTGTATCTTTTATAATAACGGAGATATGCGAGTTTGAAATTTTATATAATATTCTTGTAAAACGTGATTCCAAGGATGTATTACATTGTTTCAACAATGAAAGTGGTTATTTCAAATCTCCACGACAACGACTACAATCATGCACAAATAGATTGTTTACTTTATTGTTATGGTAGTTTCCATGGTAACTATGCATGAATATTACACATGGGTAAAATTTTTCCGGATGAGCAAATAGAGAGCTTCGACCTGATTACATTGAGTGTAAAATCACTTCTGTATCTTCTATAATAACGGAGATATGGGAGTTTGAAATTTTATATAATGTTTTTGTAAAACGTGATTCCAAGGATGTATTACATTGTTTCAACAATGAAAGTGGTTATTTGAAATCTCCACGACAACGACTACAATCATGCACAAATAGATTGTTTACTTTATTGTAATGATAGTTTCCATGGTAACTATGCATGAATATTACACATGGGTAAAATATTTCCGGATGAGCAAATAGAGAGCTTCGACCTGATTACGTTGAGTGTAAAATCACTTCTGTATCTTCTATAGTAACGCAGATATGCGAGTTTGAAATTTTATATAATGTTTTTGTAAAACGTGATTCCAAGGATGTATCACATTGTT
Organism: Lepisma saccharinum; assembly: GCF_977018435.1. Classification (NCBI taxonomy): domain Eukaryota; kingdom Metazoa; phylum Arthropoda; class Insecta; order Zygentoma; family Lepismatidae; genus Lepisma; species Lepisma saccharinum. The sequence continues at coordinate 3,842,255 of NW_028142902.1, read as the reverse complement.
TCAACAATGAAAGTGGTTATTTCAAATCTCCACGACAACGACAACAATCATGCACAAATAGATTGTTTACTTTACTGTTATGATAGTTTCCATGGTAACTATGCATGAATATTACACATGGGTAAAATTTTTCCGGATGAGCAAATAGAGAGCTTCGACCTGATTACGTTGAGTGTAAAATCACTTCTGTATCTTCTATAGTAACGCAGATATGCGAGTTTGAAATTTTATATAATGTTTTTGTAAAACGTGATTCCAAGGATGTATCACATTGTTTCAACAATGAAAGTGGTTATTTCAAATCTCCACGACAACGACAACAATCATGCACAAATAGATTGTTTACTTTACTGTTATGATAGTTTCCATGGTAACTATGCATGAATATTACACATGGGTAAAATTTTTCCGGATGAGCCAATAGAGAGCTTCGACCTGATTACATTGAGTGTAAAATCACTTCTGTATCTTTTATAATAACGGAGATATGCGAGTTTGAAATTTTATATAATGTTCTTGTAAAACGTGATTCCAAGGATGTATTACATTGTTTCAACAATGAAAGTGGTTATTTGAAATCTCCACGACAACGACTACAATCATGCACAAATAGATTGTTTACTTTATTGTTATGATAGTTTCCATGGTAACTAAGCATGAATATTACACATGTCTAAAATTTTTCCGGATGAGCAAATAGAGAGCTTCGACCTGATTACATTGAGTGTAAAATCACTTCTGTATCTTCTATAGTAACAGAGATATGCGAGTTTGAAATTTTATTTAATGTTCTTGTAAAACGTGATTCCAAGGATGTATTACATTGTTTCAACAATGAAAGTGGTTATTTCAAATCTCCACGACAACGACTACAATCATGCACAAAAAGATTGTTTACTTTATTGTTATGATAGTTTCCATGGTAACTAAGCATGAATATTACACATGGGTAAATTTTTTCCGGATGAGCCAATAGAGAGCTTCGACCTGATTACATTGAGTGTAAAATCACTTCTGTATCTTCTATAATAACGGAGATATGCGAGTTTGAAATTTTATATAATGTTTTTGTAAAACGTGATTCCAAGGATGTATTACATTGTTTCAACAATGAAAGTGGTTATTTGAAATCTCCACGACAACGACAACAAATCATGCACAAATAGATTGTTTACTTTATTGTTATGATAGTTTCCATGGTAACTATGCATGAATATTACACATGGCTAAAATTTTTCCGGATGAGCCAATAGAGAGCTTCGACCTGATTACATTGAGTGTAAAATCACTTCTGTATCTTTTATAATAACGGAGATATGCGAGTTTGAAATTTTATATAATGTTCTTGTAAAACGTGATTCCAAGGATGTATTACATTGTTTCAACAATGAAAGTGGTTATTTGAAATCTCCACGACAACGACTACAATCATGCACAAATAGATTGTTTACTTTATTGTTATGATAGTTTCCATGGTAACTATGCATGAATATTACACATTGGTAAAATTTTTCCGGATGAGCAAATAGAGAGCTTCGACCTGATTACATTGAGTGTAAAATCACTTCTGTATCTTCTATAGTAACAGAGATATGCGAGTTTGAAATTTTATTTAATGTTCTTGTAAAACGTGATTCCAAGGATGTATTACATTGTTTCAACAATGAAAGTGGTTATTTGAAATCTCCACGACAACGACTACAATCATGCACAAATAGATTGTTAGTTTATTGTTATGATAGTTTCCATGGTAACTATGCATGAATATTACACATTGGTAAAATTTTTCCGGATGAGCCAATAGAGAGCTTCGACCTGATTACATTGAGTGTAAAATCACTTCTGTATCTTTTATAATAACGGAGATATGCGAGTTTGAAATTTTATATAATATTCTTGTAAAACGTGATTCCAAGGATGTATTACATTGTTTCAACAATGAAAGTGGTTATTTCAAATCTCCACGACAACGACTACAATCATGCACAAATAGATTGTTTACTTTATTGTTATGGTAGTTTCCATGGTAACTATGCATGAATATTACACATGGGTAAAATTTTTCCGGATGAGCAAATAGAGAGCTTCGACCTGATTACATTGAGTGTAAAATCACTTCTGTATCTTCTATAATAACGGAGATATGGGAGTTTGAAATTTTATATAATGTTTTTGTAAAACGTGATTCCAAGGATGTATCACATTGTTTCAACAATGAAAGTGGTTATTTCAAATCTCCACGACAACGACAACAATCATGCACAAATAGATTGTTTACTTTACTGTTATGATAGTTTCCATGGTAACTATGCATGAATATTACACATGGGTAAAATTTTTCCGGATGAGCCAATAGAGAGCTTCGACCTGATTACATTGAGTGTAAAATCACTTCTGTATCTTTTATAATAACGGAGATATGCGAGTTTGAAATTTTATATAATGTTCTTGTAAAACGTGATTCCAAGGATGTATTACATTGTTTCAACAATGAAAGTGGTTATTTGAAATCTCCACGACAACGACTACAATCATGCACAAATAGATTGTTTACTTTATTGTTATGATAGTTTCCATGGTAACTAAGCATGAATATTACACATGTCTAAAATTTTTCCGGATGAGCAAATAGAGAGCTTCGACCTGATTACATTGAGTGTAAAATCACTTCTGTATCTTCTATAGTAACAGAGATATGCGAGTTTGAAATTTTATTTAATGTTCTTGTAAAACGTGATTCCAAGGATGTATTACATTGTTTCAACAATGAAAGTGGTTATTTCAAATCTCCACGACAACGACTACAATCATGCACAAAAAGATTGTTTACTTTATTGTTATGATAGTTTCCATGGTAACTAAGCATGAATATTACACATGTTTAAAATTTTTTCGGATGAGCCAATAGAGAGCTTCGACCTGATTACATTGAGTGTAAAATCACTTCTGTATCTTCTATAATAACGGAGATATGCGAGTTTGAAATTTTATATAATATTCTTGTAAAACGTGATTCCAAGGATGTATTACATTGTTTCAACAATGAAAGTGGTTATTTCAAATCTCCACGACAACGACTACAATCATGCACAAATAGATTGTTTACTTTATTGTTATGATAGTTTCCATGGTAACTATGCATGAATATTACACATGGGTAAAATTTTTCCGGATGAGCAAATAGAGAGCTACGACCTGATTACATTGAGTGTAAAATCACTTCTGTATCTTCTATAATAACGGAGATATGCGAGTTTGAAATTTTATATAATGTTTTTGTAAAACGTGATTCCAAGGATGTATTACATTGTTTCAACAATGAAAGTGGTTATTTGAAATCTCCACGACAACGACAACAAATCATGCACAAATAGATTGTTTACTTTATTGTTATGATAGTTTCCATGGTAACTATGCATGAATATTACACATGGCTAAAATTTTTCCGGATGAGCCAATAGAGAGCTTCGACCTGATTACATTGAGTGTAAAATCACTTCTGTATCTTTTATAATAACGGAGATATGCGAGTTTGAAATTTTATATAATGTTCTTGTAAAACGTGATTCCAAGGATGTATTACATTGTTTCAACAATGAAAGTGGTTATTTGAAATCTCCACGACAACGACTACAATCATGCACAAATAGATTGTTTACTTTATTGTTATGATAGTTTCCATGGTAACTATGCATGAATATTACACATTGGTAAAATTTTTCCGGATGAGCAAATAGAGAGCTTCGACCTGATTACATTGAGTGTAAAATCACTTCTGTATCTTCTATAGTAACAGAGATATGCGAGTTTGAAATTTTATTTAATGTTCTTGTAAAACGTGATTCCAACGATGTATTACATTGTTTCAACAATGAAAGTGGTTTTTTCAAATCTCCACGACAACGACTACAATCATGCACAAATAGATTGTTTACTTTATTGTTATGATAGTTTCCATGGTAACTAAGCATGAATATTACACATGGGTAAATTTTTTCCGGATGAGCCAATAGAGAGCTTCGACCTGATTACATTGAGTGTAAAATCACTTCTGTATCTTTTATAATAACGGAGATATGCGAGTTTGAAATTTTATATAATATTCTTGTAAAACGTGATTCCAAGGATGTATTACATTGTTTCAACAATGAAAGTGGTTATTTCAAATCTCCACGACAACGACTACAATCATGCACAAATAGATTGTTTACTTTATTGTTATGGTAGTTTCCATGGTAACTATGCATGAATATTACACATGGGTAAAATATTTCCGGATGAGCAAATAGAGAGCTTCGACCTGATTACGTTGAGTGTAAAATCACTTCTGTATCTTCTATAGTAACGCAGATATGCGAGTTTGAAATTTTATATAATGTTTTTGTAAAACGTGATTCCAAGGATGTATCACATTGTTTCAACAATGAAAGTGGTTATTTCAAATCTCCACGACAACGACAACAATCATGCACAAATAGATTGTTTACTTTACTGTTATGATAGTTTCCATGGTAACTATGCATGAATATTACACATGGGTAAAATTTTTCCGGATGAGCAAATAGAGAGCTTCGACCTGATTACGTTGAGTGTAAAATCACTTCTGTATCTTCTATAGTAACGCAGATATGCGAGTTTGAAATTTTATATAATGTTTTTGTAAAACGTGATTCCAAGGATGTATCACATTGTTTCAACAATGAAAGTGGTTATTTCAAATCTCCACGACAACGACAACAATCATGCACAAATAGATTGTTTACTTTACTGTTATGATAGTTTCCATGGTAACTATGCATGAATATTACACATGGGTAAAATTTTTCCGGATGAGCCAATAGAGAGCTTCGACCTGATTACATTGAGTGTAAAATCACTTCTGTATCTTTTATAATAACGGAGATTTGCGAGTTTGAAATTTTATATAATGTTCTTGTAAAACGTGATTCCAAGGATGTATTACATTGTTTCAACAATGAAAGTGGTTATTTGAAATCTCCACGACAACGACTACAATCATGCACAAATAGATTGTTTACTTTATTGTTATGATAGTTTCCATGGTAACTAAGCATGAATATTACACATGTCTAAAATTTTTCCGGATGAGCAAATAGAGAGCTTCGACCTGATTACATTGAGTGTAAAATCACTTCTGTATCTTCTATAGTAACAGAGATATGCGAGTTTGAAATTTTATTTAATGTTCTTGTAAAACGTGATTCCAAGGATGTATTACATTGTTTCAACAATGAAAGTGGTTATTTCAAATCTCCACGACAACGACTACAATCATGCACAAAAAGATTGTTTACTTTATTGTTATGATAGTTTCCATGGTAACTAAGCATGAATATTACACATGGGTAAATTTTTTCCGGATGAGCCAATAGAGAGCTTCGACCTGATTACATTGAGTGTAAAATCACTTCTGTATCTTCTATAATAACGGAGATATGCGAGTTTGAAATTTTATATAATGTTTTTGTAAAACGTGATTCCAAGGATGTATTACATTGTTTCAACAATGAAAGTGGTTATTTGAAATCTCCACGACAACGACAACAAATCATGCACAAATAGATTGTTTACTTTATTGTTATGATAGTTTCCATGGTAACTATGCATGAATATTACACATGGCTAAAATTTTTCCGGATGAGCCAATAGAGAGCTTCGACCTGATTACATTGAGTGTAAAATCACTTCTGTATCTTTTATAATAACGGAGATATGCGAGTTTGAAATTTTATATAATGTTCTTGTAAAACGTGATTCCAAGGATGTATTACATTGTTTCAACAATGAAAGTGGTTATTTGAAATCTCCACGACAACGACTACAATCATGCACAAATAGATTGTTTACTTTATTGTTATGATAGTTTCCATGGTAACTATGCATGAATATTACACATTGGTAAAATTTTTCCGGATGAGCAAATAGAGAGCTTCGACCTGATTACATTGAGTGTAAAATCACTTCTGTATCTTCTATAGTAACAGAGATATGCGAGTTTGAAATTTTATTTAATGTTCTTGTAAAACGTGATTCCAAGGATGTATTACATTGTTTCAACAATGAAAGTGGTTATTTGAAATCTCCACGACAACGACTACAATCATGCACAAATAGATTGTTAGTTTATTGTTATGATAGTTTCCATGGTAACTATGCATGAATATTACACATTGGTAAAATTTTTCCGGATGAGCCAATAGAGAGCTTCGACCTGATTACATTGAGTGTAAAATCACTTCTGTATCTTTTATAATAACGGAGATATGCGAGTTTGAAATTTTATATAATATTCTTGTAAAACGTGATTCCAAGGATGTATTACATTGTTTCAACAATGAAAGTGGTTATTTCAAATCTCCACGACAACGACTACAATCATGCACAAATAGATTGTTTACTTTATTGTTATGGTAGTTTCCATGGTAACTATGCATGAATATTACACATGGGTAAAATTTTTCCGGATGAGCAAATAGAGAGCTTCGACCTGATTACATTGAGTGTAAAATCACTTCTGTATCTTCTATAATAACGGAGATATGGGAGTTTGAAATTTTATATAATGTTTTTGTAAAACGTGATTCCAAGGATGTATCACATTGTTTCAACAATGAAAGTGGTTATTTCAAATCTCCACGACAACGACAACAATCATGCACAAATAGATTGTTTACTTTACTGTTATGATAGTTTCCATGGTAACTATGCATGAATATTACACATGGGTAAAATTTTTCCGGATGAGCCAATAGAGAGCTTCGACCTGATTACATTGAGTGTAAAATCACTTCTGTATCTTTTATAATAACGGAGATATGCGAGTTTGAAATTTTATATAATGTTCTTGTAAAACGTGATTCCAAGGATGTATTACATTGTTTCAACAATGAAAGTGGTTATTTGAAATCTCCACGACAACGACTACAATCATGCACAAATAGATTGTTTACTTTATTGTTATGATAGTTTCCATGGTAACTAAGCATGAATATTACACATGTCTAAAATTTTTCCGGATGAGCAAATAGAGAGCTTCGACCTGATTACATTGAGTGTAAAATCACTTCTGTATCTTCTATAGTAACAGAGATATGCGAGTTTGAAATTTTATTTAATGTTCTTGTAAAACGTGATTCCAAGGATGTATTACATTGTTTCAACAATGAAAGTGGTTATTTCAAATCTCCACGACAACGACTACAATCATGCACAAAAAGATTGTTTACTTTATTGTTATGATAGTTTCCATGGTAACTAAGCATGAATATTACACATGTTTAAAATTTTTTCGGATGAGCCAATAGAGAGCTTCGACCTGATTACATTGAGTGTAAAATCACTTCTGTATCTTCTATAATAACGGAGATATGCGAGTTTGAAATTTTATATAATATTCTTGTAAAACGTGATTCCAAGGATGTATTACATTGTTTCAACAATGAAAGTGGTTATTTCAAATCTCCACGACAACGACTACAATCATGCACAAATAGATTGTTTACTTTATTGTTATGATAGTTTCCATGGTAACTATGCATGAATATTACACATGGGTAAAATTTTTCCGGATGAGCAAATAGAGAGCTTCGACCTGATTACATTGAGTGTAAAATCACTTCTGTATCTTCTATAATAACGGAGATATGCGAGTTTGAAATTTTATATAATGTTTTTGTAAAACGTGATTCCAAGGATGTATTACATTGTTTCAACAATGAAAGTGGTTATTTGAAATCTCCACGACAACGACAACAAATCATGCACAAATAGATTGTTTACTTTATTGTTATGATAGTTTCCATGGTAACTATGCATGAATATTACACATGGCTAAAATTTTTCCGGATGAGCCAATAGAGAGCTTCGACCTGATTACATTGAGTGTAAAATCACTTCTGTATCTTTTATAATAACGGAGATATGCGAGTTTGAAATTTTATATAATGTTCTTGTAAAACGTGATTCCAAGGATGTATTACATTGTTTCAACAATGAAAGTGGTTATTTGAAATCTCCACGACAACGACTACAATCATGCACAAATAGATTGTTTACTTTATTGTTATGATAGTTTCCATGGTAACTATGCATGAATATTACACATTGGTAAAATTTTTCCGGATGAGCAAATAGAGAGCTTCGACCTGATTACATTGAGTGTAAAATCACTTCTGTATCTTCTATAGTAACAGAGATATGCGAGTTTGAAATTTTATTTAATGTTCTTGTAAAACGTGATTCCAAGGATGTATTACATTGTTTCAACAATGAAAGTGGTTATTTGAAATCTCCACGACAACGACTACAATCATGCACAAATAGATTGTTTACTTTATTGTTATGATAGTTTCCATGGTAACTATGCATGAATATTACACATTGGTAAAATTTTTCCGGATGAGCCAATAGAGAGCTTCGACCTGATTACATTGAGTGTAAAATCACTTCTGTATCTTTTATAATAACGGAGATATGCGAGTTTGAAATTTTATATAATATTCTTGTAAAACGTGATTCCAAGGATGTATTACATTGTTTCAACAATGAAAGTGGTTATTTCAAATCTCCACGACAACGACTACAATCATGCACAAATAGATTGTTTACTTTATTGTTATGGTAGTTTCCATGGTAACTATGCATGAATATTACACATGGGTAAAATTTTTCCGGATGAGCAAATAGAGAGCTTCGACCTGATTACATTGAGTGTAAAATCACTTCTGTATCTTCTATAATAACGGAGATATGGGAGTTTGAAATTTTATATAATGTTTTTGTAAAACGTGATTCCAAGGATGTATCACATTGTTTCAACAATGAAAGTGGTTATTTCAAATCTCCACGACAACGACAACAATCATGCACAAATAGATTGTTTACTTTACTGTTATGATAGTTTCCATGGTAACTATGCATGAATATTACACATGGGTAAAATTTTTCCGGATGAGCCAATAGAGAGCTTCGACCTGATTACATTGAGTGTAAAATCACTTCTGTATCTTTTATAATAACGGAGATATGCGAGTTTGAAATTTTATATAATGTTCTTGTAAAACGTGATTCCAAGGATGTATTACATTGTTTCAACAATGAAAGTGGTTATTTGAAATCTCCACGACAACGACTACAATCATGCACAAATAGATTGTTTACTTTATTGTTATGATAGTTTCCATGGTAACTAAGCATGAATATTACACATGTCTAAAATTTTTCCGGATGAGCAAATAGAGAGCTTCGACCTGATTACATTGAGTGTAAAATCACTTCTGTATCTTCTATAGTAACAGAGATATGCGAGTTTGAAATTTTATTTAATGTTCTTGTAAAACGTGATTCCAAGGATGTATTACATTGTTTCAACAATGAAAGTGGTTATTTCAAATCTCCACGACAACGACTACAATCATGCACAAAAAGATTGTTTACTTTATTGTTATGATAGTTTCCATGGTAACTAAGCATGAATATTACACATGTTTAAAATTTTTTCGGATGAGCCAATAGAGAGCTTCGACCTGATTACATTGAGTGTAAAATCACTTCTGTATCTTCTATAATAACGGAGATATGCGAGTTTGAAATTTTATATAATATTCTTGTAAAACGTGATTCCAAGGATGTATTACATTGTTTCAACAATGAAAGTGGTTATTTCAAATCTCCACGACAACGACTACAATCATGCACAAATAGATTGTTTACTTTATTGTTATGATAGTTTCCATGGTAACTATGCATGAATATTACACATGGGTAAAATTTTTCCGGATGAGCAAATAGAGAGCTTCGACCTGATTACATTGAGTGTAAAATCACTTCTGTATCTTCTATAATAACGGAGATATGCGAGTTTGAAATTTTATATAATGTTTTTGTAAAACGTGATTCCAAGGATGTATTACATTGTTTCAACAATGAAAGTGGTTATTTGAAATCTCCACGACAACGACAACAAATCATGCACAAATAGATTGTTTACTTTATTGTTATGATAGTTTCCATGGTAACTATGCATGAATATTACACATGGCTAAAATTTTTCCGGATGAGCCAATAGAGAGCTTCGACCTGATTACATTGAGTGTAAAATCACTTCTGTATCTTTTATAATAACGGAGATATGCGAGTTTGAAATTTTATATAATGTTCTTGTAAAACGTGATTCCAAGGATGTATTACATTGTTTCAACAATGAAAGTGGTTATTTGAAATCTCCACGACAACGACTACAATCATGCACAAATAGATTGTTTACTTTATTGTTATGATAGTTTCCATGGTAACTATGCATGAATATTACACATTGGTAAAATTTTTCCGGATGAGCAAATAGAGAGCTTCGACCTCATTACATTGAGTGTAAAATCACTTCTGTATCTTCTATAGTAACAGAGATATGCGAGTTTGAAATTTTATTTAATGTTCTTGTAAAACGTGATTCCAAGGATGTATTACATTGTTTCAACAATGAAAGTGGTTATTTGAAATCTCCACGACAACGACTACAATCATGCACAAATAGATTGTTTACTTTATTGTTATGATAGTTTCCATGGTAACTATGCATGAATATTACACATGGCTAAAATTTTTCCGGATGAGCCAATAGAGAGCTTCGACCTGATTACATTGAGTGTAAAATCACTTCTGTATCTTCTATAATAACGGAGATATGCGAGTTTGAAATTTTATATAATGTTTTTGTAAAACGTGATTCCAAGGATGTATTACATTGTTTCAACAATGAAAGTGGTTATTTGAAATCTCCACGACAACGACAACAAATCATGCACAAATAGATTGTTTACTTTACTGTTATGATAGTTTCCATGGTAACTATGCATGAATATTACACATGGGTAAAATTTTTCCGGATGAGCCAATAGAGAGCTTCGACCTGATTACATTGAGTGTAAAATCACTTCTGTATCTTTTATAATAACGGAGATTTGCGAGTTTGAAATTTTATATAATGTTCTTGTAAAACGTGATTCCAAGGATGTATTACATTGTTTCAACAATGAAAGTGGTTATTTGAAATCTCCACGACAACGACTACAATCATGCACAAATAGATTGTTTACTTTATTGTTATGATAGTTTCCATGGTAACTAAGCATGAATATTACACATGTCTAAAATTTTTCCGGATGAGCAAATAGAGAGCTTCGACCTGATTACATTGAGTGTAAAATCACTTCTGTATCTTCTATAGTAACAGAGATATGCGAGTTTGAAATTTTATTTAATGTTCTTGTAAAACGTGATTCCAAGGATGTATTACATTGTTTCAACAATGAAAGTGGTTATTTCAAATCTCCACGACAACGACTACAATCATGCACAAAAAGATTGTTTACTTTATTGTTATGATAGTTTCCATGGTAACTAAGCATGAATATTACACATGGGTAAATTTTTTCCGGATGAGCCAATAGAGAGCTTCGACCTGATTACATTGAGTGTAAAATCACTTCTGTATCTTCTATAATAACGGAGATATGCGAGTTTGAAATTTTATATAATGTTTTTGTAAAACGTGATTCCAAGGATGTATTACATTGTTTCAACAATGAAAGTGGTTATTTGAAATCTCCACGACAACGACAACAAATCATGCACAAATAGATTGTTTACTTTATTGTTATGATAGTTTCCATGGTAACTATGCATGAATATTACACATGGCTAAAATTTTTCCGGATGAGCCAATAGAGAGCTTCGACCTGATTACATTGAGTGTAAAATCACTTCTGTATCTTTTATAATAACGGAGATATGCGAGTTTGAAATTTTATATAATGTTCTTGTAAAACGTGATTCCAAGGATGTATTACATTGTTTCAACAATGAAAGTGGTTATTTGAAATCTCCACGACAACGACTACAATCATGCACAAATAGATTGTTTACTTTATTGTTATGATAGTTTCCATGGTAACTATGCATGAATATTACACATTGGTAAAATTTTTCCGGATGAGCAAATAGAGAGCTTCGACCTGATTACATTGAGTGTAAAATCACTTCTGTATCTTCTATAGTAACAGAGATATGCGAGTTTGAAATTTTATTTAATGTTCTTGTAAAACGTGATTCCAAGGATGTATTACATTGTTTCAACAATGAAAGTGGTTATTTGAAATCTCCACGACAACGACTACAATCATGCACAAATAGATTGTTAGTTTATTGTTATGATAGTTTCCATGGTAACTATGCATGAATATTACACATTGGTAAAATTTTTCCGGATGAGCCAATAGAGAGCTTCGACCTGATTACATTGAGTGTAAAATCACTTCTGTATCTTTTATAATAACGGAGATATGCGAGTTTGAAATTTTATATAATATTCTTGTAAAACGTGATTCCAAGGATGTATTACATTGTTTCAACAATGAAAGTGGTTATTTCAAATCTCCACGACAACGACTACAATCATGCACAAATAGATTGTTTACTTTATTGTTATGGTAGTTTCCATGGTAACTATGCATGAATATTACACATGGGTAAAATTTTTCCGGATGAGCAAATAGAGAGCTTCGACCTGATTACATTGAGTGTAAAATCACTTCTGTATCTTCTATAATAACGGAGATATGGGAGTTTGAAATTTTATATAATGTTTTTGTAAAACGTGATTCCAAGGATGTATCACATTGTTTCAACAATGAAAGTGGTTATTTCAAATCTCCACGACAACGACAACAATCATGCACAAATAGATTGTTTACTTTACTGTTATGATAGTTTCCATGGTAACTATGCATGAATATTACACATGGGTAAAATTTTTCCGGATGAGCCAATAGAGAGCTTCGACCTGATTACATTGAGTGTAAAATCACTTCTGTATCTTTTATAATAACGGAGATATGCGAGTTTGAAATTTTATATAATGTTCTTGTAAAACGTGATTCCAAGGATGTATTACATTGTTTCAACAATGAAAGTGGTTATTTGAAATCTCCACGACAACGACTACAATCATGCACAAATAGATTGTTTACTTTATTGTTATGATAGTTTCCATGGTAACTAAGCATGAATATTACACATGTCTAAAATTTTTCCGGATGAGCAAATAGAGAGCTTCGACCTGATTACATTGAGTGTAAAATCACTTCTGTATCTTCTATAGTAACAGAGATATGCGAGTTTGAAATTTTATTTAATGTTCTTGTAAAACGTGATTCCAAGGATGTATTACATTGTTTCAACAATGAAAGTGGTTATTTCAAATCTCCACGACAACGACTACAATCATGCACAAAAAGATTGTTTACTTTATTGTTATGATAGTTTCCATGGTAACTAAGCATGAATATTACACATGTTTAAAATTTTTTCGGATGAGCCAATAGAGAGCTTCGACCTGATTACATTGAGTGTAAAATCACTTCTGTATCTTCTATAATAACGGAGATATGCGAGTTTGAAATTTTATATAATATTCTTGTAAAACGTGATTCCAAGGATGTATTACATTGTTTCAACAATGAAAGTGGTTATTTCAAATCTCCACGACAACGACTACAATCATGCACAAATAGATTGTTTACTTTATTGTTATGATAGTTTCCATGGTAACTATGCATGAATATTACACATGGGTAAAATTTTTCCGGATGAGCAAATAGAGAGCTTCGACCTGATTACATTGAGTGTAAAATCACTTCTGTATCTTCTATAATAACGGAGATATGCGAGTTTGAAATTTTATATAATGTTTTTGTAAAACGTGATTCCAAGGATGTATTACATTGTTTCAACAATGAAAGTGGTTATTTGAAATCTCCACGACAACGACAACAAATCATGCACAAATAGATTGTTTACTTTATTGTTATGATAGTTTCCATGGTAACTATGCATGAATATTACACATGGCTAAAATTTTTCCGGATGAGCCAATAGAGAGCTTCGACCTGATTACATTGAGTGTAAAATCACTTCTGTATCTTTTATAATAACGGAGATATGCGAGTTTGAAATTTTATATAATGTTCTTGTAAAACGTGATTCCAAGGATGTATTACATTGTTTCAACAATGAAAGTGGTTATTTGAAATCTCCACGACAACGACTACAATCATGCACAAATAGATTGTTTACTTTATTGTTATGATAGTTTCCATGGTAACTATGCATGAATATTACACATTGGTAAAATTTTTCCGGATGAGCAAATAGAGAGCTTCGACCTGATTACATTGAGTGTAAAATCACTTCTGTATCTTCTATAGTAACAGAGATATGCGAGTTTGAAATTTTATTTAATGTTCTTGTAAAACGTGATTCCAAGGATGTATTACATTGTTTCAACAATGAAAGTGGTTATTTGAAATCTCCACGACAACGACTACAATCATGCACAAATAGATTGTTTACTTTATTGTTATGATAGTTTCCATGGTAACTATGCATGAATATTACACATTGGTAAAATTTTTCCGGATGAGCCAATAGAGAGCTTCGACCTGATTACATTGAGTGTAAAATCACTTCTGTATCTTTTATAATAACGGAGATATGCGAGTTTGAAATTTTATATAATATTCTTGTAAAACGTGATTCCAAGGATGTATTACATTGTTTCAACAATGAAAGTGGTTATTTCAAATCTCCACGACAACGACTACAATCATGCACAAATAGATTGTTTACTTTATTGTTATGGTAGTTTCCATGGTAACTATGCATGAATATTACACATGGGTAAAATTTTTCCGGATGAGCAAATAGAGAGCTTCGACCTGATTACATTGAGTGTAAAATCACTTCTGTATCTTCTATAATAACGGAGATATGGGAGTTTGAAATTTTATATAATGTTTTTGTAAAACGTGATTCCAAGGATGTATCACATTGTTTCAACAATGAAAGTGGTTATTTCAAATCTCCACGACAACGACAACAATCATGCACAAATAGATTGTTTACTTTACTGTTATGATAGTTTCCATGGTAACTATGCATGAATATTACACATGGGTAAAATTTTTCCGGATGAGCCAATAGAGAGCTTCGACCTGATTACATTGAGTGTAAAATCACTTCTGTATCTTTTATAATAACGGAGATATGCGAGTTTGAAATTTTATATAATGTTCTTGTAAAACGTGATTCCAAGGATGTATTACATTGTTTCAACAATGAAAGTGGTTATTTGAAATCTCCACGACAACGACTACAATCATGCACAAATAGATTGTTTACTTTATTGTTATGATAGTTTCCATGGTAACTAAGCATGAATATTACACATGTCTAAAATTTTTCCGGATGAGCAAATAGAGAGCTTCGACCTGATTACATTGAGTGTAAAATCACTTCTGTATCTTCTATAGTAACAGAGATATGCGAGTTTGAAATTTTATTTAATGTTCTTGTAAAACGTGATTCCAAGGATGTATTACATTGTTTCAACAATGAAAGTGGTTATTTCAAATCTCCACGACAACGACTACAATCATGCACAAAAAGATTGTTTACTTTATTGTTATGATAGTTTCCATGGTAACTAAGCATGAATATTACACATGTTTAAAATTTTTTCGGATGAGCCAATAGAGAGCTTCGACCTGATTACATTGAGTGTAAAATCACTTCTGTATCTTCTATAATAACGGAGATATGCGAGTTTGAAATTTTATATAATATTCTTGTAAAACGTGATTCCAAGGATGTATTACATTGTTTCAACAATGAAAGTGGTTATTTCAAATCTCCACGACAACGACTACAATCATGCACAAATAGATTGTTTACTTTATTGTTATGATAGTTTCCATGGTAACTATGCATGAATATTACACATGGGTAAAATTTTTCCGGATGAGCAAATAGAGAGCTTCGACCTGATTACATTGAGTGTAAAATCACTTCTGTATCTTCTATAATAACGGAGATATGCGAGTTTGAAATTTTATATAATGTTTTTGTAAAACGTGATTCCAAGGATGTATTACATTGTTTCAACAATGAAAGTGGTTATTTGAAATCTCCACGACAACGACAACAAATCATGCACAAATAGATTGTTTACTTTATTGTTATGATAGTTTCCATGGTAACTATGCATGAATATTACACATGGCTAAAATTTTTCCGGATGAGCCAATAGAGAGCTTCGACCTGATTACATTGAGTGTAAAATCACTTCTGTATCTTTTATAATAACGGAGATATGCGAGTTTGAAATTTTATATAATGTTCTTGTAAAACGTGATTCCAAGGATGTATTACATTGTTTCAACAATGAAAGTGGTTATTTGAAATCTCCACGACAACGACTACAATCATGCACAAATAGATTGTTTACTTTATTGTTATGATAGTTTCCATGGTAACTATGCATGAATATTACACATTGGTAAAATTTTTCCGGATGAGCAAATAGAGAGCTTCGACCTCATTACATTGAGTGTAAAATCACTTCTGTATCTTCTATAGTAACAGAGATATGCGAGTTTGAAATTTTATTTAATGTTCTTGTAAAACGTGATTCCAAGGATGTATTACATTGTTTCAACAATGAAAGTGGTTATTTGAAATCTCCACGACAACGACTACAATCATGCACAAATAGATTGTTTACTTTATTGTTATGATAGTTTCCATGGTAACTATGCATGAATATTACACATGGCTAAAATTTTTCCGGATGAGCCAATAGAGAGCTTCGACCTGATTACATTGAGTGTAAAATCACTTCTGTATCTTCTATAATAACGGAGATATGCGAGTTTGAAATTTTATATAATGTTTTTGTAAAACGTGATTCCAAGGATGTATTACATTGTTTCAACAATGAAAGTGGTTATTTGAAATCTCCACGACAACGACAACAAATCATGCACAAATAGATTGTTTACTTTATTGTTATGATAGTTTCCATGGTAACTATGCATGAATATTACACATGGCTAAAATTTTTCCGGATGAGCCAATAGAGAGCTTCGACCTGATTACATTGAGTGTAAAATCACTTCTGTATCTTTTATAATAACGGAGATATGCGAGTTTGAAATTTTATATAATGTTCTTGTAAAACGTGATTCCAAGGATGTATTACATTGTTTCAACAATGAAAGTGGTTATTTGAAATCTCCACGACAACGACTACAATCATGCACAAATAGATTGTTTACTTTATTGTTATGATAGTTTCCATGGTAACTATGCATGAATATTACACATTGGTAAAATTTTTCCGGATGAGCAAATAGAGAGCTTCGACCTGATTACATTGAGTGTAAAATCACTTCTGTATCTTCTATAGTAACAGAGATATGCGAGTTTGAAATTTTATTTAATGTTCTTGTAAAACGTGATTCCAAGGATGTATTACATTGTTTCAACAATGAAAGTGGTTATTTGAAATCTCCACGACAACGACTACAATCATGCACAAATAGATTGTTAGTTTATTGTTATGATAGTTTCCATGGTAACTATGCATGAATATTACACATTGGTAAAATTTTTCCGGATGAGCCAATAGAGAGCTTCGACCTGATTACATTGAGTGTAAAATCACTTCTGTATCTTTTATAATAACGGAGATATGCGAGTTTGAAATTTTATATAATATTCTTGTAAAACGTGATTCCAAGGATGTATTACATTGTTTCAACAATGAAAGTGGTTATTTCAAATCTCCACGACAACGACTACAATCATGCACAAATAGATTGTTTACTTTATTGTTATGGTAGTTTCCATGGTAACTATGCATGAATATTACACATGGGTAAAATTTTTCCGGATGAGCAAATAGAGAGCTTCGACCTGATTACATTGAGTGTAAAATCACTTCTGTATCTTCTATAATAACGGAGATATGGGAGTTTGAAATTTTATATAATGTTTTTGTAAAACGTGATTCCAAGGATGTATCACATTGTTTCAACAATGAAAGTGGTTATTTCAAATCTCCACGACAACGACAACAATCATGCACAAATAGATTGTTTACTTTACTGTTATGATAGTTTCCATGGTAACTATGCATGAATATTACACATGGGTAAAATTTTTCCGGATGAGCCAATAGAGAGCTTCGACCTGATTACATTGAGTGTAAAATCACTTCTGTATCTTTTATAATAACGGAGATATGCGAGTTTGAAATTTTATATAATGTTCTTGTAAAACGTGATTCCAAGGATGTATTACATTGTTTCAACAATGAAAGTGGTTATTTGAAATCTCCACGACAACGACTACAATCATGCACAAATAGATTGTTTACTTTATTGTTATGATAGTTTCCATGGTAACTAAGCATGAATATTACACATGTCTAAAATTTTTCCGGATGAGCAAATAGAGAGCTTCGACCTGATTACATTGAGTGTAAAATCACTTCTGTATCTTCTATAGTAACAGAGATATGCGAGTTTGAAATTTTATTTAATGTTCTTGTAAAACGTGATTCCAAGGATGTATTACATTGTTTCAACAATGAAAGTGGTTATTTCAAATCTCCACGACAACGACTACAATCATGCACAAAAAGATTGTTTACTTTATTGTTATGATAGTTTCCATGGTAACTAAGCATGAATATTACACATGTTTAAAATTTTTTCGGATGAGCCAATAGAGAGCTTCGACCTGATTACATTGAGTGTAAAATCACTTCTGTATCTTCTATAATAACGGAGATATGCGAGTTTGAAATTTTATATAATATTCTTGTAAAACGTGATTCCAAGGATG
The DNA here is from genome assembly GCF_977018435.1 of Lepisma saccharinum. NCBI lineage: Eukaryota > Metazoa > Arthropoda > Insecta > Zygentoma > Lepismatidae > Lepisma > Lepisma saccharinum. The sequence goes on along the minus strand of NW_028142902.1, from coordinate 3,823,493 downwards.
TATTACATTGTTTCAACAATGAAAGTGGTTATTTCAAATCTCCACGACAACGACTACAATCATGCACAAATAGATTGTTTACTTTATTGTTATGATAGTTTCCATGGTAACTATGCATGAATATTACACATGGGTAAAATTTTTCCGGATGAGCAAATAGAGAGCTTCGACCTGATTACATTGAGTGTAAAATCACTTCTGTATCTTCTATAATAACGGAGATATGCGAGTTTGAAATTTTATATAATGTTTTTGTAAAACGTGATTCCAAGGATGTATTACATTGTTTCAACAATGAAAGTGGTTATTTGAAATCTCCACGACAACGACAACAAATCATGCACAAATAGATTGTTTACTTTATTGTTATGATAGTTTCCATGGTAACTATGCATGAATATTACACATGGCTAAAATTTTTCCGGATGAGCCAATAGAGAGCTTCGACCTGATTACATTGAGTGTAAAATCACTTCTGTATCTTTTATAATAACGGAGATATGCGAGTTTGAAATTTTATATAATGTTCTTGTAAAACGTGATTCCAAGGATGTATTACATTGTTTCAACAATGAAAGTGGTTATTTGAAATCTCCACGACAACGACTACAATCATGCACAAATAGATTGTTTACTTTATTGTTATGATAGTTTCCATGGTAACTATGCATGAATATTACACATTGGTAAAATTTTTCCGGATGAGCAAATAGAGAGCTTCGACCTGATTACATTGAGTGTAAAATCACTTCTGTATCTTCTATAGTAACAGAGATATGCGAGTTTGAAATTTTATTTAATGTTCTTGTAAAACGTGATTCCAAGGATGTATTACATTGTTTCAACAATGAAAGTGGTTATTTGAAATCTCCACGACAACGACTACAATCATGCACAAATAGATTGTTTACTTTATTGTTATGATAGTTTCCATGGTAACTATGCATGAATATTACACATTGGTAAAATTTTTCCGGATGAGCCAATAGAGAGCTTCGACCTGATTACATTGAGTGTAAAATCACTTCTGTATCTTTTATAATAACGGAGATATGCGAGTTTGAAATTTTATATAATATTCTTGTAAAACGTGATTCCAAGGATGTATTACATTGTTTCAACAATGAAAGTGGTTATTTCAAATCTCCACGACAACGACTACAATCATGCACAAATAGATTGTTTACTTTATTGTTATGGTAGTTTCCATGGTAACTATGCATGAATATTACACATGGGTAAAATTTTTCCGGATGAGCAAATAGAGAGCTTCGACCTGATTACATTGAGTGTAAAATCACTTCTGTATCTTCTATAATAACGGAGATATGGGAGTTTGAAATTTTATATAATGTTTTTGTAAAACGTGATTCCAAGGATGTATCACATTGTTTCAACAATGAAAGTGGTTATTTCAAATCTCCACGACAACGACAACAATCATGCACAAATAGATTGTTTACTTTACTGTTATGATAGTTTCCATGGTAACTATGCATGAATATTACACATGGGTAAAATTTTTCCGGATGAGCCAATAGAGAGCTTCGACCTGATTACATTGAGTGTAAAATCACTTCTGTATCTTTTATAATAACGGAGATATGCGAGTTTGAAATTTTATATAATGTTCTTGTAAAACGTGATTCCAAGGATGTATTACATTGTTTCAACAATGAAAGTGGTTATTTGAAATCTCCACGACAACGACTACAATCATGCACAAATAGATTGTTTACTTTATTGTTATGATAGTTTCCATGGTAACTAAGCATGAATATTACACATGTCTAAAATTTTTCCGGATGAGCAAATAGAGAGCTTCGACCTGATTACATTGAGTGTAAAATCACTTCTGTATCTTCTATAGTAACAGAGATATGCGAGTTTGAAATTTTATTTAATGTTCTTGTAAAACGTGATTCCAAGGATGTATTACATTGTTTCAACAATGAAAGTGGTTATTTCAAATCTCCACGACAACGACTACAATCATGCACAAAAAGATTGTTTACTTTATTGTTATGATAGTTTCCATGGTAACTAAGCATGAATATTACACATGTTTAAAATTTTTTCGGATGAGCCAATAGAGAGCTTCGACCTGATTACATTGAGTGTAAAATCACTTCTGTATCTTCTATAATAACGGAGATATGCGAGTTTGAAATTTTATATAATATTCTTGTAAAACGTGATTCCAAGGATGTATTACATTGTTTCAACAATGAAAGTGGTTATTTCAAATCTCCACGACAACGACTACAATCATGCACAAATAGATTGTTTACTTTATTGTTATGATAGTTTCCATGGTAACTATGCATGAATATTACACATGGGTAAAATTTTTCCGGATGAGCAAATAGAGAGCTTCGACCTGATTACATTGAGTGTAAAATCACTTCTGTATCTTCTATAATAACGGAGATATGCGAGTTTGAAATTTTATATAATGTTTTTGTAAAACGTGATTCCAAGGATGTATTACATTGTTTCAACAATGAAAGTGGTTATTTGAAATCTCCACGACAACGACAACAAATCATGCACAAATAGATTGTTTACTTTATTGTTATGATAGTTTCCATGGTAACTATGCATGAATATTACACATGGCTAAAATTTTTCCGGATGAGCCAATAGAGAGCTTCGACCTGATTACATTGAGTGTAAAATCACTTCTGTATCTTTTATAATAACGGAGATATGCGAGTTTGAAATTTTATATAATGTTCTTGTAAAACGTGATTCCAAGGATGTATTACATTGTTTCAACAATGAAAGTGGTTATTTGAAATCTCCACGACAACGACTACAATCATGCACAAATAGATTGTTTACTTTATTGTTATGATAGTTTCCATGGTAACTATGCATGAATATTACACATTGGTAAAATTTTTCCGGATGAGCAAATAGAGAGCTTCGACCTGATTACATTGAGTGTAAAATCACTTCTGTATCTTCTATAGTAACAGAGATATGCGAGTTTGAAATTTTATTTAATGTTCTTGTAAAACGTGATTCCAAGGATGTATTACATTGTTTCAACAATGAAAGTGGTTATTTGAAATCTCCACGACAACGACTACAATCATGCACAAATAGATTGTTTACTTTATTGTTATGATAGTTTCCATGGTAACTATGCATGAATATTACACATTGGTAAAATTTTTCCGGATGAGCCAATAGAGAGCTTCGACCTGATTACATTGAGTGTAAAATCACTTCTGTATCTTTTATAATAACGGAGATATGCGAGTTTGAAATTTTATATAATATTCTTGTAAAACGTGATTCCAAGGATGTATTACATTGTTTCAACAATGAAAGTGGTTATTTCAAATCTCCACGACAACGACTACAATCATGCACAAATAGATTGTTTACTTTATTGTTATGGTAGTTTCCATGGTAACTATGCATGAATATTACACATGGGTAAAATTTTTCCGGATGAGCAAATAGAGAGCTTCGACCTGATTACATTGAGTGTAAAATCACTTCTGTATCTTCTATAATAACGGAGATATGGGAGTTTGAAATTTTATATAATGTTTTTGTAAAACGTGATTCCAAGGATGTATCACATTGTTTCAACAATGAAAGTGGTTATTTCAAATCTCCACGACAACGACAACAATCATGCACAAATAGATTGTTTACTTTACTGTTATGATAGTTTCCATGGTAACTATGCATGAATATTACACATGGGTAAAATTTTTCCGGATGAGCCAATAGAGAGCTTCGACCTGATTACATTGAGTGTAAAATCACTTCTGTATCTTTTATAATAACGGAGATATGCGAGTTTGAAATTTTATATAATGTTCTTGTAAAACGTGATTCCAAGGATGTATTACATTGTTTCAACAATGAAAGTGGTTATTTGAAATCTCCACGACAACGACTACAATCATGCACAAATAGATTGTTTACTTTATTGTTATGATAGTTTCCATGGTAACTAAGCATGAATATTACACATGTCTAAAATTTTTCCGGATGAGCAAATAGAGAGCTTCGACCTGATTACATTGAGTGTAAAATCACTTCTGTATCTTCTATAGTAACAGAGATATGCGAGTTTGAAATTTTATTTAATGTTCTTGTAAAACGTGATTCCAAGGATGTATTACATTGTTTCAACAATGAAAGTGGTTATTTCAAATCTCCACGACAACGACTACAATCATGCACAAAAAGATTGTTTACTTTATTGTTATGATAGTTTCCATGGTAACTAAGCATGAATATTACACATGTTTAAAATTTTTTCGGATGAGCCAATAGAGAGCTTCGACCTGATTACATTGAGTGTAAAATCACTTCTGTATCTTCTATAATAACGGAGATATGCGAGTTTGAAATTTTATATAATATTCTTGTAAAACGTGATTCCAAGGATGTATTACATTGTTTCAACAATGAAAGTGGTTATTTCAAATCTCCACGACAACGACTACAATCATGCACAAATAGATTGTTTACTTTATTGTTATGGTAGTTTCCATGGTAACTATGCATGAATATTACACATGGGTAAAATTTTTCCGGATGAGCAAATAGAGAGCTTCGACCTGATTACATTGAGTGTAAAATCACTTCTGTATCTTCTATAATAACGGAGATATGCGAGTTTGAAATTTTATATAATGTTTTTGTAAAACGTGATTCCAAGGATGTATTACATTGTTTCAACAATGAAAGTGGTTATTTGAAATCTCCACGACAACGACAACAAATCATGCACAAATAGATTGTTTACTTTATTGTTATGATAGTTTCCATGGTAACTATGCATGAATATTACACATGGCTAAAATTTTTCCGGATGAGCCAATAGAGAGCTTCGACCTGATTACATTGAGTGTAAAATCACTTCTGTATCTTTTATAATAACGGAGATATGCGAGTTTGAAATTTTATGTAATGTTCTTGTAAAACTTGATTCCAAGGATGTATTACATTGTTTCAACAATGAAAGTGGTTATTTGAAATCTCCACGACAACGACTACAATCATGCACAAATAGATTGTTTACTTTATTGTTATGATAGTTTCCATGGTAACTATGCATGAATATTACACATTGGTAAAATTTTTCCGGATGAGCAAATAGAGAGCTTCGACCTGATTACATTGAGTGTAAAATCACTTCTGTATCTTCTATAATAACGGAGATATGCGAGTTTGAAATTTTATATAATGTTTTTGTAAAACGTGATTCCAAGGATGTATTACATTGTTTCAACAATGAAAGTGGTTATTTGAAATCTCCACGACAACGACTACAATCATGCACAAATAGATTGTTTACTTTATTGTTATGATAGTTTCCATGGTAACTATGCATGAATATTACACATTGGTAAAATTTTTCCGGATGAGCAAATAGAGAGCTTCGACCTGATTACATTGAGTGTAAAATCACTTCTGTATCTTCTATAGTAACAGAGATATGCGAGTTTGAAATTTTATTTAATGTTCTTGTAAAACGTGATTCCAAGGATGTATTACATTGTTTCAACAATGAAAGTGGTTATTTGAAATCTCCACGACAACGACTACAATCATGCACAAATAGATTGTTTACTTTATTGTTATGATAGTTTCCATGGTAACTATGCATGAATATTACACATTGGTAAAATTTTTCCGGATGAGCCAATAGAGAGCTTCGACCTGATTACATTGAGTGTAAAATCACTTCTGTATCTTTTATAATAACGGAGATATGCGAGTTTGAAATTTTATATAATATTCTTGTAAAACGTGATTCCAAGGATGTATTACATTGTTTCAACAATGAAAGTGGTTATTTGAAATCTCCACGACAACGACTACAATCATGCACAAATAGATTGTTTACTTTATTGTTATGGTAGTTTCCATGGTAACTATGCATGAATATTACACATGGGTAAAATTTTTCCGGATGAGCCAATAGAGAGCTTCGACCTGATTACATTGAGTGTAAAATCACTTCTGTATCTTTTATAATAACGGAGATATGCGAGTTTGAAATTTTATATAATGTTCTTGTAAAACGTGATTCCAAGGATGTATTACATTGTTTCAACAATGAAAGTGGTTATTTGAAATCTCCACGACAACGACTACAATCATGCACAAATAGATTGTTTACTTTATTGTTATGATAGTTTCCATGGTAACTAAGCATGAATATTACACATGTCTAAAATTTTTCCGGATGAGCAAATAGAGAGCTTCGACCTGATTACATTGAGTGTAAAATCACTTCTGTATCTTCTATAGTAACAGAGATATGCGAGTTTGAAATTTTATTTAATGTTCTTGTAAAACGTGATTCCAAGGATGTATTACATTGTTTCAACAATGAAAGTGGTTATTTCAAATCTCCACGACAACGACTACAATCATGCACAAAAAGATTGTTTACTTTATTGTTATGATAGTTTCCATGGTAACTAAGCATGAATATTACACATGTTTAAAATTTTTTCGGATGAGCCAATAGAGAGCTTCGACCTGATTACATTGAGTGTAAAATCACTTCTGTATCTTCTATAATAACGGAGATATGCGAGTTTGAAATTTTATATAATATTCTTGTAAAACGTGATTCCAAGGATGTATTACATTGTTTCAACAATGAAAGTGGTTATTTCAAATCTCCACGACAACGACTACAATCATGCACAAATAGATTGTTTACTTTATTGTTATGGTAGTTTCCATGGTAACTATGCATGAATATTACACATGGGTAAAATTTTTCCGGATGAGCAAATAGAGAGCTTCGACCTGATTACATTGAGTGTAAAATCACTTCTGTATCTTCTATAATAACGGAGATATGCGAGTTTGAAATTTTATATAATGTTTTTGTAAAACGTGATTCCAAGGATGTATTACATTGTTTCAACAATGAAAGTGGTTATTTGAAATCTCCACGACAACGACAACAAATCATGCACAAATAGATTGTTTACTTTATTGTTATGATAGTTTCCATGGTAACTATGCATGAATATTACACATGGCTAAAATTTTTCCGGATGAGCCAATAGAGAGCTTCGACCTGATTACATTGAGTGTAAAATCACTTCTGTATCTTTTATAATAACGGAGATATGCGAGTTTGAAATTTTATGTAATGTTCTTGTAAAACTTGATTCCAAGGATGTATTACATTGTTTCAACAATGAAAGTGGTTATTTGAAATCTCCACGACAACGACTACAATCATGCACAAATAGATTGTTTACTTTATTGTTATGATAGTTTCCATGGTAACTATGCATGAATATTACACATTGGTAAAATTTTTCCGGATGAGCAAATAGAGAGCTTCGACCTGATTACATTGAGTGTAAAATCACTTCTGTATCTTCTATAATAACGGAGATATGCGAGTTTGAAATTTTATATAATGTTTTTGTAAAACGTGATTCCAAGGATGTATTACATTGTTTCAACAATGAAAGTGGTTATTTGAAATCTCCACGACAACGACTACAATCATGCACAAATAGATTGTTTACTTTATTGTTATGATAGTTTCCATGGTAACTATGCATGAATATTACACATTGGTAAAATTTTTCCGGATGAGCAAATAGAGAGCTTCGACCTGATTACATTGAGTGTAAAATCACTTCTGTATCTTCTATAGTAACAGAGATATGCGAGTTTGAAATTTTATTTAATGTTCTTGTAAAACGTGATTCCAAGGATGTATTACATTGTTTCAACAATGAAAGTGGTTATTTGAAATCTCCACGACAACGACTACAATCATGCACAAATAGATTGTTTACTTTATTGTTATGATAGTTTCCATGGTAACTATGCATGAATATTACACATTGGTAAAATTTTTCCGGATGAGCCAATAGAGAGCTTCGACCTGATTACATTGAGTGTAAAATCACTTCTGTATCTTTTATAATAACGGAGATATGCGAGTTTGAAATTTTATATAATATTCTTGTAAAACGTGATTCCAAGGATGTATTACATTGTTTCAACAATGAAAGTGGTTATTTGAAATCTCCACGACAACGACTACAATCATGCACAAATAGATTGTTTACTTTATTGTTATGGTAGTTTCCATGGTAACTATGCATGAATATTACACATTGGTAAAATTTTTCCGGATGAGCCAATAGAGAGCTTCGACCTGATTACATTGAGTGTAAAATCACTTCTGTATCTTTTATAATAACGGAGATATGCGAGTTTGAAATTTTATATAATATTCTTGTAAAACGTGATTCCAAGGATGTATTACATTGTTTCAACAATGAAAGTGGTTATTTCAAATCTCCACGACAACGACTACAATCATGCACAAATAGATTGTTTACTTTATTGTTATGGTAGTTTCCATGGTAACTATGCATGAATATTACACATGGGTAAAATTTTTCCGGATGAGCAAATAGAGAGCTTCGACCTGATTACATTGAGTGTAAAATCACTTCTGTATCTTCTATAATAACGGAGATATGCGAGTTTGAAATTTTATATAATGTTTTTGTAAAACGTGATTCCAAGGATGTATTACATTGTTTCAACAATGAAAGTGGTTATTTGAAATCTCCACGACAACGACAACAAATCATGCACAAATAGATTGTTTACTTTATTGTTATGATAGTTTCCATGGTAACTATGCATGAATATTACACATGGCTAAAATTTTTCCGGATGAGCCAATAGAGAGCTTCGACCTGATTACATTGAGTGTAAAATCACTTCTGTATCTTTTATAATAACGGAGATATGCGAGTTTGAAATTTTATGTAATGTTCTTGTAAAACTTGATTCCAAGGATGTATTACATTGTTTCAACAATGAAAGTGGTTATTTGAAATCTCCACGACAACGACTACAATCATGCACAAATAGATTGTTTACTTTATTGTTATGATAGTTTCCATGGTAACTATGCATGAATATTACACATTGGTAAAATTTTTCCGGATGAGCAAATAGAGAGCTTCGACCTGATTACATTGAGTGTAAAATCACTTCTGTATCTTCTATAATAACGGAGATATGCGAGTTTGAAATTTTATATAATGTTTTTGTAAAACGTGATTCCAAGGATGTATTACATTGTTTCAACAATGAAAGTGGTTATTTGAAATCTCCACGACAACGACTACAATCATGCACAAATAGATTGTTTACTTTATTGTTATGATAGTTTCCATGGTAACTATGCATGAATATTACACATTGGTAAAATTTTTCCGGATGAGCAAATAGAGAGCTTCGACCTGATTACATTGAGTGTAAAATCACTTCTGTATCTTCTATAGTAACAGAGATATGCGAGTTTGAAATTTTATTTAATGTTCTTGTAAAACGTGATTCCAAGGATGTATTACATTGTTTCAACAATGAAAGTGGTTATTTGAAATCTCCACGACAACGACTACAATCATGCACAAATAGATTGTTTACTTTATTGTTATGATAGTTTCCATGGTAACTATGCATGAATATTACACATTGGTAAAATTTTTCCGGATGAGCCAATAGAGAGCTTCGACCTGATTACATTGAGTGTAAAATCACTTCTGTATCTTTTATAATAACGGAGATATGCGAGTTTGAAATTTTATATAATATTCTTGTAAAACGTGATTCCAAGGATGTATTACATTGTTTCAACAATGAAAGTGGTTATTTCAAATCTCCACGACAACGACTACAATCATGCACAAATAGATTGTTTACTTTATTGTTATGGTAGTTTCCATGGTAACTATGCATGAATATTACACATGGGTAAAATTTTTCCGGATGAGCAAATAGAGAGCTTCGACCTGATTACATTGAGTGTAAAATCACTTCTGTATCTTCTATAATAACGGAGATATGGGAGTTTGAAATTTTATATAATGTTTTTGTAAAACGTGATTCCAAGGATGTATCACATTGTTTCAACAATGAAAGTGGTTATTTCAAATCTCCACGACAACGACAACAATCATGCACAAATAGATTGTTTACTTTACTGTTATGATAGTTTCCATGGTAACTATGCATGAATATTACACATGGGTAAAATTTTTCCGGATGAGCCAATAGAGAGCTTCGACCTGATTACATTGAGTGTAAAATCACTTCTGTATCTTTTATAATAACGGAGATATGCGAGTTTGAAATTTTATATAATGTTCTTGTAAAACGTGATTCCAAGGATGTATTACATTGTTTCAACAATGAAAGTGGTTATTTGAAATCTCCACGACAACGACTACAATCATGCACAAATAGATTGTTTACTTTATTGTTATGATAGTTTCCATGGTAACTAAGCATGAATATTACACATGTCTAAAATTTTTCCGGATGAGCAAATAGAGAGCTTCGACCTGATTACATTGAGTGTAAAATCACTTCTGTATCTTCTATAGTAACAGAGATATGCGAGTTTGAAATTTTATTTAATGTTCTTGTAAAACGTGATTCCAAGGATGTATTACATTGTTTCAACAATGAAAGTGGTTATTTCAAATCTCCACGACAACGACTACAATCATGCACAAAAAGATTGTTTACTTTATTGTTATGATAGTTTCCATGGTAACTAAGCATGAATATTACACATGTTTAAAATTTTTTCGGATGAGCCAATAGAGAGCTTCGACCTGATTACATTGAGTGTAAAATCACTTCTGTATCTTCTATAATAACGGAGATATGCGAGTTTGAAATTTTATATAATATTCTTGTAAAACGTGATTCCAAGGATGTATTACATTGTTTCAACAATGAAAGTGGTTATTTCAAATCTCCACGACAACGACTACAATCATGCACAAATAGATTGTTTACTTTATTGTTATGATAGTTTCCATGGTAACTATGCATGAATATTACACATGGCTAAAATTTTTCCGGATGAGCCAATAGAGAGCTTCGACCTGATTACATTGAGTGTAAAATCACTTCTGTATCTTTTATAATAACGGAGATATGCGAGTTTGAAATTTTATATAATGTTCTTGTAAAACGTGATTCCAAGGATGTATTACATTGTTTCAACAATGAAAGTGGTTATTTGAAATCTCCACGACAACGACTACAATCATGCACAAATAGATTGTTTACTTTATTGTTATGATAGTTTCCATGGTAACTATGCATGAATATTACACATTGGTAAAATTTTTCCGGATGAGCAAATAGAGAGCTTCGACCTGATTACATTGAGTGTAAAATCACTTCTGTATCTTCTATAGTAACAGAGATATGCGAGTTTGAAATTTTATTTAATGTTCTTGTAAAACGTGATTCCAACGATGTATTACATTGTTTCAACAATGAAAGTGGTTTTTTCAAATCTCCACGACAACGACTACAATCATGCACAAATAGATTGTTTACTTTATTGTTATGATAGTTTCCATGGTAACTAAGCATGAATATTACACATGGGTAAATTTTTTCCGGATGAGCCAATAGAGAGCTTCGACCTGATTACATTGAGTGTAAAATCACTTCTGTATCTTTTATAATAACGGAGATATGCGAGTTTGAAATTTTATATAATATTCTTGTAAAACGTGATTCCAAGGATGTATTACATTGTTTCAACAATGAAAGTGGTTATTTCAAATCTCCACGACAACGACTACAATCATGCACAAATAGATTGTTTACTTTATTGTTATGGTAGTTTCCATGGTAACTATGCATGAATATTACACATGGGTAAAATTTTTCCGGATGAGCAAATAGAGAGCTTCGACCTGATTACATTGAGTGTAAAATCACTTCTGTATCTTCTATAATAACGGAGATATGGGAGTTTGAAATTTTATATAATGTTTTTGTAAAACGTGATTCCAAGGATGTATCACATTGTTTCAACAATGAAAGTGGTTATTTCAAATCTCCACGACAACGACAACAATCATGCACAAATAGATTGTTTACTTTACTGTTATGATAGTTTCCATGGTAACTAAGCATGAATATTACACATGTCTAAAATTTTTCCGGATGAGCAAATAGAGAGCTTCGACCTGATTACATTGAGTGTAAAATCACTTCTGTATCTTCTATAGTAACAGAGATATGCGAGTTTGAAATTTTATTTAATGTTCTTGTAAAACGTGATTCCAAGGATGTATTACATTGTTTCAACAATGAAAGTGGTTATTTCAAATCTCCACGACAACGACTACAATCATGCACAAAAAGATTGTTTACTTTATTGTTATGATAGTTTCCATGGTAACTAAGCATGAATATTACACATGTTTAAAATTTTTTCGGATGAGCCAATAGAGAGCTTCGACCTGATTACATTGAGTGTAAAATCACTTCTGTATCTTCTATAATAACGGAGATATGCGAGTTTGAAATTTTATATAATATTCTTGTAAAACGTGATTCCAAGGATGTATTACATTGTTTCAACAATGAAAGTGGTTATTTCAAATCTCCACGACAACGACTACAATCATGCACAAATAGATTGTTTACTTTATTGTTATGGTAGTTTCCATGGTAACTATGCATGAATATTACACATGGGTAAAATTTTTCCGGATGAGCAAATAGAGAGCTTCGACCTGATTACATTGAGTGTAAAATCACTTCTGTATCTTCTATAATAACGGAGATATGCGAGTTTGAAATTTTATATAATGTTTTTGTAAAACGTGATTCCAAGGATGTATTACATTGTTTCAACAATGAAAGTGGTTATTTGAAATCTCCACGACAACGACAACAAATCATGCACAAATAGATTGTTTACTTTATTGTTATGATAGTTTCCATGGTAACTATGCATGAATATTACACATGGCTAAAATTTTTCCGGATGAGCCAATAGAGAGCTTCGACCTGATTACATTGAGTGTAAAATCACTTCTGTATCTTTTATAATAACGGAGATATGCGAGTTTGAAATTTTATGTAATGTTCTTGTAAAACTTGATTCCAAGGATGTATTACATTGTTTCAACAATGAAAGTGGTTATTTGAAATCTCCACGACAACGACTACAATCATGCACAAATAGATTGTTTACTTTATTGTTATGATAGTTTCCATGGTAACTATGCATGAATATTACACATTGGTAAAATTTTTCCGGATGAGCAAATAGAGAGCTTCGACCTGATTACATTGAGTGTAAAATCACTTCTGTATCTTCTATAATAACGGAGATATGCGAGTTTGAAATTTTATATAATGTTTTTGTAAAACGTGATTCCAAGGATGTATTACATTGTTTCAACAATGAAAGTGGTTATTTGAAATCTCCACGACAACGACTACAATCATGCACAAATAGATTGTTTACTTTATTGTTATGATAGTTTCCATGGTAACTATGCATGAATATTACACATTGGTAAAATTTTTCCGGATGAGCAAATAGAGAGCTTCGACCTGATTACATTGAGTGTAAAATCACTTCTGTATCTTCTATAGTAACAGAGATATGCGAGTTTGAAATTTTATTTAATGTTCTTGTAAAACGTGATTCCAAGGATGTATTACATTGTTTCAACAATGAAAGTGGTTATTTGAAATCTCCACGACAACGACTACAATCATGCACAAATAGATTGTTTACTTTATTGTTATGATAGTTTCCATGGTAACTATGCATGAATATTACACATTGGTAAAATTTTTCCGGATGAGCCAATAGAGAGCTTCGACCTGATTACATTGAGTGTAAAATCACTTCTGTATCTTTTATAATAACGGAGATATGCGAGTTTGAAATTTTATATAATGTTCTTGTAAAACGTGATTCCAAGGATGTATTACATTGTTTCAACAATGAAAGTGGTTATTTGAAATCTCCACGACAACGACTACAATCATGCACAAATAGATTGTTTACTTTATTGTTATGATAGTTTCCATGGTAACTAAGCATGAATATTACACATGTCTAAAATTTTTCCGGATGAGCAAATAGAGAGCTTCGACCTGATTACATTGAGTGTAAAATCACTTCTGTATCTTCTATAGTAACAGAGATATGCGAGTTTGAAATTTTATTTAATGTTCTTGTAAAACGTGATTCCAAGGATGTATTACATTGTTTCAACAATGAAAGTGGTTATTTCAAATCTCCACGACAACGACTACAATCATGCACAAAAAGATTGTTTACTTTATTGTTATGATAGTTTCCATGGTAACTAAGCATGAATATTACACATGTTTAAAATTTTTTCGGATGAGCCAATAGAGAGCTTCGACCTGATTACATTGAGTGTAAAATCACTTCTGTATCTTCTATAATAACGGAGATATGCGAGTTTGAAATTTTATATAATATTCTTGTAAAACGTGATTCCAAGGATGTATTACATTGTTTCAACAATGAAAGTGGTTATTTCAAATCTCCACGACAACGACTACAATCATGCACAAATAGATTGTTTACTTTATTGTTATGATAGTTTCCATGGTAACTATGCATGAATATTACACATGGGTAAAATTTTTCCGGATGAGCAAATAGAGAGCTTCGACCTGATTACATTGAGTGTAAAATCACTTCTGTATCTTCTATAATAACGGAGATATGCGAGTTTGAAATTTTATATAATGTTTTTGTAAAACGTGATTCCAAGGATGTATTACATTGTTTCAACAATGAAAGTGGTTATTTGAAATCTCCACGACAACGACAACAAATCATGCACAAATAGATTGTTTACTTTATTGTTATGATAGTTTCCATGGTAACTATGCATGAATATTACACATGGCTAAAATTTTTCCGGATGAGCCAATAGAGAGCTTCGACCTGATTACATTGAGTGTAAAATCACTTCTGTATCTTTTATAATAACGGAGATATGCGAGTTTGAAATTTTATATAATGTTCTTGTAAAACGTGATTCCAAGGATGTATTACATTGTTTCAACAATGAAAGTGGTTATTTGAAATCTCCACGACAACGACTACAATCATGCACAAATAGATTGTTTACTTTATTGTTATGATAGTTTCCATGGTAACTATGCATGAATATTACACATTGGTAAAATTTTTCCGGATGAGCAAATAGAGAGCTTCGACCTGATTACATTGAGTGTAAAATCACTTCTGTATCTTCTATAGTAACAGAGATATGCGAGTTTGAAATTTTATTTAATGTTCTTGTAAAACGTGATTCCAACGATGTATTACATTGTTTCAACAATGAAAGTGGTTTTTTCAAATCTCCACGACAACGACTACAATCATGCACAAATAGATTGTTTACTTTATTGTTATGATAGTTTCCATGGTAACTAAGCATGAATATTACACATGGGTAAATTTTTTCCGGATGAGCCAATAGAGAGCTTCGACCTGATTACATTGAGTGTAAAATCACTTCTGTATCTTTTATAATAACGGAGATATGCGAGTTTGAAATTTTATATAATATTCTTGTAAAACGTGATTCCAAGGATGTATTACATTGTTTCAACAATGAAAGTGGTTATTTCAAATCTCCACGACAACGACTACAATCATGCACAAATAGATTGTTTACTTTATTGTTATGGTAGTTTCCATGGTAACTATGCATGAATATTACACATGGGTAAAATTTTTCCGGATGAGCAAATAGAGAGCTTCGACCTGATTACATTGAGTGTAAAATCACTTCTGTATCTTCTATAATAACGGAGATATGGGAGTTTGAAATTTTATATAATGTTTTTGTAAAACGTGATTCCAAGGATGTATCACATTGTTTCAACAATGAAAGTGGTTATTTCAAATCTCCACGACAACGACAACAATCATGCACAAATAGATTGTTTACTTTACTGTTATGATAGTTTCCATGGTAACTAAGCATGAATATTACACATGTCTAAAATTTTTCCGGATGAGCAAATAGAGAGCTTCGACCTGATTACATTGAGTGTAAAATCACTTCTGTATCTTCTATAGTAACAGAGATATGCGAGTTTGAAATTTTATTTAATGTTCTTGTAAAACGTGATTCCAAGGATGTATTACATTGTTTCAACAATGAAAGTGGTTATTTCAAATCTCCACGACAACGACTACAATCATGCACAAAAAGATTGTTTACTTTATTGTTATGATAGTTTCCATGGTAACTAAGCATGAATATTACACATGTTTAAAATTTTTTCGGATGAGCCAATAGAGAGCTTCGACCTGATTACATTGAGTGTAAAATCACTTCTGTATCTTCTATAATAACGGAGATATGCGAGTTTGAAATTTTATATAATATTCTTGTAAAACGTGATTCCAAGGATGTATTACATTGTTTCAACAATGAAAGTGGTTATTTCAAATCTCCACGACAACGACTACAATCATGCACAAATAGATTGTTTACTTTATTGTTATGGTAGTTTCCATGGTAACTATGCATGAATATTACACATGGGTAAAATTTTTCCGGATGAGCAAATAGAGAGCTTCGACCTGATTACATTGAGTGTAAAATCACTTCTGTATCTTCTATAATAACGGAGATATGCGAGTTTGAAATTTTATATAATGTTTTTGTAAAACGTGATTCCAAGGATGTATTACATTGTTTCAACAATGAAAGTGGTTATTTGAAATCTCCACGACAACGACAACAAATCATGCACAAATAGATTGTTTACTTTATTGTTATGATAGTTTCCATGGTAACTATGCATGAATATTACACATGGCTAAAATTTTTCCGGATGAGCCAATAGAGAGCTTCGACCTGATTACATTGAGTGTAAAATCACTTCTGTATCTTTTATAATAACGGAGATATGCGAGTTTGAAATTTTATGTAATGTTCTTGTAAAACTTGATTCCAAGGATGTATTACATTGTTTCAACAATGAAAGTGGTTATTTGAAATCTCCACGACAACGACTACAATCATGCACAAATAGATTGTTTACTTTATTGTTATGATAGTTTCCATGGTAACTATGCATGAATATTACACATTGGTAAAATTTTTCCGGATGAGCAAATAGAGAGCTTCGACCTGATTACATTGAGTGTAAAATCACTTCTGTATCTTCTATAATAACGGAGATATGCGAGTTTGAAATTTTATATAATGTTTTTGTAAAACGTGATTCCAAGGATGTATTACATTGTTTCAACAATGAAAGTGGTTATTTGAAATCTCCACGACAACGACTACAATCATGCACAAATAGATTGTTTACTTTATTGTTATGATAGTTTCCATGGTAACTATGCATGAATATTACACATTGGTAAAATTTTTCCGGATGAGCAAATAGAGAGCTTCGACCTGATTACATTGAGTGTAAAATCACTTCTGTATCTTCTATAGTAACAGAGATATGCGAGTTTGAAATTTTATTTAATGTTCTTGTAAAACGTGATTCCAAGGATGTATTACATTGTTTCAACAATGAAAGTGGTTATTTGAAATCTCCACGACAACGACTACAATCATGCACAAATAGATTGTTTACTTTATTGTTATGATAGTTTCCATGGTAACTATGCATGAATATTACACATTGGTAAAATTTTTCCGGATGAGCCAATAGAGAGCTTCGACCTGATTACATTGAGTGTAAAATCACTTCTGTATCTTTTATAATAACGGAGATATGCGAGTTTGAAATTTTATATAATATTCTTGTAAAACGTGATTCCAAGGATGTATTACATTGTTTCAACAATGAAAGTGGTTATTTCAAATCTCCACGACAACGACTACAATCATGCACAAATAGATTGTTTACTTTATTGTTATGGTAGTTTCCATGGTAACTATGCATGAATATTACACATGGGTAAAATTTTTCCGGATGAGCAAATAGAGAGCTTCGACCTGATTACATTGAGTGTAAAATCACTTCTGTATCTTCTATAATAACGGAGATATGGGAGTTTGAAATTTTATATAATGTTTTTGTAAAACGTGATTCCAAGGATGTATCACATTGTTTCAACAATGAAAGTGGTTATTTCAAATCTCCACGACAACGACAACAATCATGCACAAATAGATTGTTTACTTTACTGTTATGATAGTTTCCATGGTAACTATGCATGAATATTACACATGGGTAAAATTTTTCCGGATGAGCCAATAGAGAGCTTCGACCTGATTACATTGAGTGTAAAATCACTTCTGTATCTTTTATAATAACGGAGATATGCGAGTTTGAAATTTTATATAATGTTCTTGTAAAACGTGATTCCAAGGATGTATTACATTGTTTCAACAATGAAAGTGGTTATTTGAAATCTCCACGACAACGACTACAATCATGCACAAATAGATTGTTTACTTTATTGTTATGATAGTTTCCATGGTAACTAAGCATGAATATTACACATGTCTAAAATTTTTCCGGATGAGCAAATAGAGAGCTTCGACCTGATTACATTGAGTGTAAAATCACTTCTGTATCTTCTATAGTAACAGAGATATGCGAGTTTGAAATTTTATTTAATGTTCTTGTAAAACGTGATTCCAAGGATGTATTACATTGTTTCAACAATGAAAGTGGTTATTTCAAATCTCCACGACAACGACTACAATCATGCACAAAAAGATTGTTTACTTTATTGTTATGATAGTTTCCATGGTAACTAAGCATGAATATTACACATGTTTAAAATTTTTTCGGATGAGCCAATAGAGAGCTTCGACCTGATTACATTGAGTGTAAAATCACTTCTGTATCTTCTATAATAACGGAGATATGCGAGTTTGAAATTTTATATAATGTTTTTGTAAAACGTGATTCCAAGGATGTATTACATTGTTTCAACAATGAAAGTGGTTATTTGAAATCTCCACGACAACGACAACAAATCATGCACAAATAGATTGTTTACTTTATTGTTATGATAGTTTCCATGGTAACTATGCATGAATATTACACATGGCTAAAATTTTTCCGGATGAGCCAATAGAGAGCTTCGACCTGATTACATTGAGTGTAAAATCACTTCTGTATCTTTTATAATAACGGAGATATGCGAGTTTGAAATTTTATATAATGTTCTTGTAAAACGTGATTCCAAGGATGTATTACATTGTTTCAACAATGAAAGTGGTTATTTGAAATCTCCACGACAACGACTACAATCATGCACAAATAGATTGTTTACTTTATTGTTATGATAGTTTCCATGGTAACTATGCATGAATATTACACATTGGTAAAATTTTTCCGGATGAGCAAATAGAGAGCTTCGACCTGATTACATTGAGTGTAAAATCACTTCTGTATCTTCTATAGTAACAGAGATATGCGAGTTTGAAATTTTATTTAATGTTCTTGTAAAACGTGATTCCAACGATGTATTACATTGTTTCAACAATGAAAGTGGTTTTTTCAAATCTCCACGACAACGACTACAATCATGCACAAATAGATTGTTTACTTTATTGTTATGATAGTTTCCATGGTAACTAAGCATGAATATTACACATGGGTAAATTTTTTCCGGATGAGCCAATAGAGAGCTTCGACCTGATTACATTGAGTGTAAAATCACTTCTGTATCTTTTATAATAACGGAGATATGCGAGTTTGAAATTTTATATAATATTCTTGTAAAACGTGATTCCAAGGATGTATTACATTGTTTCAACAATGAAAGTGGTTATTTCAAATCTCCACGACAACGACTACAATCATGCACAAATAGATTGTTTACTTTATTGTTATGGTAGTTTCCATGGTAACTATGCATGAATATTACACATGGGTAAAATTTTTCCGGATGAGCAAATAGAGAGCTTCGACCTGATTACATTGAGTGTAAAATCACTTCTGTATCTTCTATAATAACGGAGATATGGGAGTTTGAAATTTTATATAATGTTTTTGTAAAACGTGATTCCAAGGATGTATCACATTGTTTCAACAATGAAAGTGGTTATTTCAAATCTCCACGACAACGACAACAATCATGCACAAATAGATTGTTTACTTTACTGTTATGATAGTTTCCATGGTAACTATGCATGAATATTACACATGGGTAAAATTTTTCCGGATGAGCCAATAGAGAGCTTCGACCTGATTACATTGAGTGTAAAATCACTTCTGTATCTTTTATAATAACGGAGATATGCGAGTTTGAAATTTTATATAATGTTCTTGTAAAACGTGATTCCAAGGATGTATTACATTGTTTCAACAATGAAAGTGGTTATTTGAAATCTCCACGACAACGACTACAATCATGCACAAATAGATTGTTTACTTTATTGTTATGATAGTTTCCATGGTAACTAAGCATGAATATTACACATGTCTAAAATTTTTCCGGATGAGCAAATAGAGAGCTTCGACCTGATTACATTGAGTGTAAAATCACTTCTGTATCTTCTATAGTAACAGAGATATGCGAGTTTGAAATTTTATTTAATGTTCTTGTAAAACGTGATTCCAAGGATGTATTACATTGTTTCAACAATGAAAGTGGTTATTTCAAATCTCCACGACAACGACTACAATCATGCACAAAAAGATTGTTTACTTTATTGTTATGATAGTTTCCATGGTAACTAAGCATGAATATTACACATGTTTAAAATTTTTTCGGATGAGCCAATAGAGAGCTTCGACCTGATTACATTGAGTGTAAAATCACTTCTGTATCTTCTATAATAACGGAGATATGCGAGTTTGAAATTTTATATAATATTCTTGTAAAACGTGATTCCAAGGATGTATTACATTGTTTCAACAATGAAAGTGGTTATTTCAAATCTCCACGACAACGACTACAATCATGCACAAATAGATTGTTTACTTTATTGTTATGATAGTTTCCATGGTAACTATGCATGAATATTACACATGGGTAAAATTTTTCCGGATGAGCAAATAGAGAGCTTCGACCTGATTACATTGAGTGTAAAATCACTTCTGTATCTTCTATAATAACGGAGATATGCGAGTTTGAAATTTTATATAATGTTTTTGTAAAACGTGATTCCAAGGATGTATTACATTGTTTCAACAATGAAAGTGGTTATTTGAAATCTCCACGACAACGACAACAAATCATGCACAAATAGATTGTTTACTTTATTGTTATGATAGTTTCCATGGTAACTATGCATGAATATTACACATGGCTAAAATTTTTCCGGATGAGCCAATAGAGAGCTTCGACCTGATTACATTGAGTGTAAAATCACTTCTGTATCTTTTATAATAACGGAGATATGCGAGTTTGAAATTTTATATAATGTTCTTGTAAAACGTGATTCCAAGGATGTATTACATTGTTTCAACAATGAAAGTGGTTATTTGAAATCTCCACGACAACGACTACAATCATGCACAAATAGATTGTTTACTTTATTGTTATGATAGTTTCCATGGTAACTATGCGTGAATATTACACATTGGTAAAATTTTTCCGGATGAGCAAATAGAGAGCTTCGACCTGATTACATTGAGTGTAAAATCACTTCTGTATCTTCTATAGTAACAGAGATATGCGAGTTTGAAATTTTATTTAATGTTCTTGTAAAACGTGATTCCAACGATGTATTACATTGTTTCAACAATGAAAGTGGTTTTTTCAAATCTCCACGACAACGACTACAATCATGCACAAATAGATTGTTTACTTTATTGTTATGATAGTTTCCATGGTAACTAAGCATGAATATTACACATGGGTAAATTTTTTCCGGATGAGCCAATAGAGAGCTTCGACCTGATTACATTGAGTGTAAAATCACTTCTGTATCTTTTATAATAACGGAGATATGCGAGTTTGAAATTTTATATAATATTCTTGTAAAACGTGATTCCAAGGATGTATTACATTGTTTCAACAATGAAAGTGGTTATTTCAAATCTCCACGACAACGACTACAATCATGCACAAATAGATTGTTTACTTTATTGTTATGGTAGTTTCCATGGTAACTATGCATGAATATTACACATGTCTAAAATTTTTCCGGATGAGCAAATAGAGAGCTTCGACCTGATTACATTGAGTGTAAAATCACTTCTGTATGTTCTATAGTAACAGAGATATGCGAGTTTGAAATTTTATTTAATGTTCTTGTAAAACGTGATTCCAAGGATGTATTACATTGTTTCAACAATGAAAGTGGTTATTTCAAATCTCCACGACAACGACTACAATCATGCACAAAAAGATTGTTTACTTTATTGTTATGATAGTTTCCATGGTAACTAAGCATGAATATTACACATGTTTAAAATTTTTTCGGATGAGCCAATAGAGAGCTTCGACCTGATTACATTGAGTGTAAAATCACTTCTGTATCTTCTATAATAACGGAGATATGCGAGTTTGAAATTTTATATAATATTCTTGTAAAACGTGATTCCAAGGATGTATTACATTGTTTCAACAATGAAAGTGGTTATTTCAAATCTCCACGACAACGACTACAATCATGCACAAATAGATTGTTTACTTTATTGTTATGATAGTTTCCATGGTAACTATGCATGAATATTACACATGGCTAAAATTTTTCCGGATGAGCCAATAGAGAGCTTCGACCTGATTACATTGAGTGTAAAATCACTTCTGTATCTTTTATAATAACGGAGATATGCGAGTTTGAAATTTTATATAATGTTCTTGTAAAACGTGATTCCAAGGATGTATTACATTGTTTCAACAATGAAAGTGGTTATTTGAAATCTCCACGACAACGACTACAATCATGCACAAATAGATTGTTTACTTTATTGTTATGATAGTTTCCATGGTAACTATGCATGAATATTACACATTGGTAAAATTTTTCCGGATGAGCAAATAGAGAGCTTCGACCTGATTACATTGAGTGTAAAATCACTTCTGTATCTTCTATAGTAACAGAGATATGCGAGTTTGAAATTTTATTTAATGTTCTTGTAAAACGTGATTCCAACGATGTATTACATTGTTTCAACAATGAAAGTGGTTATTTGAAATCTCCACGACAACGACAACAAATCATGCACAAATAGATTGTTTACTTTATTGTTATGATAGTTTCCATGGTAACTATGCATGAATATTACACATGGCTAAAATTTTTCCGGATGAGCCAATAGAGAGCTTCGACCTGATTACATTGAGTGTAAAATCACTTCTGTATCTTTTATAATAACGGAGATATGCGAGTTTGAAATTTTATATAATGTTCTTGTAAAACGTGATTCCAAGGATGTATTACATTGTTTCAACAATGAAAGTGGTTATTTGAAATCTCCACGACAACGACTACAATCATGCACAAATAGATTGTTTACTTTATTGTTATGATAGTTTCCATGGTAACTATGCGTGAATATTACACATTGGTAAAATTTTTCCGGATGAGCAAATAGAGAGCTTCGACCTGATTACATTGAGTGTAAAATCACTTCTGTATCTTCTATAGTAACAGAGATATGCGAGTTTGAAATTTTATTTAATGTTCTTGTAAAACGTGATTCCAACGATGTATTACATTGTTTCAACAATGAAAGTGGTTTTTTCAAATCTCCACGACAACGACTACAATCATGCACAAATAGATTGTTTACTTTATTGTTATGATAGTTTCCATGGTAACTAAGCATGAATATTACACATGGGTAAATTTTTTCCGGATGAGCCAATAGAGAGCTTCGACCTGATTACATTGAGTGTAAAATCACTTCTGTATCTTTTATAATAACGGAGATATGCGAGTTTGAAATTTTATATAATATTCTTGTAAAACGTGATTCCAAGGATGTATTACATTGTTTCAACAATGAAAGTGGTTATTTCAAATCTCCACGACAACGACTACAATCATGCACAAATAGATTGTTTACTTTATTGTTATGGTAGTTTCCATGGTAACTATGCATGAATATTACACATGTCTAAAATTTTTCCGGATGAGCAAATAGAGAGCTTCGACCTGATTACATTGAGTGTAAAATCACTTCTGTATGTTCTATAGTAACAGAGATATGCGAGTTTGAAATTTTATTTAATGTTCTTGTAAAACGTGATTCCAAGGATGTATTACATTGTTTCAACAATGAAAGTGGTTATTTCAAATCTCCACGACAACGACTACAATCATGCACAAAAAGATTGTTTACTTTATTGTTATGATAGTTTCCATGGTAACTAAGCATGAATATTACACATGTTTAAAATTTTTTCGGATGAGCCAATAGAGAGCTTCGACCTGATTACATTGAGTGTAAAATCACTTCTGTATCTTCTATAATAACGGAGATATGCGAGTTTGAAATTTTATATAATATTCTTGTAAAACGTGATTCCAAGGATGTATTACATTGTTTCAACAATGAAAGTGGTTATTTCAAATCTCCACGACAACGACTACAATCATGCACAAATAGATTGTTTACTTTATTGTTATGATAGTTTCCATGGTAACTATGCATGAATATTACACATGGCTAAAATTTTTCCGGATGAGCCAATAGAGAGCTTCGACCTGATTACATTGAGTGTAAAATCACTTCTGTATCTTTTATAATAACGGAGATATGCGAGTTTGAAATTTTATATAATGTTCTTGTAAAACGTGATTCCAAGGATGTATTACATTGTTTCAACAATGAAAGTGGTTATTTGAAATCTCCACGACAACGACTACAATCATGCACAAATAGATTGTTTACTTTATTGTTATGATAGTTTCCATGGTAACTATGCATGAATATTACACATTGGTAAAATTTTTCCGGATGAGCAAATAGAGAGCTTCGACCTGATTACATTGAGTGTAAAATCACTTCTGTATCTTCTATAGTAACAGAGATATGCGAGTTTGAAATTTTATTTAATGTTCTTGTAAAACGTGATTCCAACGATGTATTACATTGTTTCAACAATGAAAGTGGTTTTTTCAAATCTCCACGACAACGACTACAATCATGCACAAATAGATTGTTTACTTTATTGTTATGATAGTTTCCATGGTAACTAAGCATGAATATTACACATGGGTAAATTTTTTCCGGATGAGCCAATAGAGAGCTTCGACCTGATTACATTGAGTGTAAAATCACTTCTGTATCTTTTATAATAACGGAGATATGCGAGTTTGAAATTTTATATAATATTCTTGTAAAACGTGATTCCAAGGATGTATTACATTGTTTCAACAATGAAAGTGGTTATTTGAAATCTCCACGACAACGACTACAATCATGCACAAATAGATTGTTTACTTTATTGTAATGATAGTTTCCATGGTAACTATGCATGAATATTACACATGGGTAAAATTTTTCCGGATGAGCAAATAGAGAGCTTCGACCTGATTACGTTGAGTGTAAAATCACTTCTGTATCTTCTATAGTAACGCAGATATGCGAGTTTGAAATTTTATATAATGTTTTTGTAAAACGTGATTCCAAGGATGTATCACATTGTTTCAACAATGAAAGTGGTTATTTCAAATCTCCACGACAACGACTACAATCATGCACAAATAGATTGTTTACTTTATTGTTATGGTAGTTTCCATGGTAACTATGCATGAATATTACACATGGGTAAAATTTTTCCGGATGAGCAAATAGAGAGCTTCGACCTGATTACATTGAGTGTAAAATCACTTCTGTATCTTCTATAATAACGGAGATATGGGAGTTTGAAATTTTATATAATGTTTTTGTAAAACGTGATTCCAAGGATGTATTACATTGTTTCAACAATGAAAGTGCTTATTTGAAATCTCCACGACAACGACAACAAATCATGCACAAATAGATTGTTTACTTTATTGTTATGATAGTTTCCATGGTAACTATGCATGAATATTACACATGGCTAAAATTTTTCCGGATGAGCAAATAGAGAGCTTCGACCTGATTACATTGAGTGTAAAATCACTTCTGTATGTTCTATAGTAACAGAGATATGCGAGTTTGAAATTTTATTTAATGTTCTTGTAAAACGTGATTCCAAGGATGTATTACATTGTTTCAACAATGAAAGTGGTTATTTCAAATCTCCACGACAACGACTACAATCATGCACAAAAAGATTGTTTACTTTATTGTTATGATAGTTTCCATGGTAACTAAGCATGAATATTACACATGTTTAAAATTTTTTCGGATGAGCCAATAGAGAGCTTCGACCTGATTACATTGAGTGTAAAATCACTTCTGTATCTTCTACAATAACGGAGATATGCGAGTTTGAAATTTTATATAATATTCTTGTAAAACGTGATTCCAAGGATGTATTACATTGTTTCAACAATGAAAGTGGTTATTTGAAATCTCCACGACAACGACTACAATCATGCACAAATAGATTGTTTACTTTATTGTAATGATAGTTTCCATGGTAACTATGCATGAATATTACACATGGGTAAAATTTTTCCGGATGAGCAAATAGAGAGCTTCGACCTGATTACGTTGAGTGTAAAATCACTTCTGTATCTTCTATAGTAACGCAGATATGCGAGTTTGAAATTTTATATAATGTTTTTGTAAAACGTGATTCCAAGGATGTATCACATTGTTTCAACAATGAAAGTGGTTATTTCAAATCTCCACGACAACGACTACAATCATGCACAAATAGATTGTTTACTTTATTGTTATGGTAGTTTCCATGGTAACTATGCATGAATATTACACATGGGTAAAATTTTTCCGGATGAGCAAATAGAGAGCTTCGACCTGATTACATTGAGTGTAAAATCACTTCTGTATCTTCTATAATAACGGAGATATGGGAGTTTGAAATTTTATATAATGTTTTTGTAAAACGTGATTCCAAGGATGTATTACATTGTTTCAACAATGAAAGTGCTTATTTGAAATCTCCACGACAACGACAACAAATCATGCACAAATAGATTGTTTACTTTATTGTTATGATAGTTTCCATGGTAACTATGCATGAATATTACACATGGCTAAAATTTTTCCGGATGAGCAAATAGAGAGCTTCGACCTGATTACATTGAGTGTAAAATCACTTCTGTATCTTCTATAATAACGGAGATATGCGAGTTTGAAATTTTATATAATGTTTTTGTAAAACGTGATTCCAAGGACGTATTACATTGTTTCAACAATGAAAGTGGTTATTTGAAATCTCCACGACAACGACTACAATCATGCACAAATAGATTGTTTACTTTATTGTAATGATAGTTTCCATGGTAACTATGCATGAATATTACACATGGGTAAAATATTTCCGGATGAGCAAATAGAGAGCTTCGACCTGATTACGTTGAGTGTAAAATCACTTCTGTATCTTCTATAGTAACGCAGATATGCGAGTTTGAAATTTTATATAATGTTTTTGTAAAACGTGATTCCAAGGATGTATCACATTGTTTCAACAATGAAAGTGGTTATTTCAAATCTCCACGACAACGACAACAATCATGCACAAATAGATTGTTTACTTTACTGTTATGATAGTTTCCATGGTAACTATGCATGAATATTACACATGGGTAAAATTTTTCCGGATGAGCAAATAGAGAGCTTCGACCTGATTACGTTGAGTGTAAAATCACTTCTGTATCTTCTATAGTAACGCAGATATGCGAGTTTGAAATTTTATATAATGTTTTTGTAAAACGTGATTCCAAGGATGTATCACATTGTTTCAACAATGAAAGTGGTTATTTCAAATCTCCACGACAACGACAACAATCATGCACAAATAGATTGTTTACTTTACTGTTATGATAGTTTCCATGGTAACTATGCATGAATATTACACATGGGTAAAATTTTTCCGGATGAGCCAATAGAGAGCTTCGACCTGATTACATTGAGTGTAAAATCACTTCTGTATCTTTTATAATAACGGAGATATGCGAGTTTGAAATTTTATATAATGTTCTTGTAAAACGTGATTCCAAGGATGTATTACATTGTTTCAACAATGAAAGTGGTTATTTGAAATCTCCACGACAACGACTACAATCATGCACAAATAGATTGTTTACTTTATTGTTATGATAGTTTCCATGGTAACTAAGCATGAATATTACACATGTCTAAAATTTTTCCGGATGAGCAAATAGAGAGCTTCGACCTGATTACATTGAGTGTAAAATCACTTCTGTATCTTCTATAGTAACAGAGATATGCGAGTTTGAAATTTTATTTAATGTTCTTGTAAAACGTGATTCCAAGGATGTATTACATTGTTTCAACAATGAAAGTGGTTATTTCAAATCTCCACGACAACGACTACAATCATGCACAAAAAGATTGTTTACTTTATTGTTATGATAGTTTCCATGGTAACTAAGCATGAATATTACACATGTTTAAAATTTTTTCGGATGAGCCAATAGAGAGCTTCGACCTGATTACATTGAGTGTAAAATCACTTCTGTATCTTCTATAATAACGGAGATATGCGAGTTTGAAATTTTATATAATATTCTTGTAAAACGTGATTCCAAGGATGTATTACATTGTTTCAACAATGAAAGTGGTTATTTCAAATCTCCACGACAACGACTACAATCATGCACAAATAGATTGTTTACTTTATTGTTATGATAGTTTCCATGGTAACTATGCATGAATATTACACATGGGTAAAATTTTTCCGGATGAGCAAATAGAGAGCTTCGACCTGATTACATTGAGTGTAAAATCACTTCTGTATCTTCTATAATAACGGAGATATGCGAGTTTGAAATTTTATATAATGTTTTTGTAAAACGTGATTCCAAGGATGTATTACATTGTTTCAACAATGAAAGTGGTTATTTGAAATCTCCACGACAACGACAACAAATCATGCACAAATAGATTGTTTACTTTATTGTTATGATAGTTTCCATGGTAACTATGCATGAATATTACACATGGCTAAAATTTTTCCGGATGAGCCAATAGAGAGCTTCGACCTGATTACATTGAGTGTAAAATCACTTCTGTATCTTTTATAATAACGGAGATATGCGAGTTTGAAATTTTATATAATGTTCTTGTAAAACGTGATTCCAAGGATGTATTACATTGTTTCAACAATGAAAGTGGTTATTTGAAATCTCCACGAGAACGACTACAATCATGCACAAATAGATTGTTTACTTTATTGTTATGATAGTTTCCATGGTAACTATGCATGAATATTACACATTGGTAAAATTTTTCCGGATGAGCAAATAGAGAGCTTCGACCTGATTACATTGAGTGTAAAATCACTTCTGTATCTTCTATAGTAACAGAGATATGCGAGTTTGAAATTTTATTTAATGTTCTTGTAAAACGTGATTCCAACGATGTATTACATTGTTTCAACAATGAAAGTGGTTTTTTCAAATCTCCACGACAACGACTACAATCATGCACAAATAGATTGTTTACTTTATTGTTATGATAGTTTCCATGGTAACTAAGCATGAATATTACACATGGGTAAATTTTTTCCGGATGAGCCAATAGAGAGCTTCGACCTGATTACATTGAGTGTAAAATCACTTCTGTATCTTTTATAATAACGGAGATATGCGAGTTTGAAATTTTATATAATATTCTTGTAAAACGTGATTCCAAGGATGTATTACATTGTTTCAACAATGAAAGTGGTTATTTCAAATCTCCACGACAACGACTACAATCATGCACAAATAGATTGTTTACTTTATTGTTATGGTAGTTTCCATGGTAACTATGCATGAATATTACACATGGGTAAAATTTTTCCGGATGAGCAAATAGAGAGCTTCGACCTGATTACATTGAGTGTAAAATCACTTCTGTATCTTCTATAATAACGGAGATATGGGAGTTTGAAATTTTATATAATGTTTTTGTAAAACGTGATTCCAAGGATGTATTACATTGTTTCAACAATGAAAGTGCTTATTTGAAATCTCCACGACAACGACAACAAATCATGCACAAATAGATTGTTTACTTTATTGTTATGATAGTTTCCATGGTAACTATGCATGAATATTACACATGGCTAAAATTTTTCCGGATGAGCAAATAGAGAGCTTCGACCTGATTACATTGAGTGTAAAATCACTTCTGTATCTTCTATAATAACGGAGATATGCGAGTTTGAAATTTTATATAATGTTTTTGTAAAACGTGATTCCAAGGACGTATTACATTGTTTCAACAATGAAAGTGGTTATTTGAAATCTCCACGACAACGACTACAATCATGCACAAATAGATTGTTTACTTTATTGTAATGATAGTTTCCATGGTAACTATGCATGAATATTACACATGGGTAAAATTTTTCCGGATGAGCAAATAGAGAGCTTCGACCTGATTACGTTGAGTGTAAAATCACTTCTGTATCTTCTATAGTAACGCAGATATGCGAGTTTGAAATTTTATATAATGTTTTTGTAAAACGTGATTCCAAGGATGTATCACATTGTTTCAACAATGAAAGTGGTTATTTCAAATCTCCACGACAACGACAACAATCATGCACAAATAGATTGTTTACTTTACTGTTATGATAGTTTCCATGGTAACTAAGCATGAATATTACACATGGGTAAATTTTTTCCGGATGAGCCAATAGAGAGCTTCGACCTGATTACATTGAGTGTAAAATCACTTCTGTATCTTTTATAATAACGGAGATATGCGAGTTTGAAATTTTATATAATATTCTTGTAAAACGTGATTCCAAGGATGTATTACATTGTTTCAACAATGAAAGTGGTTATTTCAAATCTCCACGACAACGACTACAATCATGCACAAATAGATTGTTTACTTTATTGTTATGGTAGTTTCCATGGTAACTATGCATGAATATTACACATGGGTAAAATTTTTCCGGATGAGCAAATAGAGAGCTTCGACCTGATTACATTGAGTGTAAAATCACTTCTGTATCTTCTATAATAACGGAGATATGGGAGTTTGAAATTTTATATAATGTTTTTGTAAAACGTGATTCCAAGGATGTATTACATTGTTTCAACAATGAAAGTGCTTATTTGAAATCTCCACGACAACGACAACAAATCATGCACAAATAGATTGTTTACTTTATTGTTATGATAGTTTCCATGGTAACTATGCATGAATATTACACATGGCTAAAATTTTTCCGGATGAGCAAATAGAGAGCTTCGACCTGATTACATTGAGTGTAAAATCACTTCTGTATCTTCTATAATAACGGAGATATGCGAGTTTGAAATTTTATATAATGTTTTTGTAAAACGTGATTCCAAGGACGTATTACATTGTTTCAACAATGAAAGTGGTTATTTGAAATCTCCACGACAACGACTACAATCATGCACAAATAGATTGTTTACTTTATTGTAATGATAGTTTCCATGGTAACTATGCATGAATATTACACATGGGTAAAATATTTCCGGATGAGCAAATAGAGAGCTTCGACCTGATTACGTTGAGTGTAAAATCACTTCTGTATCTTCTATAGTAACGCAGATATGCGAGTTTGAAATTTTATATAATGTTTTTGTAAAACGTGATTCCAAGGATGTATCACATTGTTTCAACAATGAAAGTGGTTATTTCAAATCTCCACGACAACGACAACAATCATGCACAAATAGATTGTTTACTTTACTGTTATGATAGTTTCCATGGTAACTATGCATGAATATTACACATGGGTAAAATTTTTCCGGATGAGCAAATAGAGAGCTTCGACCTGATTACGTTGAGTGTAAAATCACTTCTGTATCTTCTATAGTAACGCAGATATGCGAGTTTGAAATTTTATATAATGTTTTTGTAAAACGTGATTCCAAGGATGTATCACATTGTTTCAACAATGAAAGTGGTTATTTCAAATCTCCACGACAACGACAACAATCATGCACAAATAGATTGTTTACTTTACTGTTATGATAGTTTCCATGGTAACTATGCATGAATATTACACATGGGTAAAATTTTTCCGGATGAGCCAATAGAGAGCTTCGACCTGATTACATTGAGTGTAAAATCACTTCTGTATCTTTTATAATAACGGAGATATGCGAGTTTGAAATTTTATATAATGTTCTTGTAAAACGTGATTCCAAGGATGTATTACATTGTTTCAACAATGAAAGTGGTTATTTGAAATCTCCACGACAACGACTACAATCATGCACAAATAGATTGTTTACTTTATTGTTATGATAGTTTCCATGGTAACTAAGCATGAATATTACACATGTCTAAAATTTTTCCGGATGAGCAAATAGAGAGCTTCGACCTGATTACATTGAGTGTAAAATCACTTCTGTATCTTCTATAGTAACAGAGATATGCGAGTTTGAAATTTTATTTAATGTTCTTGTAAAACGTGATTCCAAGGATGTATTACATTGTTTCAACAATGAAAGTGGTTATTTCAAATCTCCACGACAACGACTACAATCATGCACAAATAGATTGTTTACTTTATTGTTATGATAGTTTCCATGGTAACTATGCATGAATATTACACATGGGTAAAATTTTTCCGGATGAGCAAATAGAGAGCTTCGACCTGATTACATTGAGTGTAAAATCACTTCTGTATCTTCTATAGTAACAGAGATATGCGAGTTTGAAATTTTATTTAATGTTCTTGTAAAACGTGATTCCAAGGATGTATTACATTGTTTCAACAATGAAAGTGGTTTTTTTCAAATCTCCACGACAACGACTACAATCATGCACAAAAAGATTGTTTACTTTATTGTTATGATAGTTTCCATGGTAACTAAGCATGAATATTACACATGTTTAAAATTTTTTCGGATGAGCCAATAGAGAGCTTCGACCTGATTACATTGAGTGTAAAATCACTTCTGTATCTTCTATAATAACGGAGATATGCGAGTTTGAAATTTTATATAACATTCTTGTAAAACGTGATTCCAAGGATGTATTACATTGTTTCAACAATGAAAGTGGTTATTTCAAATCTCCACGACAACGACTACAATCATGCACAAATAGATTGTTTACTTTATTGTTATGATAGTTTCCATGGTAACTATGCATGAATATTACACATGGCTAAAATTTTTCCGGATGAGCCAATAGAGAGCTTCGACCTGATTACATTGAGTGTAAAATCACTTCTGTATCTTTTATAATAACGGAGATATGCGAGTTTGAAATTTTATATAATGTTCTTGTAAAACGTGATTCCAAGGATGTATTACATTGTTTCAACAATGAAAGTGGTTATTTGAAATCTCCACGACAACGACTACAATCATGCACAAATAGATTGTTTACTTTATTGTTATGATAGTTTCCATGGTAACTATGCATGAATATTACACATTGGTAAAATTTTTCCGGATGAGCAAATAGAGAGCTTCGACCTGATTACATTGAGTGTAAAATCACTTCTGTATCTTCTATAGTAACAGAGATATGCGAGTTTGAAATTTTATTTAATGTTCTTGTAAAACGTGATTCCAACGATGTATTACATTGTTTCAACAATGAAAGTGTTTTTTTCAAATCTCCACGACAACGACTACAATCATGCACAAATAGATTGTTTACTTTATTGTTATGATAGTTTCCATGGTAACTAAGCATGAATATTACACATGGGTAAATTTTTTCCGGATGAGCCAATAGAGAGCTTCGACCTGATTACATTGAGTGTAAAATCACTTCTGTATCTTTTATAATAACGGAGATATGCGAGTTTGAAATTTTATATAATATTCTTGTAAAACGTGATTCCAAGGATGTATTACATTGTTTCAACAATGAAAGTGGTTATTTCAAATCTCCACGACAACGACTACAATCATGCACAAATAGATTGTTTACTTTATTGTTATGGTAGTTTCCATGGTAACTATGCATGAATATTACACATGGGTAAAATTTTTTCGGATGAGCCAATAGAGAGCTTCGACCTGATTACATTGAGTGTAAAATCACTTCTGTATCTTCTATAGTAACAGAGATATGCGAGTTTGAAATTTTATTTAATGTTCTTGTAAAACGTGATTCCAAGGATGTATTACATTGTTTCAACAATGAAAGTGGTTATTTCAAATCTCCACGACAACGACTACAATCATGCACAAATAGATTGTTTACTTTATTGTTATGATAGTTTCCATGGTAACTATGCATGAATATTACACATGGGTAAAATTTTTCCGGATGAGCCAATAGAGAGCTTCGACCTGATTACATTGAGTGTAAAATCACTTCTGTATCTTCTATAATAACGGAGATATGCGAGTTTGAAATTTTATATAATATTCTTGTAAAACGTGATTCCAAGGATGTATTACATTGTTTCAACAATGAAAGTGGTTATTTCAAATCTCCACGACAACGACTACAATCATGCACAAATAGATTGTTTACTTTATTGTTATGATAGTTTCCATGGTAACTATGCATGAATATTACACATGGGTAAAATTTTTCCGGATGAGCAAATAGAGAGCTTCGACCTGATTACATTGAGTGTAAAATCACTTCTGTATCTTCTATAATAACGGAGATATGCGAGTTTGAAATTTTATATAATGTTTTTGTAAAACGTGATTCCAAGGATGTATTACATTGTTTCAACAATGAAAGTGGTTATTTGAAATCTCCACGACAACGACAACAAATCATGCACAAATAGATTGTTTACTTTATTGTTATGATAGTTTCCATGGTAACTATGCATGAATATTACACATGGCTAAAATTTTTCCGGATGAGCCAATAGAGAGCTTCGACCTGATTACATTGAGTGTAAAATCACTTCTGTATCTTTTATAATAACGGAGATATGCGAGTTTGAAATTTTATATAATGTTCTTGTAAAACGTGATTCCAAGGATGTATTACATTGTTTCAACAATGAAAGTGGTTATTTGAAATCTCCACGACAACGACTACAATCATGCACAAATAGATTGTTTACTTTATTGTTATGATAGTTTCCATGGTAACTATGCATGAATATTACACATTGGTAAAATTTTTCCGGATGAGCAAATAGAGAGCTTCGACCTGATTACATTGAGTGTAAAATCACTTCTGTATCTTCTATAGTAACAGAGATATGCGAGTTTGAAATTTTATTTAATGTTCTTGTAAAACGTGATTCCAACGATGTATTACATTGTTTCAACAATGAAAGTGGTTTTTTCAAATCTCCACGACAACGACTACAATCATGCACAAATAGATTGTTTACTTTATTGTTATGATAGTTTCCATGGTAACTAAGCATGAATATTACACATGGGTAAAATTTTTCCGGATGAGCAAATAGAGAGCTTCGACCTGATTACATTGAGTGTAAAATCACTTCTGTATCTTCTATAATAACGGAGATATGCGAGTTTGAAATTTTATATAATGTTTTTGTAAAACGTGATTCCAAGGATGTATTACATTGTTTCAACAATGAAAGTGCTTATTTGAAATCTCCACGACAACGACAACAAATCATGCACAAATAGATTGTTTACTTTATTGTTATGATAGTTTCCATGGTAACTATGCATGAATATTACACATGGCTAAAATTTTTCCGGATGAGCAAATAGAGAGCTTCGACCTGATTACATTGAGTGTAAAATCACTTCTGTATCTTCTATAATAACGGAGATATGCGAGTTTGAAATTTTATATAATGTTTTTGTAAAACGTGATTCCAAGGACGTATTACATTGTTTCAACAATGAAAGTGGTTATTTGAAATCTCCACGACAACGACTACAATCATGCACAAATAGATTGTTTACTTTATTGTAATGATAGTTTCCATGGTAACTATGCATGAATATTACACATGGGTAAAATATTTCCGGATGAGCAAATAGAGAGCTTCGACCTGATTACGTTGAGTGTAAAATCACTTCTGTATCTTCTATAGTAACGCAGATATGCGAGTTTGAAATTTTATATAATGTTTTTGTAAAACGTGATTCCAAGGATGTATCACATTGTTTCAACAATGAAAGTGGTTATTTCAAATCTCCACGACAACGACAACAATCATGCACAAATAGATTGTTTACTTTACTGTTATGATAGTTTCCATGGTAACTAAGCATGAATATTACACATGGGTAAATTTTTTCCGGATGAGCCAATAGAGAGCTTCGACCTGATTACATTGAGTGTAAAATCACTTCTGTATCTTTTATAATAACGGAGATATGCGAGCTGAAATTTTATATAATATTCTTGTAAAACGTGATTCCAAGGATGTATTACATTGTTTCAACAATGAAAGTGGTTATTTCAAATCTCCACGACAACGACTACAATCATGCACAAATAGATTGTTTACTTTATTGTTATGGTAGTTTCCATGGTAACTATGCATGAATATTACACATGGGTAAAATTTTTCCGGATGAGCAAATAGAGAGCTTCGACCTGATTACATTGAGTGTAAAATCACTTCTGTATCTTCTATAATAACGGAGATATGGGAGTTTGAAATTTTATATAATGTTTTTGTAAAACGTGATTCCAAGGATGTATTACATTGTTTCAACAATGAAAGTGCTTATTTGAAATCTCCACGACAACGACAACAAATCATGCACAAATAGATTGTTTACTTTATTGTAATGGTAGTTTCCATGGTAACTATGCATGAATATTACACATGGGTAAAATTTTTTCGGATGAGCCAATAGAGAGCTTCGACCTGATTACATTGAGTGTAAAATCACTTCTGTATCTTCTATAGTAACAGAGATATGCGAGTTTGAAATTTTATTTAATGTTCTTGTAAAACGTGATTCCAAGGATGTATTACATTGTTTCAACAATGAAAGTGGTTATTTCAAATCTCCACGACAACGACTACAATCATGCACAAATAGATTGTTTACTTTATTGTTATGATAGTTTCCATGGTAACTATGCATGAATATTACACATGGGTAAAATTTTTCCGGATGAGCCAATAGAGAGCTTCGACCTGATTACATTGAGTGTAAAATCACTTCTGTATCTTCTATAATAACGGAGATATGCGAGTTTGAAATTTTATATAATATTCTTGTAAAACGTGATTCCAAGGATGTATTACATTGTTTCAACAATGAAAGTGGTTATTTCAAATCTCCACGACAACGACTACAATCATGCACAAATAGATTGTTTACTTTATTGTTATGAGAGTTTCCATGGTAACTATGCATGAATATTACACATGGGTAAAATTTTTCCGGATGAGCAAATAGAGAGCTTCGACCTGATTACATTGAGTGTAAAATCACTTCTGTATCTTCTATAATAACGGAGATATGCGAGTTTGAAATTTTATATAATGTTTTTGTAAAACGTGATTCCAAGGATGTATTACATTGTTTCAACAATGAAAGTGGTTATTTGAAATCTCCACGACAACGACAACAAATCATGCACAAATAGATTGTTTACTTTATTGTTATGAGAGTTTCCATGGTAACTATGCATGAATATTACACATGGCTAAAATTTTTCCGGATGAGCCAATAGAGAGCTTCGACCTGATTACATTGAGTGTAAAATCACTTCTGTATCTTTTATAATAACGGAGATATGCGAGTTTGAAATTTTATATAATGTTCTTGTAAAACGTGATTCCAAGGATGTATTACATTGTTTCAACAATGAAAGTGGTTATTTGAAATCTCCACGACAACGACTACAATCATGCACAAATAGATTGTTTACTTTATTGTTATGATAGTTTCCATGGTAACTATGCATGAATATTACACATTGGTAAAATTTTTCCGGATGAGCAAATAGAGAGCTTCGACCTGATTACATTGAGTGTAAAATCACTTCTGTATCTTCTATAGTAACAGAGATATGCGAGTTTGAAATTTTATATAATGTTTTTGTAAAACGTGATTCCAACGATGTATTACATTGTTTCAACAATGAAAGTGGTTTTTTCAAATCTCCACGACAACGACTACAATCATGCACAAATAGATTGTTTACTTTATTGTTATGATAGTTTCCATGGTAACTAAGCATGAATATTACACATGGGTAAAATTTTTCCGGATGAGCAAATAGAGAGCTTCGACCTGATTACATTGAGTGTAAAATCACTTCTGTATCTTCTATAATAACGGAGATATGCGAGTTTGAAATTTTATATAATGTTTTTGTAAAACGTGATTCCAAGGATGTATTACATTGTTTCAACAATGAAAGTGCTTATTTGAAATCTCCACGACAACGACAACAAATCATGCACAAATAGATTGTTTACTTTATTGTTATGATAGTTTCCATGGTAACTATGCATGAATATTACACATGGCTAAAATTTTTCCGGATGAGCAAATAGAGAGCTTCGACCTGATTACATTGAGTGTAAAATCACTTCTGTATCTTCTATAATAACGGAGATATGCGAGTTTGAAATTTTATATAATGTTTTTGTAAAACGTGATTCCAAGGACGTATTACATTGTTTCAACAATGAAAGTGGTTATTTGAAATCTCCACGACAACGACTACAATCATGCACAAATAGATTGTTTACTTTATTGTAATGATAGTTTCCATGGTAACTATGCATGAATATTACACATGGGTAAAATATTTCCGGATGAGCAAATAGAGAGCTTCGACCTGATTACGTTGAGTGTAAAATCACTTCTGTATCTTCTATAGTAACGCAGATATGCGAGTTTGAAATTTTATATAATGTTTTTGTAAAACGTGATTCCAAGGATGTATCACATTGTTTCAACAATGAAAGTGGTTATTTCAAATCTCCACGCCAACGACAACAATCATGCACAAATAGATTGTTTACTTTACTGTTATGATAGTTTCCATGGTAACTATGCATGAATATTACACATGGGTAAAATTTTTCCGGATGAGCAAATAGAGAGCTTCGACCTGATTACGTTGAGTGTAAAATCACTTCTGTATCTTCTATAGTAACGCAGATATGCGAGTTTGAAATTTTATATAATGTTTTTGTAAAACGTGATTCCAAGGATGTATCACATTGTTTCAACAATGAAAGTGGTTATTTCAAATCTCCACGACAACGACAACAATCATGCACAAATAGATTGTTTACTTTACTGTTATGATAGTTTCCATGGTAACTATGCATGAATATTACACATGGGTAAAATTTTTCCGGATGAGCCAATAGAGAGCTTCGACCTGATTACATTGAGTGTAAAATCACTTCTGTATCTTTTATAATAACGGAGATATGCGAGTTTGAAATTTTATATAATGTTCTTGTAAAACGTGATTCCAAGGATGTATTACATTGTTTCAACAATGAAAGTGGTTATTTGAAATCTCCACGACAACGACTACAATCATGCACAAATAGATTGTTTACTTTATTGTTATGATAGTTTCCATGGTAACTAAGCATGAATATTACACATGTCTAAAATTTTTCCGGATGAGCAAATAGAGAGCTTCGACCTGATTACATTGAGTGTAAAATCACTTCTGTATCTTCTATAGTAACAGAGATATGCGAGTTTGAAATTTTATTTA
Source organism: Lepisma saccharinum (assembly GCF_977018435.1). Classification (NCBI taxonomy): domain Eukaryota; kingdom Metazoa; phylum Arthropoda; class Insecta; order Zygentoma; family Lepismatidae; genus Lepisma; species Lepisma saccharinum. The sequence goes on along the minus strand of NW_028142902.1, from coordinate 3,784,034 downwards.
ATGTTCTTGTAAAACGTGATTCCAAGGATGTATTACATTGTTTCAACAATGAAAGTGGTTATTTCAAATCTCCCCGACAACGACTACAATCATGCACAAATAGATTGTTTACTTTATTGTTATGATAGTTTCCATGGTAACTATGCATGAATATTACACACGGGTAAAATTTTTCCGGATGAGCAAATAGAGAGCTTCGACCTGATTACATTGAGTGTAAAATCACTTCTGTATCTTCTATAGTAACAGAGATATGCGAGTTTGAAATTTTATTTAATGTTCTTGTAAAACGTGATTCCAAGGATGTATTACATTGTTTCAACAATGAAAGTGGTTTTTTTCAAATCTCCACGACAACGACTACAATCATGCACAAAAAGATTGTTTACTTTATTGTTATGATAGTTTCCATGGTAACTAAGCATGAATATTACACATGTTTAAAATTTTTTCGGATGAGCCAATAGAGAGCTTCGACCTGATTACATTGAGTGTAAAATCACTTCTGTATCTTCTATAATAACGGAGATATGCGAGTTTGAAATTTTATATAACATTCTTGTAAAACGTGATTCCAAGGATGTATTACATTGTTTCAACAATGAAAGTGGTTATTTCAAATCTCCACGACAACGACTACAATCATGCACAAATAGATTGTTTACTTTATTGTTATGATAGTTTCCATGGTAACTAAGCATGAATATTACACATGGGTAAAATTTTTCCGGATGAGCAAATAGAGAGCTTCGACCTGATTACATTGAGTGTAAAATCACTTCTGTATCTTCTATAATAACGGAGATATGCGAGTTTGAAATTTTATATAATGTTTTTGTAAAACGTGATTCCAAGGATGTATTACATTGTTTCAACAATGAAAGTGCTTATTTGAAATCTCCACGACAACGACAACAAATCATGCACAAATAGATTGTTTACTTTATTGTTATGAGAGTTTCCATGGTAACTATGCATGAATATTACACATGGCTAAAATTTTTCCGGATGAGCCAATAGAGAGCTTCGACCTGATTACATTGAGTGTAAAATCACTTCTGTATCTTTTATAATAACGGAGATATGCGAGTTTGAAATTTTATATAATGTTCTTGTAAAACGTGATTCCAAGGATGTATTACATTGTTTCAACAATGAAAGTGGTTATTTGAAATCTCCACGACAACGACTACAATCATGCACAAATAGATTGTTTACTTTATTGTTATGATAGTTTCCATGGTAACTATGCATGAATATTACACATTGGTAAAATTTTTCCGGATGAGCAAATAGAGAGCTTCGACCTGATTACATTGAGTGTAAAATCACTTCTGTATCTTCTATAGTAACAGAGATATGCGAGTTTGAAATTTTATATAATGTTTTTGTAAAACGTGATTCCAACGATGTATTACATTGTTTCAACAATGAAAGTGGTTTTTTCAAATCTCCACGACAACGACTACAATCATGCACAAATAGATTGTTTACTTTATTGTTATGATAGTTTCCATGGTAACTAAGCATGAATATTACACATGGGTAAAATTTTTCCGGATGAGCAAATAGAGAGCTTCGACCTGATTACATTGAGTGTAAAATCACTTCTGTATCTTCTATAATAACGGAGATATGCGAGTTTGAAATTTTATATAATGTTTTTGTAAAACGTGATTCCAAGGATGTATTACATTGTTTCAACAATGAAAGTGCTTATTTGAAATCTCCACGACAACGACAACAAATCATGCACAAATAGATTGTTTACTTTATTGTTATGATAGTTTCCATGGTAACTATGCATGAATATTACACATGGCTAAAATTTTTCCGGATGAGCAAATAGAGAGCTTCGACCTGATTACATTGAGTGTAAAATCACTTCTGTATCTTCTATAATAACGGAGATATGCGAGTTTGAAATTTTATATAATGTTTTTGTAAAACGTGATTCCAAGGACGTATTACATTGTTTCAACAATGAAAGTGGTTATTTGAAATCTCCACGACAACGACTACAATCATGCACAAATAGATTGTTTACTTTATTGTAATGATAGTTTCCATGGTAACTATGCATGAATATTACACATGGGTAAAATATTTCCGGATGAGCAAATAGAGAGCTTCGACCTGATTACGTTGAGTGTAAAATCACTTCTGTATCTTCTATAGTAACGCAGATATGCGAGTTTGAAATTTTATATAATGTTTTTGTAAAACGTGATTCCAAGGATGTATCACATTGTTTCAACAATGAAAGTGGTTATTTCAAATCTCCACGCCAACGACAACAATCATGCACAAATAGATTGTTTACTTTACTGTTATGATAGTTTCCATGGTAACTATGCATGAATATTACACATGGGTAAAATTTTTCCGGATGAGCAAATAGAGAGCTTCGACCTGATTACGTTGAGTGTAAAATCACTTCTGTATCTTCTATAGTAACGCAGATATGCGAGTTTGAAATTTTATATAATGTTTTTGTAAAACGTGATTCCAAGGATGTATCACATTGTTTCAACAATGAAAGTGGTTATTTCAAATCTCCACGACAACGACAACAATCATGCACAAATAGATTGTTTACTTTACTGTTATGATAGTTTCCATGGTAACTATGCATGAATATTACACATGGGTAAAATTTTTCCGGATGAGCCAATAGAGAGCTTCGACCTGATTACATTGAGTGTAAAATCACTTCTGTATCTTTTATAATAACGGAGATATGCGAGTTTGAAATTTTATATAATGTTCTTGTAAAACGTGATTCCAAGGATGTATTACATTGTTTCAACAATGAAAGTGGTTATTTGAAATCTCCACGACAACGACTACAATCATGCACAAATAGATTGTTTACTTTATTGTTATGATAGTTTCCATGGTAACTAAGCATGAATATTACACATGTCTAAAATTTTTCCGGATGAGCAAATAGAGAGCTTCGACCTGATTACATTGAGTGTAAAATCACTTCTGTATCTTCTATAGTAACAGAGATATGCGAGTTTGAAATTTTATTTAATGTTCTTGTAAAACGTGATTCCAAGGATGTATTACATTGTTTCAACAATGAAAGTGGTTATTTCAAATCTCCCCGACAACGACTACAATCATGCACAAATAGATTGTTTACTTTATTGTTATGATAGTTTCCATGGTAACTATGCATGAATATTACACACGGGTAAAATTTTTCCGGATGAGCAAATAGAGAGCTTCGACCTGATTACATTGAGTGTAAAATCACTTCTGTATCTTCTATAGTAACAGAGATATGCGAGTTTGAAATTTTATTTAATGTTCTTGTAAAACGTGATTCCAAGGATGTATTACATTGTTTCAACAATGAAAGTGGTTTTTTTCAAATCTCCACGACAACGACTACAATCATGCACAAAAAGATTGTTTACTTTATTGTTATGATAGTTTCCATGGTAACTAAGCATGAATATTACACATGTTTAAAATTTTTTCGGATGAGCCAATAGAGAGCTTCGACCTGATTACATTGAGTGTAAAATCACTTCTGTATCTTCTATAATAACGGAGATATGCGAGTTTGAAATTTTATATAACATTCTTGTAAAACGTGATTCCAAGGATGTATTACATTGTTTCAACAATGAAAGTGGTTATTTCAAATCTCCACGACAACGACTACAATCATGCACAAATAGATTGTTTACTTTATTGTTATGATAGTTTCCATGGTAACTAAGCATGAATATTACACATGGGTAAAATTTTTCCGGATGAGCAAATAGAGAGCTTCGACCTGATTACATTGAGTGTAAAATCACTTCTGTATCTTCTATAATAACGGAGATATGCGAGTTTGAAATTTTATATAATGTTTTTGTAAAACGTGATTCCAAGGATGTATTACATTGTTTCAACAATGAAAGTGCTTATTTGAAATCTCCACGACAACGACAACAAATCATGCACAAATAGATTGTTTACTTTATTGTTATGATAGTTTCCATGGTAACTATGCATGAATATTACACATGGCTAAAATTTTTCCGGATGAGCCAATAGAGAGCTTCGACCTGATTACATTGAGTGTAAAATCACTTCTGTATCTTTTATAATAACGGAGATATGCGAGTTTGAAATTTTATATAATGTTCTTGTAAAACGTGATTCCAAGGATGTATTACATTGTTTCAACAATGAAAGTGGTTATTTGAAATCTCCACGACAACGACTACAATCATGCACAAATAGATTGTTTACTTTATTGTTATGATAGTTTCCATGGTAACTATGCATGAATATTACACATTGGTAAAATTTTTCCGGATGAGCAAATAGAGAGCTTCGACCTGATTACATTGAGTGTAAAATCACTTCTGTATCTTCTATAGTAACAGAGATATGCGAGTTTGAAATTTTATATAATGTTTTTGTAAAACGTGATTCCAACGATGTATTACATTGTTTCAACAATGAAAGTGGTTTTTTCAAATCTCCACGACAACGACTACAATCATGCACAAATAGATTGTTTACTTTATTGTTATGATAGTTTCCATGGTAACTAAGCATGAATATTACACATGGGTAAAATTTTTCCGGATGAGCAAATAGAGAGCTTCGACCTGATTACATTGAGTGTAAAATCACTTCTGTATCTTCTATAATAACGGAGATATGCGAGTTTGAAATTTTATATAATGTTTTTGTAAAACGTGATTCCAAGGATGTATTACATTGTTTCAACAATGAAAGTGCTTATTTGAAATCTCCACGACAACGACAACAAATCATGCACAAATAGATTGTTTACTTTATTGTTATGATAGTTTCCATGGTAACTATGCATGAATATTACACATGGCTAAAATTTTTCCGGATGAGCAAATAGAGAGCTTCGACCTGATTACATTGAGTGTAAAATCACTTCTGTATCTTCTATAATAACGGAGATATGCGAGTTTGAAATTTTATATAATGTTTTTGTAAAACGTGATTCCAAGGACGTATTACATTGTTTCAACAATGAAAGTGGTTATTTGAAATCTCCACGACAACGACTACAATCATGCACAAATAGATTGTTTACTTTATTGTAATGATAGTTTCCATGGTAACTATGCATGAATATTACACATGGGTAAAATATTTCCGGATGAGCAAATAGAGAGCTTCGACCTGATTACGTTGAGTGTAAAATCACTTCTGTATCTTCTATAGTAACGCAGATATGCGAGTTTGAAATTTTATATAATGTTTTTGTAAAACGTGATTCCAAGGATGTATCACATTGTTTCAACAATGAAAGTGGTTATTTCAAATCTCCACGCCAACGACAACAATCATGCACAAATAGATTGTTTACTTTACTGTTATGATAGTTTCCATGGTAACTATGCATGAATATTACACATGGGTAAAATTTTTCCGGATGAGCAAATAGAGAGCTTCGACCTGATTACGTTGAGTGTAAAATCACTTCTGTATCTTCTATAGTAACGCAGATATGCGAGTTTGAAATTTTATATAATGTTTTTGTAAAACGTGATTCCAAGGATGTATCACATTGTTTCAACAATGAAAGTGGTTATTTCAAATCTCCACGACAACGACAACAATCATGCACAAATAGATTGTTTACTTTACTGTTATGATAGTTTCCATGGTAACTATGCATGAATATTACACATGGGTAAAATTTTTCCGGATGAGCCAATAGAGAGCTTCGACCTGATTACATTGAGTGTAAAATCACTTCTGTATCTTTTATAATAACGGAGATATGCGAGTTTGAAATTTTATATAATGTTCTTGTAAAACGTGATTCCAAGGATGTATTACATTGTTTCAACAATGAAAGTGGTTATTTGAAATCTCCACGACAACGACTACAATCATGCACAAATAGATTGTTTACTTTATTGTTATGATAGTTTCCATGGTAACTAAGCATGAATATTACACATGTCTAAAATTTTTCCGGATGAGCAAATAGAGAGCTTCGACCTGATTACATTGAGTGTAAAATCACTTCTGTATCTTCTATAGTAACAGAGATATGCGAGTTTGAAATTTTATTTAATGTTCTTGTAAAACGTGATTCCAAGGATGTATTACATTGTTTCAACAATGAAAGTGGTTATTTCAAATCTCCCCGACAACGACTACAATCATGCACAAATAGATTGTTTACTTTATTGTTATGATAGTTTCCATGGTAACTATGCATGAATATTACACATGGGTAAAATTTTTCCGGATGAGCAAATAGAGAGCTTCGACCTGATTACATTGAGTGTAAAATCACTTCTGTATCTTCTATAGTAACAGAGATATGCGAGTTTGAAATTTTATTTAATGTTCTTGTAAAACGTGATTCCAAGGATGTATTACATTGTTTCAACAATGAAAGTGGTTTTTTTCAAATCTCCACGACAACGACTACAATCATGCACAAAAAGATTGTTTACTTTATTGTTATGATAGTTTCCATGGTAACTAAGCATGAATATTACACATGTTTAAAATTTTTTCGGATGAGCCAATAGAGAGCTTCGACCTGATTACATTGAGTGTAAAATCACTTCTGTATCTTCTATAATAACGGAGATATGCGAGTTTGAAATTTTATATAACATTCTTGTAAAACGTGATTCCAAGGATGTATTACATTGTTTCAACAATGAAAGTGGTTATTTCAAATCTCCACGACAACGACTACAATCATGCACAAATAGATTGTTTACTTTATTGTTATGATAGTTTCCATGGTAACTAAGCATGAATATTACACATGGGTAAAATTTTTCCGGATGAGCAAATAGAGAGCTTCGACCTGATTACATTGAGTGTAAAATCACTTCTGTATCTTCTATAATAACGGAGATATGCGAGTTTGAAATTTTATATAACATTCTTGTAAAACGTGATTCCAAGGATGTATTACATTGTTTCAACAATGAAAGTGGTTATTTCAAATCTCCACGACAACGACTACAATCATGCACAAATAGATTGTTTACTTTATTGTTATGATAGTTTCCATGGTAACTAAGCATGAATATTACACATTGGTAAAATTTTTCCGGATGAGCAAATAGAGAGCTTCGACCTGATTACATTGAGTGTAAAATCACTTCTGTATCTTCTATAGTAACAGAGATATGCGAGTTTGAAATTTTATATAATGTTTTTGTAAAACGTGATTCCAACGATGTATTACATTGTTTCAACAATGAAAGTGGTTTTTTCAAATCTCCACGACAACGACTACAATCATGCACAAATAGATTGTTTACTTTATTGTTATGATAGTTTCCATGGTAACTAAGCATGAATATTACACATGGGTAAAATTTTTCCGGATGAGCAAATAGAGAGCTTCGACCTGATTACATTGAGTGTAAAATCACTTCTGTATCTTCTATAATAACGGAGATATGCGAGTTTGAAATTTTATATAATGTTTTTGTAAAACGTGATTCCAAGGATGTATTACATTGTTTCAACAATGAAAGTGCTTATTTGAAATCTCCACGACAACGACAACAAATCATGCACAAATAGATTGTTTACTTTATTGTTATGATAGTTTCCATGGTAACTATGCATGAATATTACACATGGCTAAAATTTTTCCGGATGAGCAAATAGAGAGCTTCGACCTGATTACATTGAGTGTAAAATCACTTCTGTATCTTCTATAATAACGGAGATATGCGAGTTTGAAATTTTATATAATGTTTTTGTAAAACGTGATTCCAAGGACGTATTACATTGTTTCAACAATGAAAGTGGTTATTTGAAATCTCCACGACAACGACTACAATCATGCACAAATAGATTGTTTACTTTATTGTAATGATAGTTTCCATGGTAACTATGCATGAATATTACACATGGGTAAAATATTTCCGGATGAGCAAATAGAGAGCTTCGACCTGATTACGTTGAGTGTAAAATCACTTCTGTATCTTCTATAGTAACGCAGATATGCGAGTTTGAAATTTTATATAATGTTTTTGTAAAACGTGATTCCAAGGATGTATCACATTGTTTCAACAATGAAAGTGGTTATTTCAAATCTCCACGCCAACGACAACAATCATGCACAAATAGATTGTTTACTTTACTGTTATGATAGTTTCCATGGTAACTATGCATGAATATTACACATGGGTAAAATTTTTCCGGATGAGCAAATAGAGAGCTTCGACCTGATTACGTTGAGTGTAAAATCACTTCTGTATCTTCTATAGTAACGCAGATATGCGAGTTTGAAATTTTATATAATGTTTTTGTAAAACGTGATTCCAAGGATGTATCACATTGTTTCAACAATGAAAGTGGTTATTTCAAATCTCCACGACAACGACAACAATCATGCACAAATAGATTGTTTACTTTACTGTTATGATAGTTTCCATGGTAACTATGCATGAATATTACACATGGGTAAAATTTTTCCGGATGAGCCAATAGAGAGCTTCGACCTGATTACATTGAGTGTAAAATCACTTCTGTATCTTCTATAGTAACAGAGATATGCGAGTTTGAAATTTTATTTAATGTTCTTGTAAAACGTGATTCCAAGGATGTATTACATTGTTTCAACAATGAAAGTGGTTTTTTTCAAATCTCCACGACAACGACTACAATCATGCACAAAAAGATTGTTTACTTTATTGTTATGATAGTTTCCATGGTAACTAAGCATGAATATTACACATGTTTAAAATTTTTTCGGATGAGCCAATAGAGAGCTTCGACCTGATTACATTGAGTGTAAAATCACTTCTGTATCTTCTATAATAACGGAGATATGCGAGTTTGAAATTTTATATAACATTCTTGTAAAACGTGATTCCAAGGATGTATTACATTGTTTCAACAATGAAAGTGGTTATTTCAAATCTCCACGACAACGACTACAATCATGCACAAATAGATTGTTTACTTTATTGTTATGATAGTTTCCATGGTAACTAAGCATGAATATTACACATGGGTAAAATTTTTCCGGATGAGCAAATAGAGAGCTTCGACCTGATTACATTGAGTGTAAAATCACTTCTGTATCTTCTATAATAACGGAGATATGCGAGTTTGAAATTTTATATAATGTTTTTGTAAAACGTGATTCCAAGGATGTATTACATTGTTTCAACAATGAAAGTGCTTATTTGAAATCTCCACGACAACGACAACAAATCATGCACAAATAGATTGTTTACTTTATTGTTATGATAGTTTCCATGGTAACTATGCATGAATATTACACATGGCTAAAATTTTTCCGGATGAGCAAATAGAGATCTTCGACCTGATTACATTGAGTGTAAAATCACTTCTGTATCTTCTATAATAACGGAGATATGCGAGTTTGAAATTTTATATAATGTTTTTGTAAAACGTGATTCCAAGGACGTATTACATTGTTTCAACAATGAAAGTGGTTATTTGAAATCTCCACGACAACGACTACAATCATGCACAAATAGATTGTTTACTTTATTGTAATGATAGTTTCCATGGTAACTATGCATGAATATTACACATGGGTAAAATATTTCCGGATGAGCAAATAGAGAGCTTCGACCTGATTACGTTGAGTGTAAAATCACTTCTGTATCTTCTATAGTAACGCAGATATGCGAGTTTGAAATTTTATATAATGTTTTTGTAAAACGTGATTCCAAGGATGTATCACATTGTTTCAACAATGAAAGTGGTTATTTCAAATCTCCACGCCAACGACAACAATCATGCACAAATAGATTGTTTACTTTACTGTTATGATAGTTTCCATGGTAACTATGCATGAATATTACACATGGGTAAAATTTTTCCGGATGAGCAAATAGAGAGCTTCGACCTGATTACGTTGAGTGTAAAATCACTTCTGTATCTTCTATAGTAACGCAGATATGCGAGTTTGAAATTTTATATAATGTTTTTGTAAAACGTGATTCCAAGGATGTATCACATTGTTTCAACAATGAAAGTGGTTATTTCAAATCTCCACGACAACGACAACAATCATGCACAAATAGATTGTTTACTTTACTGTTATGATAGTTTCCATGGTAACTATGCATGAATATTACACATGGGTAAAATTTTTCCGGATGAGCCAATAGAGAGCTTCGACCTGATTACATTGAGTGTAAAATCACTTCTGTATCTTTTATAATAACGGAGATATGCGAGTTTGAAATTTTATATAATGTTCTTGTAAAACGTGATTCCAAGGATGTATTACATTGTTTCAACAATGAAAGTGGTTATTTGAAATCTCCACGACAACGACTACAATCATGCACAAATAGATTGTTTACTTTATTGTTATGATAGTTTCCATGGTAACTAAGCATGAATATTACACATGTCTAAAATTTTTCCGGATGAGCAAATAGAGAGCTTCGACCTGATTACATTGAGTGTAAAATCACTTCTGTATCTTCTATAGTAACAGAGATATGCGAGTTTGAAATTTTATTTAATGTTCTTGTAAAACGTGATTCCAAGGATGTATTACATTGTTTCAACAATGAAAGTGGTTATTTCAAATCTCCCCGACAACGACTACAATCATGCACAAATAGATTGTTTACTTTATTGTTATGATAGTTTCCATGGTAACTATGCATGAATATTACACATGGGTAAAATTTTTCCGGATGAGCAAATAGAGAGCTTCGACCTGATTACATTGAGTGTAAAATCACTTCTGTATCTTCTATAGTAACAGAGATATGCGAGTTTGAAATTTTATTTAATGTTCTTGTAAAACGTGATTCCAAGGATGTATTACATTGTTTCAACAATGAAAGTGGTTTTTTTCAAATCTCCACGACAACGACTACAATCATGCACAAAAAGATTGTTTACTTTATTGTTATGATAGTTTCCATGGTAACTAAGCATGAATATTACACATGTTTAAAATTTTTTCGGATGAGCCAATAGAGAGCTTCGACCTGATTACATTGAGTGTAAAATCACTTCTGTATCTTCTATAATAACGGAGATATGCGAGTTTGAAATTTTATATAACATTCTTGTAAAACGTGATTCCAAGGATGTATTACATTGTTTCAACAATGAAAGTGGTTATTTCAAATCTCCACGACAACGACTACAATCATGCACAAATAGATTGTTTACTTTATTGTTATGATAGTTTCCATGGTAACTATGCATGAATATTACACATGGGTAAAATTTTTCCGGATGAGCAAATAGAGAGCTTCGACCTGATTACATTGAGTGTAAAATCACTTCTGTATCTTCTATAATAACGGAGATATGCGAGTTTGAAATTTTATATAATGTTTTTGTAAAACGTGATTCCAAGGATGTATTACATTGTTTCAACAATGAAAGTGGTTATTTGAAATCTCCACGACAACGACAACAAATCATGCACAAATAGATTGTTTACTTTATTGTTATGATAGTTTCCATGGTAACTATGCATGAATATTACACATGGCTAAAATTTTTCCGGATGAGCCAATAGAGAGCTTCGACCTGATTACATTGAGTGTAAAATCACTTCTGTATCTTTTATAATAACGGAGATATGCGAGTTTGAAATTTTATATAATGTTCTTGTAAAACGTGATTCCAAGGATGTATTACATTGTTTCAACAATGAAAGTGGTTATTTGAAATCTCCACGACAACGACTACAATCATGCACAAATAGATTGTTTACTTTATTGTTATGATAGTTTCCATGGTAACTATGCATGAATATTACACATTGGTAAAATTTTTCCGGATGAGCAAATAGAGAGCTTCGACCTGATTACATTGAGTGTAAAATCACTTCTGTATCTTCTATAGTAACAGAGATATGCGAGTTTGAAATTTTATTTAATGTTCTTGTAAAACGTGATTCCAACGATGTATTACATTGTTTCAACAATGAAAGTGGTTTTTTCAAATCTCCACGACAACGACTACAATCATGCACAAATAGATTGTTTACTTTATTGTTATGATAGTTTCCATGGTAACTAAGCATGAATATTACACATGGGTAAATTTTTTCCGGATGAGCCAATAGAGAGCTTCGACCTGATTACATTGAGTGTAAAATCACTTCTGTATCTTTTATAATAACGGAGATATGCGAGTTTGAAATTTTATATAATATTCTTGTAAAACGTGATTCCAAGGATGTATTACATTGTTTCAACAATGAAAGTGGTTATTTCAAATCTCCACGACAACGACTACAATCATGCACAAATAGATTGTTTACTTTATTGTTATGGTAGTTTCCATGGTAACTATGCATGAATATTACACATGGGTAAAATTTTTTCGGATGAGCCAATAGAGAGCTTCGACCTGATTACATTGAGTGTAAAATCACTTCTGTATCTTCTATAGTAACAGAGATATGCGAGTTTGAAATTTTATTTAATGTTCTTGTAAAACGTGATTCCAAGGATGTATTACATTGTTTCAACAATGAAAGTGGTTATTTCAAATCTCCCCGACAACGACTACAATCATGCACAAATAGATTGTTTACTTTATTGTTATGATAGTTTCCATGGTAACTATGCATGAATATTACACATGGGTAAAATTTTTCCGGATGAGCAAATAGACAGCTTCGACCTGATTACATTGAGTGTAAAATCACTTCTGTATCTTCTATAGTAACAGAGATATGCGAGTTTGAAATTTTATTTAATGTTCTTGTAAAACGTGATTCCAAGGATGTATTACATTGTTTCAACAATGAAAGTGGTTTTTTTCAAATCTCCACGACAACGACTACAATCATGCACAAAAAGATTGTTTACTTTATTGTTATGATAGTTTCCATGGTAACTAAGCATGAATATTACACATGTTTAAAATTTTTTCGGATGAGCCAATAGAGAGCTTCGACCTGATTACATTGAGTGTAAAATCACTTCTGTATCTTCTATAATAACGGAGATATGCGAGTTTGAAATTTTATATAACATTCTTGTAAAACGTGATTCCAAGGATGTATTACATTGTTTCAACAATGAAAGTGGTTATTTCAAATCTCCACGACAACGACTACAATCATGCACAAATAGATTGTTTACTTTATTGTTATGATAGTTTCCATGGTAACTATGCATGAATATTACACATGGGTAAAATTTTTCCGGATGAGCAAATAGAGAGCTTCGACCTGATTACATTGAGTGTAAAATCACTTCTGTATCTTCTATAATAACGGAGATATGCGAGTTTGAAATTTTATATAATGTTTTTGTAAAACGTGATTCCAAGGATGTATTACATTGTTTCAACAATGAAAGTGGTTATTTGAAATCTCCACGACAACGACAACAAATCATGCACAAATAGATTGTTTACTTTATTGTTATGATAGTTTCCATGGTAACTATGCATGAATATTACACATGGCTAAAATTTTTCCGGATGAGCCAATAGAGAGCTTCGACCTGATTACATTGAGTGTAAAATCACTTCTGTATCTTTTATAATAACGGAGATATGCGAGTTTGAAATTTTATATAATGTTCTTGTAAAACGTGATTCCAAGGATGTATTACATTGTTTCAACAATGAAAGTGGTTATTTGAAATCTCCACGACAACGACTACAATCATGCACAAATAGATTGTTTACTTTATTGTTATGATAGTTTCCATGGTAACTATGCATGAATATTACACATTGGTAAAATTTTTCCGGATGAGCAAATAGAGAGCTTCGACCTGATTACATTGAGTGTAAAATCACTTCTGTATCTTCTATAGTAACAGAGATATGCGAGTTTGAAATTTTATTTAATGTTCTTGTAAAACGTGATTCCAACGATGTATTACATTGTTTCAACAATGAAAGTGGTTTTTTCAAATCTCCACGACAACGACTACAATCATGCACAAATAGATTGTTTACTTTATTGTTATGATAGTTTCCATGGTAACTAAGCATGAATATTACACATGGGTAAATTTTTTCCGGATGAGCCAATAGAGAGCTTCGACCTGATTACATTGAGTGTAAAATCACTTCTGTATCTTTTATAATAACGGAGATATGCGAGTTTGAAATTTTATATAATATTCTTGTAAAACGTGATTCCAAGGATGTATTACATTGTTTCAACAATGAAAGTGGTTATTTCAAATCTCCACGACAACGACTACAATCATGCACAAATAGATTGTTTACTTTATTGTTATGGTAGTTTCCATGGTAACTATGCATGAATATTACACATGGGTAAAATTTTTTCGGATGAGCCAATAGAGAGCTTCGACCTGATTACATTGAGTGTAAAATCACTTCTGTATCTTTTATAATAACGGAGATATGCGAGTTTGAAATTTTATATAATGTTCTTGTAAAACGTGATTCCAAGGATGTATTACATTGTTTCAACAATGAAAGTGGTTATTTCAAATCTCCACGACAACGACTACAATCATGCACAAATAGATTGTTTACTTTATTGTTATGATAGTTTCCATGGTAACTATGCATGAATATTACACATTGGTAAAATTTTTCCGGATGAGCAAATAGAGAGCTTCGACCTGATTACATTGAGTGTAAAATCACTTCTGTATCTTCTATAGTAACAGAGATATGCGAGTTTGAAATTTTATATAATGTTTTTGTAAAACGTGATTCCAACGATGTATTACATTGTTTCAACAATGAAAGTGGTTTTTTCAAATCTCCACGACAACGACTACAATCATGCACAAATAGATTGTTTACTTTATTGTTATGATAGTTTCCATGGTAACTAAGCATGAATATTACACATGGGTAAAATTTTTCCGGATGAGCAAATAGAGAGCTTCGACCTGATTACATTGAGTGTAAAATCACTTCTGTATCTTCTATAATAACGGAGATATGCGAGTTTGAAATTTTATATAATGTTTTTGTAAAACGTGATTCCAAGGATGTATTACATTGTTTCAACAATGAAAGTGCTTATTTGAAATCTCCACGACAACGACAACAAATCATGCACAAATAGATTGTTTACTTTATTGTTATGATAGTTTCCATGGTAACTATGCATGAATATTACACATGGCTAAAATTTTTCCGGATGAGCAAATAGAGAGCTTCGACCTGATTACATTGAGTGTAAAATCACTTCTGTATCTTCTATAATAACGGAGATATGCGAGTTTGAAATTTTATATAATGTTTTTGTAAAACGTGATTCCAAGGACGTATTACATTGTTTCAACAATGAAAGTGGTTATTTGAAATCTCCACGACAACGACTACAATCATGCACAAATAGATTGTTTACTTTATTGTAATGATAGTTTCCATGGTAACTATGCATGAATATTACACATGGGTAAAATATTTCCGGATGAGCAAATAGAGAGCTTCGACCTGATTACGTTGAGTGTAAAATCACTTCTGTATCTTCTATAGTAACGCAGATATGCGAGTTTGAAATTTTATATAATGTTTTTGTAAAACGTGATTCCAAGGATGTATCACATTGTTTCAACAATGAAAGTGGTTATTTCAAATCTCCACGACAACGACAACAATCATGCACAAATAGATTGTTTACTTTACTGTTATGATAGTTTCCATGGTAACTATGCATGAATATTACACATGGGTAAAATTTTTCCGGATGAGCCAATAGAGAGCTTCGACCTGATTACATTGAGTGTAAAATCACTTCTGTATCTTTTATAATAACGGAGATATGCGAGTTTGAAATTTTATATAATGTTCTTGTAAAACGTGATTCCAAGGATGTATTACATTGTTTCAACAATGAAAGTGGTTATTTGAAATCTCCACGACAACGACTACAATCATGCACAAATAGATTGTTTACTTTATTGTTATGATAGTTTCCATGGTAACTAAGCATGAATATTACACATGTCTAAAATTTTTCCGGATGAGCAAATAGAGAGCTTCGACCTGATTACATTGAGTGTAAAATCACTTCTGTATCTTCTATAGTAACAGAGATATGCGAGTTTGAAATTTTATTTAATGTTCTTGTAAAACGTGATTCCAAGGATGTATTACATTGTTTCAACAATGAAAGTGGTTATTTCAAATCTCCACGACAACGACTACAATCATGCACAAATAGATTGTTTACTTTATTGTTATGATAGTTTCCATGGTAACTATGCATGAATATTACACATGGGTAAAATTTTTCCGGATGAGCAAATAGAGAGCTTCGACCTGATTACATTGAGTGTAAAATCACTTCTGTATCTTCTATAGTAACAGAGATATGCGAGTTTGAAATTTTATTTAATGTTCTTGTAAAACGTGATTCCAAGGATGTATTACATTGTTTCAACAATGAAAGTGGTTTTTTTCAAATCTCCACGACAACGACTACAATCATGCACAAAAAGATTGTTTACTTTATTGTTATGATAGTTTCCATGGTAACTAAGCATGAATATTACACATGTTTAAAATTTTTTCGGATGAGCCAATAGAGAGCTTCGACCTGATTACATTGAGTGTAAAATCACTTCTGTATCTTCTATAATAACGGAGATATGCGAGTTTGAAATTTTATATAACATTCTTGTAAAACGTGATTCCAAGGATGTATTACATTGTTTCAACAATGAAAGTGGTTATTTCAAATCTCCACGACAACGACTACAATCATGCACAAATAGATTGTTTACTTTATTGTTATGATAGTTTCCATGGTAACTATGCATGAATATTACACATGGGTAAAATTTTTCCGGATGAGCAAATAGAGAGCTTCGACCTGATTACATTGAGTGTAAAATCTCTTCTGTATCTTCTATAATAACGGAGATATGCGAGTTTGAAATTTTATATAATGTTTTTGTAAAACGTGATTCCAAGGATGTATTACATTGTTTCAACAATGAAAGTGGTTATTTGAAATCTCCACGACAACGACAACAAATCATGCACAAATAGATTGTTTACTTTATTGTTATGATAGTTTCCATGGTAACTATGCATGAATATTACACATGGCTAAAATTTTTCCGGATGAGCCAATAGAGAGCTTCGACCTGATTACATTGAGTGTAAAATCACTTCTGTATCTTTTATAATAACGGAGATATGCGAGTTTGAAATTTTATATAATGTTCTTGTAAAACGTGATTCCAAGGATGTATTACATTGTTTCAACAATGAAAGTGGTTATTTGAAATCTCCACGACAACGACTACAATCATGCACAAATAGATTGTTTACTTTATTGTTATGATAGTTTCCATGGTAACTATGCATGAATATTACACATTGGTAAAATTTTTCCGGATGAGCAAATAGAGAGCTTCGACCTGATTACATTGAGTGTAAAATCACTTCTGTATCTTCTATAGTAACAGAGATATGCGAGTTTGAAATTTTATTTAATGTTCTTGTAAAACGTGATTCCAACGATGTATTACATTGTTTCAACAATGAAAGTGTTTTTTTCAAATCTCCACGACAACGACTACAATCATGCACAAATAGATTGTTTACTTTATTGTTATGATAGTTTCCATGGTAACTAAGCATGAATATTACACATGGGTAAATTTTTTCCGGATGAGCCAATAGAGAGCTTCGACCTGATTACATTGAGTGTAAAATCACTTCTGTATCTTTTATAATAACGGAGATATGCGAGTTTGAAATTTTATATAATATTCTTGTAAAACGTGATTCCAAGGATGTATTACATTGTTTCAACAATGAAAGTGGTTATTTCAAATCTCCACGACAACGACTACAATCATGCACAAATAGATTGTTTACTTTATTGTTATGGTAGTTTCCATGGTAACTATGCATGAATATTACACATGGGTAAAATTTTTTCGGATGAGCCAATAGAGAGCTTCGACCTGATTACATTGAGTGTAAAATCACTTCTGTATCTTTTATAATAACGGAGATATGCGAGTTTGAAATTTTATATAATGTTCTTGTAAAACGTGATTCCAAGGATGTATTACATTGTTTCAACAATGAAAGTGGTTATTTCAAATCTCCACGACAACGACTACAATCATGCACAAATAGATTGTTTACTTTATTGTTATGATAGTTTCCATGGTAACTATGCATGAATATTACACATTGGTAAAATTTTTCCGGATGAGCAAATAGAGAGCTTCGACCTGATTACATTGAGTGTAAAATCACTTCTGTATCTTCTATAGTAACAGAGATATGCGAGTTTGAAATTTTATATAATGTTTTTGTAAAACGTGATTCCAACGATGTATTACATTGTTTCAACAATGAAAGTGGTTTTTTCAAATCTCCACGACAACGACTACAATCATGCACAAATAGATTGTTTACTTTATTGTTATGATAGTTTCCATGGTAACTAAGCATGAATATTACACATGGGTAAAATTTTTCCGGATGAGCAAATAGAGAGCTTCGACCTGATTACATTGAGTGTAAAATCACTTCTGTATCTTCTATAATAACGGAGATATGCGAGTTTGAAATTTTATATAATGTTTTTGTAAAACGTGATTCCAAGGATGTATTACATTGTTTCAACAATGAAAGTGCTTATTTGAAATCTCCACGACAACGACAACAAATCATGCACAAATAGATTGTTTACTTTATTGTTATGATAGTTTCCATGGTAACTATGCATGAATATTACACATGGCTAAAATTTTTCCGGATGAGCAAATAGAGAGCTTCGACCTGATTACATTGAGTGTAAAATCACTTCTGTATCTTCTATAATAACGGAGATATGCGAGTTTGAAATTTTATATAATGTTTTTGTAAAACGTGATTCCAAGGACGTATTACATTGTTTCAACAATGAAAGTGGTTATTTGAAATCTCCACGACAACGACTACAATCATGCACAAATAGATTGTTTACTTTATTGTAATGATAGTTTCCATGGTAACTATGCATGAATATTACACATGGGTAAAATATTTCCGGATGAGCAAATAGAGAGCTTCGACCTGATTACGTTGAGTGTAAAATCACTTCTGTATCTTCTATAGTAACGCAGATATGCGAGTTTGAAATTTTATATAACATTCTTGTAAAACGTGATTCCAAGGATGTATCACATTGTTTCAACAATGAAAGTGGTTATTTCAAATCTCCACGACAACGACAACAATCATGCACAAATAGATTGTTTACTTTACTGTTATGATAGTTTCCATGGTAACTAAGCATGAATATTACACATGGGTAAATTTTTTCCGGATGAGCCAATAGAGAGCTTCGACCTGATTATATTGAGTGTAAAATCACTTCTGTATCTTTTATAATAACGGAGATATGCGAGTTTGAAATTTTATATAATATTCTTGTAAAACGTGATTCCAAGGATGTATTACATTGTTTCAACAATGAAAGTGGTTATTTCAAATCTCCACGACAACGACTACAATCATGCACAAATAGATTGTTTACTTTATTGTTATGGTAGTTTCCATGGTAACTATGCATGAATATTACACATGGGTAAAATTTTTCCGGATGAGCAAATAGAGAGCTTCGACCTGATTACATTGAGTGTAAAATCACTTCTGTATCTTCTATAGTAACAGAGATATGCGAGTTTGAAATTTTATTTAATGTTCTTGTAAAACGTGATTCCAAGGATGTATTACATTGTTTCAACAATGAAAGTGGTTATTTCAAATCTCCACGACAACGACTACAATCATGCACAAATAGATTGTTTACTTTATTGTTATGATAGTTTCCATGGTAACTATGCATGAATATTACACATGGGTAAAATTTTTCCGGATGAGCAAATAGAGAGCTTCGACCTGATTACATTGAGTGTAAAATCACTTCTGTATCTTCTATAGTAACAGAGATATGCGAGTTTGAAATTTTATTTAATGTTCTTGTAAAACGTGATTCCAAGGATGTATTACATTGTTTCAACAATGAAAGTGGTTTTTTTCAAATCTCCACGACAACGACTACAATCATGCACAAAAAGATTGTTTACTTTATTGTTATGATAGTTTCCATGGTAACTAAGCATGAATATTACACATGTTTAAAATTTTTTCGGATGAGCCAATAGAGAGCTTCGACCTGATTACATTGAGTGTAAAATCACTTCTGTATCTTCTATAATAACGGAGATATGCGAGTTTGAAATTTTATATAACATTCTTGTAAAACGTGATTCCAAGGATGTATTACATTGTTTCAACAATGAAAGTGGTTATTTCAAATCTCCACGACAACGACTACAATCATGCACAAATAGATTGTTTACTTTATTGTTATGATAGTTTCCATGGTAACTATGCATGAATATTACACATGGGTAAAATTTTTCCGGATGAGCAAATAGAGAGCTTCGACCTGATTACATTGAGTGTAAAATCTCTTCTGTATCTTCTATAATAACGGAGATATGCGAGTTTGAAATTTTATATAATGTTTTTGTAAAACGTGATTCCAAGGATGTATTACATTGTTTCAACAATGAAAGTGGTTATTTGAAATCTCCACGACAACGACAACAAATCATGCACAAATAGATTGTTTACTTTATTGTTATGATAGTTTCCATGGTAACTATGCATGAATATTACACATGGCTAAAATTTTTCCGGATGAGCCAATAGAGAGCTTCGACCTGATTACATTGAGTGTAAAATCACTTCTGTATCTTTTATAATAACGGAGATATGCGAGTTTGAAATTTTATATAATGTTCTTGTAAAACGTGATTCCAAGGATGTATTACATTGTTTCAACAATGAAAGTGGTTATTTGAAATCTCCACGACAACGACTACAATCATGCACAAATAGATTGTTTACTTTATTGTTATGATAGTTTCCATGGTAACTATGCATGAATATTACACATTGGTAAAATTTTTCCGGATGAGCAAATAGAGAGCTTCGACCTGATTACATTGAGTGTAAAATCACTTCTGTATCTTCTATAGTAACAGAGATATGCGAGTTTGAAATTTTATTTAATGTTCTTGTAAAACGTGATTCCAACGATGTATTACATTGTTTCAACAATGAAAGTGGTTTTTTCAAATCTCCACGACAACGACTACAATCATGCACAAATAGATTGTTTACTTTATTGTTATGATAGTTTCCATGGTAACTAAGCATGAATATTACACATGGGTAAATTTTTTCCGGATGAGCCAATAGAGAGCTTCGACCTGATTACATTGAGTGTAAAATCACTTCTGTATCTTTTATAATAACGGAGATATGCGAGTTTGAAATTTTATATAATATTCTTGTAAAACGTGATTCCAAGGATGTATTACATTGTTTCAACAATGAAAGTGGTTATTTCAAATCTCCACGACAACGACTACAATCATGCACAAATAGATTGTTTACTTTATTGTTATGGTAGTTTCCATGGTAACTATGCATGAATATTACACATGGGTAAAATTTTTTCGGATGAGCCAATAGAGAGCTTCGACCTGATTACATTGAGTGTAAAATCACTTCTGTATCTTTTATAATAACGGAGATATGCGAGTTTGAAATTTTATATAATGTTCTTGTAAAACGTGATTCCAAGGATGTATTACATTGTTTCAACAATGAAAGTGGTTATTTCAAATCTCCACGACAACGACTACAATCATGCACAAATAGATTGTTTACTTTATTGTTATGATAGTTTCCATGGTAACTATGCATGAATATTACACATTGGTAAAATTTTTCCGGATGAGCAAATAGAGAGCTTCGACCTGATTACATTGAGTGTAAAATCACTTCTGTATCTTCTATAGTAACAGAGATATGCGAGTTTGAAATTTTATATAATGTTTTTGTAAAACGTGATTCCAACGATGTATTACATTGTTTCAACAATGAAAGTGGTTTTTTCAAATCTCCACGACAACGACTACAATCATGCACAAATAG
Source organism: Lepisma saccharinum (assembly GCF_977018435.1). Classification (NCBI taxonomy): domain Eukaryota; kingdom Metazoa; phylum Arthropoda; class Insecta; order Zygentoma; family Lepismatidae; genus Lepisma; species Lepisma saccharinum. The sequence goes on along the minus strand of NW_028142902.1, from coordinate 3,762,107 downwards.
ATTGTTTACTTTATTGTTATGATAGTTTCCATGGTAACTAAGCATGAATATTACACATGGGTAAAATTTTTCCGGATGAGCAAATAGAGAGCTTCGACCTGATTACATTGAGTGTAAAATCACTTCTGTATCTTCTATAATAACGGAGATATGCGAGTTTGAAATTTTATATAATGTTTTTGTAAAACGTGATTCCAAGGATGTATTACATTGTTTCAACAATGAAAGTGCTTATTTGAAATCTCCACGACAACGACAACAAATCATGCACAAATAGATTGTTTACTTTATTGTTATGATAGTTTCCATGGTAACTATGCATGAATATTACACATGGCTAAAATTTTTCCGGATGAGCAAATAGAGAGCTTCGACCTGATTACATTGAGTGTAAAATCACTTCTGTATCTTCTATAATAACGGAGATATGCGAGTTTGAAATTTTATATAATGTTTTTGTAAAACGTGATTCCAAGGACGTATTACATTGTTTCAACAATGAAAGTGGTTATTTGAAATCTCCACGACAACGACTACAATCATGCACAAATAGATTGTTTACTTTATTGTAATGATAGTTTCCATGGTAACTATGCATGAATATTACACATGGGTAAAATATTTCCGGATGAGCAAATAGAGAGCTTCGACCTGATTACGTTGAGTGTAAAATCACTTCTGTATCTTCTATAGTAACGCAGATATGCGAGTTTGAAATTTTATATAATGTTTTTGTAAAACGTGATTCCAAGGATGTATCACATTGTTTCAACAATGAAAGTGGTTATTTCAAATCTCCACGACAACGACAACAATCATGCACAAATAGATTGTTTACTTTACTGTTATGATAGTTTCCATGGTAACTAAGCATGAATATTACACATGGGTAAATTTTTTCCGGATGAGCCAATAGAGAGCTTCGACCTGATTACATTGAGTGTAAAATCACTTCTGTATCTTTTATAATAACGGAGATATGCGAGTTTGAAATTTTATATAATATTCTTGTAAAACGTGATTCCAAGGATGTATTACATTGTTTCAACAATGAAAGTGGTTATTTCAAATCTCCACGACAACGACTACAATCATGCACAAATTGATTGTTTACTTTATTGTTATGGTAGTTTCCATGGTAACTATGCATGAATATTACACATGGGTAAAATTTTTCCGGATGAGCAAATAGAGAGCTTCGACCTGATTACATTGAGTGTAAAATCACTTCTGTATCTTCTATAATAACGGAGATATGGGAGTTTGAAATTTTATATAATGTTTTTGTAAAACGTGATTCCAAGTATGTATTACATTGTTTCAACAATGAAAGTGCTTATTTGAAATCTCCACGACAACGACAACAAATCATGCACAAATAGATTGTTTACTTTATTGTTATGATAGTTTCCATGGTAACTATGCATGAATATTACACATGGCTAAAATTTTTCCGGATGAGCAAATAGAGAGCTTCGACCTGATTACATTGAGTGTAAAATCACTTCTGTATCTTCTATAATAACGGAGATATGCGAGTTTGAAATTTTATATAATGTTTTTGTAAAACGTGATTCCAAGGACGTATTACATTGTTTCAACAATGAAAGTGGTTATTTGAAATCTCCACGACAACGACTACAATCATGCACAAATAGATTGTTTACTTTATTGTAATGATAGTTTCCATGGTAACTATGCATGAATATTACACATGGGTAAAATATTTCCGGATGAGCAAATAGAGAGCTTCGACCTGATTACGTTGAGTGTAAAATCACTTCTGTATCTTCTATAGTAACGCAGATATGCGAGTTTGAAATTTTATATAATGTTCTTGTAAAACGTGATTCCAAGGATGTATTACATTGTTTCAACAATGAAAGTGGTTTTTTTCAAATCTCCACGACAACGACTACAATCATGCACAAAAAGATTGTTTACTTTATTGTTATGATAGTTTCCATGGTAACTAAGCATGAATATTACACATGTTTAAAATTTTTTCGGATGAGCCAATAGAGAGCTTCGACCTGATTACATTGAGTGTAAAATCACTTCTGTATCTTCTATAATAACGGAGATATGCGAGTTTGAAATTTTATATAACATTCTTGTAAAACGTGATTCCAAGGATGTATTACATTGTTTCAACAATGAAAGTGGTTATTTCAAATCTCCACGACAACGACTACAATCATGCACAAATAGATTGTTTACTTTATTGTTATGATAGTTTCCATGGTAACTATGCATGAATATTACACATGGGTAAAATTTTTCCGGATGAGCAAATAGAGAGCTTCGACCTGATTACATTGAGTGTAAAATCTCTTCTGTATCTTCTATAATAACGGAGATATGCGAGTTTGAAATTTTATATAATGTTTTTGTAAAACGTGATTCCAAGGATGTATTACATTGTTTCAACAATGAAAGTGGTTATTTCAAATCTCCACGACAACGACTACAATCATGCACAAATAGATTGTTTACTTTATTGTTATGGTAGTTTCCATGGTAACTATGCATGAATATTACACATGGGTAAAATTTTTTCGGATGAGCCAATAGAGAGCTTCGACCTGATTACATTGAGTGTAAAATCACTTCTGTATCTTTTATAATAACGGAGATATGCGAGTTTGAAATTTTATATAATGTTCTTGTAAAACGTGATTCCAAGGATGTATTACATTGTTTCAACAATGAAAGTGGTTATTTCAAATCTCCACGACAACGACTACAATCATGCACAAATAGATTGTTTACTTTATTGTTATGATAGTTTCCATGGTAACTATGCATGAATATTACACATTGGTAAAATTTTTCCGGATGAGCAAATAGAGAGCTTCGACCTGATTACATTGAGTGTAAAATCACTTCTGTATCTTCTATAGTAACAGAGATATGCGAGTTTGAAATTTTATATAATGTTTTTGTAAAACGTGATTCCAACGATGTATTACATTGTTTCAACAATGAAAGTGGTTTTTTCAAATCTCCACGACAACGACTACAATCATGCACAAATAGATTGTTTACTTTATTGTTATGATAGTTTCCATGGTAACTAAGCATGAATATTACACATGGGTAAAATTTTTCCGGATGAGCAAATAGAGAGCTTCGACCTGATTACATTGAGTGTAAAATCACTTCTGTATCTTCTATAATAACGGAGATATGCGAGTTTGAAATTTTATATAATGTTTTTGTAAAACGTGATTCCAAGGATGTATTACATTGTTTCAACAATGAAAGTGCTTATTTGAAATCTCCACGACAACGACAACAAATCATGCACAAATAGATTGTTTACTTTATTGTTATGATAGTTTCCATGGTAACTATGCATGAATATTACACATGGCTAAAATTTTTCCGGATGAGCAAATAGAGAGCTTCGACCTGATTACATTGAGTGTAAAATCACTTCTGTATCTTCTATAATAACGGAGATATGCGAGTTTGAAATTTTATATAATGTTTTTGTAAAACGTGATTCCAAGGACGTATTACATTGTTTCAACAATGAAAGTGGTTATTTGAAATCTCCACGACAACGACTACAATCATGCACAAATAGATTGTTTACTTTATTGTAATGATAGTTTCCATGGTAACTATGCATGAATATTACACATGGGTAAAATATTTCCGGATGAGCAAATAGAGAGCTTCGACCTGATTACGTTGAGTGTAAAATCACTTCTGTATCTTCTATAGTAACGCAGATATGCGAGTTTGAAATTTTATATAATGTTTTTGTAAAACGTGATTCCAAGGATGTATCACATTGTTTCAACAATGAAAGTGGTTATTTCAAATCTCCACGACAACGACAACAATCATGCACAAATAGATTGTTTACTTTACTGTTATGATAGTTTCCATGGTAACTAAGCATGAATATTACACATGGGTAATTTTTTTCCGGATGAGCCAATAGAGAGCTTCGACCTGATTACATTGAGTGTAAAATCACTTCTGTATCTTTTATAATAACGGAGATATGCGAGTTTGAAATTTTATATAATATTCTTGTAAAACGTGATTCCAAGGATGTATTACATTGTTTCAACAATGAAAGTGGTTATTTCAAATCTCCACGACAACGACTACAATCATGCACAAATAGATTGTTTACTTTATTGTTATGGTAGTTTCCATGGTAACTATGCATGAATATTACACATGGGTAAAATTTTTCCGGATGAGCAAATAGAGAGCTTCGACCTGATTACATTGAGTGTAAAATCACTTCTGTATCTTCTATAATAACGGAGATATGGGAGTTTGAAATTTTATATAATGTTTTTGTAAAACGTGATTCCAAGTATGTATTACATTGTTTCAACAATGAAAGTGCTTATTTGAAATCTCCACGACAACGACAACAAATCATGCACAAATAGATTGTTTACTTTATTGTTATGATAGTTTCCATGGTAACTATGCATGAATATTACACATGGGTAAAATATTTCCGGATGAGCAAATAGAGAGCTTCGACCTGATTACGTTGAGTGTAAAATCACTTCTGTATCTTCTATAGTAACGCAGATATGCGAGTTTGAAATTTTATATAATGTTCTTGTAAAACGTGATTCCAAGGATGTATTACATTGTTTCAACAATGAAAGTGGTTTTTTTCAAATCTCCACGACAACGACTACAATCATGCACAAAAAGATTGTTTACTTTATTGTTATGATAGTTTCCATGGTAACTAAGCATGAATATTACACATGTTTAAAATTTTTTCGGATGAGCCAATAGAGAGCTTCGACCTGATTACATTGAGTGTAAAATCACTTCTGTATCTTCTATAATAACGGAGATATGCGAGTTTGAAATTTTATATAACATTCTTGTAAAACGTGATTCCAAGGATGTATTACATTGTTTCAACAATGAAAGTGGTTATTTCAAATCTCCACGACAACGACTACAATCATGCACAAATAGATTGTTTACTTTATTGTTATGGTAGTTTCCATGGTAACTATGCATGAATATTACACATGGGTAAAATTTTTCCGGATGAGCAAATAGAGAGCTTCGACCTGATTACATTGAGTGTAAAATCACTTCTGTATCTTCTATAATAACGGAGATATGGGAGTTTGAAATTTTATATAATGTTTTTGTAAAACGTGATTCCAAGTATGTATTACATTGTTTCAACAATGAAAGTGCTTATTTGAAATCTCCACGACAACGACAACAAATCATGCACAAATAGATTGTTTACTTTATTGTTATGATAGTTTCCATGGTAACTATGCATGAATATTACACATGGCTAAAATTTTTCCGGATGAGCAAATAGAGAGCTTCGACCTGATTACATTGAGTGTAAAATCACTTCTGTATCTTCTATAATAACGGAGATATGCGAGTTTGAAATTTTATATAATGTTTTTGTAAAACGTGATTCCAAGGACGTATTACATTGTTTCAACAATGAAAGTGGTTATTTGAAATCTCCACGACAACGACTACAATCATGCACAAATAGATTGTTTACTTTATTGTAATGATAGTTTCCATGGTAACTATGCATGAATATTACACATGGGTAAAATATTTCCGGATGAGCAAATAGAGAGCTTCGACCTGATTACGTTGAGTGTAAAATCACTTCTGTATCTTCTATAGTAACGCAGATATGCGAGTTTGAAATTTTATATAATGTTCTTGTAAAACGTGATTCCAAGGATGTATTACATTGTTTCAACAATGAAAGTGGTTTTTTTCAAATCTCCACGACAACGACTACAATCATGCACAAAAAGATTGTTTACTTTATTGTTATGATAGTTTCCATGGTAACTAAGCATGAATATTACACATGTTTAAAATTTTTTCGGATGAGCCAATAGAGAGCTTCGACCTGATTACATTGAGTGTAAAATCACTTCTGTATCTTCTATAATAACGGAGATATGCGAGTTTGAAATTTTATATAACATTCTTGTAAAACGTGATTCCAAGGATGTATTACATTGTTTCAACAATGAAAGTGGTTATTTCAAATCTCCACGACAACGACTACAATCATGCACAAATAGATTGTTTACTTTATTGTTATGATAGTTTCCATGGTAACTATGCATGAATATTACACATGGGTAAAATTTTTCCGGATGAGCAAATAGAGAGCTTCGACCTGATTACATTGAGTGTAAAATCTCTTCTGTATCTTCTATAATAACGGAGATATGCGAGTTTGAAATTTTATATAATGTTTTTGTAAAACGTGATTCCAAGGATGTATTACATTGTTTCAACAATGAAAGTGGTTATTTCAAATCTCCACGACAACGACTACAATCATGCACAAATAGATTGTTTACTTTATTGTTATGGTAGTTTCCATGGTAACTATGCATGAATATTACACATGGGTAAAATTTTTTCGGATGAGCCAATAGAGAGCTTCGACCTGATTACATTGAGTGTAAAATCACTTCTGTATCTTTTATAATAACGGAGATATGCGAGTTTGAAATTTTATATAATGTTCTTGTAAAACGTGATTCCAAGGATGTATTACATTGTTTCAACAATGAAAGTGGTTATTTCAAATCTCCACGACAACGACTACAATCATGCACAAATAGATTGTTTACTTTATTGTTATGATAGTTTCCATGGTAACTATGCATGAATATTACACATTGGTAAAATTTTTCCGGATGAGCAAATAGAGAGCTTCGACCTGATTACATTGAGTGTAAAATCACTTCTGTATCTTCTATAGTAACAGAGATATGCGAGTTTGAAATTTTATATAATGTTTTTGTAAAACGTGATTCCAACGATGTATTACATTGTTTCAACAATGAAAGTGGTTTTTTCAAATCTCCACGACAACGACTACAATCATGCACAAATAGATTGTTTACTTTATTGTTATGATAGTTTCCATGGTAACTAAGCATGAATATTACACATGGGTAAAATTTTTCCGGATGAGCAAATAGAGAGCTTCGACCTGATTACATTGAGTGTAAAATCACTTCTGTATCTTCTATAATAACGGAGATATGCGAGTTTGAAATTTTATATAATGTTTTTGTAAAACGTGATTCCAAGGATGTATTACATTGTTTCAACAATGAAAGTGCTTATTTGAAATCTCCACGACAACGACAACAAATCATGCACAAATAGATTGTTTACTTTATTGTTATGATAGTTTCCATGGTAACTATGCATGAATATTACACATGGCTAAAATTTTTCCGGATGAGCAAATAGAGAGCTTCGACCTGATTACATTGAGTGTAAAATCACTTCTGTATCTTCTATAATAACGGAGATATGCGAGTTTGAAATTTTATATAATGTTTTTGTAAAACGTGATTCCAAGGACGTATTACATTGTTTCAACAATGAAAGTGGTTATTTGAAATCTCCACGACAACGACTACAATCATGCACAAATAGATTGTTTACTTTATTGTAATGATAGTTTCCATGGTAACTATGCATGAATATTACACATGGGTAAAATATTTCCGGATGAGCAAATAGAGAGCTTCGACCTGATTACGTTGAGTGTAAAATCACTTCTGTATCTTCTATAGTAACGCAGATATGCGAGTTTGAAATTTTATATAATGTTTTTGTAAAACGTGATTCCAAGGATGTATCACATTGTTTCAACAATGAAAGTGGTTATTTCAAATCTCCACGACAACGACAACAATCATGCACAAATAGATTGTTTACTTTACTGTTATGATAGTTTCCATGGTAACTAAGCATGAATATTACACATGGGTAAATTTTTTCCGGATGAGCCAATAGAGAGCTTCGACCTGATTACATTGAGTGTAAAATCACTTCTGTATCTTTTATAATAACGGAGATATGCGAGTTTGAAATTTTATATAATATTCTTGTAAAACGTGATTCCAAGGATGTATTACATTGTTTCAACAATGAAAGTGGTTATTTCAAATCTCCACGACAACGACTACAATCATGCACAAATAGATTGTTTACTTTATTGTTATGGTAGTTTCCATGGTAACTATGCATGAATATTACACATGGGTAAAATTTTTCCGGATGAGCAAATAGAGAGCTTCGACCTGATTACATTGAGTGTAAAATCACTTCTGTATCTTCTATAATAACGGAGATATGGGAGTTTGAAATTTTATATAATGTTTTTGTAAAACGTGATTCCAAGTATGTATTACATTGTTTCAACAATGAAAGTGCTTATTTGAAATCTCCACGACAACGACAACAAATCATGCACAAATAGATTGTTTACTTTATTGTTATGATAGTTTCCATGGTAACTATGCATGAATATTACACATGGCTAAAATTTTTCCGGATGAGCAAATAGAGAGCTTCGACCTGATTACATTGAGTGTAAAATCACTTCTGTATCTTCTATAATAACGGAGATATGCGAGTTTGAAATTTTATATAATGTTTTTGTAAAACGTGATTCCAAGGACGTATTACATTGTTTCAACAATGAAAGTGGTTATTTGAAATCTCCACGACAACGACTACAATCATGCACAAATAGATTGTTTACTTTATTGTAATGATAGTTTCCATGGTAACTATGCATGAATATTACACATGGGTAAAATATTTCCGGATGAGCAAATAGAGAGCTTCGACCTGATTACGTTGAGTGTAAAATCACTTCTGTATCTTCTATAGTAACGCAGATATGCGAGTTTGAAATTTTATATAATGTTCTTGTAAAACGTGATTCCAAGGATGTATTACATTGTTTCAACAATGAAAGTGGTTTTTTTCAAATCTCCACGACAACGACTACAATCATGCACAAAAAGATTGTTTACTTTATTGTTATGATAGTTTCCATGGTAACTAAGCATGAATATTACACATGTTTAAAATTTTTTCGGATGAGCCAATAGAGAGCTTCGACCTGATTACATTGAGTGTAAAATCACTTCTGTATCTTCTATAATAACGGAGATATGCGAGTTTGAAATTTTATATAACATTCTTGTAAAACGTGATTCCAAGGATGTATTACATTGTTTCAACAATGAAAGTGGTTATTTCAAATCTCCACGACAACGACTACAATCATGCACAAATAGATTGTTTACTTTATTGTTATGATAGTTTCCATGGTAACTATGCATGAATATTACACATGGGTAAAATTTTTCCGGATGAGCAAATAGAGAGCTTCGACCTGATTACATTGAGTGTAAAATCTCTTCTGTATCTTCTATAATAACGGAGATATGCGAGTTTGAAATTTTATATAATGTTTTTGTAAAACGTGATTCCAAGGATGTATTACATTGTTTCAACAATGAAAGTGGTTATTTGAAATCTCCACGACAACGACAACAAATCATGCACAAATAGATTGTTTACTTTATTGTTATGATAGTTTCCATGGTAACTATGCATGAATATTACACATGGCTAAAATTTTTCCGGATGAGCCAATAGAGAGCTTCGACCTGATTACATTGAGTGTAAAATCACTTCTGTATCTTTTATAATAACGGAGATATGCGAGTTTGAAATTTTATATAATGTTCTTGTAAAACGTGATTCCAAGGATGTATTACATTGTTTCAACAATGAAAGTGGTTATTTGAAATCTCCACGACAACGACTACAATCATGCACAAATAGATTGTTTACTTTATTGTTATGATAGTTTCCATGGTAACTATGCATGAATATTACACATTGGTAAAATTTTTCCGGATGAGCAAATAGAGAGCTTCGACCTGATTACATTGAGTGTAAAATCACTTCTGTATCTTCTATAGTAACAGAGATATGCGAGTTTGAAATTTTATTTAATGTTCTTGTAAAACGTGATTCCAACGATGTATTACATTGTTTCAACAATGAAAGTGGTTTTTTCAAATCTCCACGACAACGACTACAATCATGCACAAATAGATTGTTTACTTTATTGTTATGATAGTTTCCATGGTAACTAAGCATGAATATTACACATGGGTAAATTTTTTCCGGATGAGCCAATAGAGAGCTTCGACCTGATTACATTGAGTGTAAAATCACTTCTGTATCTTTTATAATAACGGAGATATGCGAGTTTGAAATTTTATATAATATTCTTGTAAAACGTGATTCCAAGGATGTATTACATTGTTTCAACAATGAAAGTGGTTATTTCAAATCTCCACGACAACGACTACAATCATGCACAAATAGATTGTTTACTTTATTGTTATGGTAGTTTCCATGGTAACTATGCATGAATATTACACATGGGTAAAATTTTTTCGGATGAGCCAATAGAGAGCTTCGACCTGATTACATTGAGTGTAAAATCACTTCTGTATCTTTTATAATAACGGAGATATGCGAGTTTGAAATTTTATATAATGTTCTTGTAAAACGTGATTCCAAGGATGTATTACATTGTTTCAACAATGAAAGTGGTTATTTCAAATCTCCACGACAACGACTACAATCATGCACAAATAGATTGTTTACTTTATTGTTATGATAGTTTCCATGGTAACTATGCATGAATATTACACATTGGTAAAATTTTTCCGGATGAGCAAATAGAGAGCTTCGACCTGATTACATTGAGTGTAAAATCACTTCTGTATCTTCTATAGTAACAGAGATATGCGAGTTTGAAATTTTATATAATGTTTTTGTAAAACGTGATTCCAACGATGTATTACATTGTTTCAACAATGAAAGTGGTTTTTTCAAATCTCCACGACAACGACTACAATCATGCACAAATAGATTGTTTACTTTATTGTTATGATAGTTTCCATGGTAACTAAGCATGAATATTACACATGGGTAAAATTTTTCCGGATGAGCAAATAGAGAGCTTCGACCTGATTACATTGAGTGTAAAATCACTTCTGTATCTTCTATAATAACGGAGATATGCGAGTTTGAAATTTTATATAATGTTTTTGTAAACGTGATTCCAAGGATGTATTACATTGTTTCAACAATGAAAGTGCTTATTTGAAATCTCCACGACAACGACAACAAATCATGCACAAATAGATTGTTTACTTTATTGTTATGATAGTTTCCATGGTAACTATGCATGAATATTACACATGGCTAAAATTTTTCCGGATGAGCAAATAGAGAGCTTCGACCTGATTACATTGAGTGTAAAATCACTTCTGTATCTTCTATAATAACGGAGATATGCGAGTTTGAAATTTTATATAATGTTTTTATAAAACGTGATTCCAAGGACGTATTACATTGTTTCAACAATGAAAGTGGTTATTTGAAATCTCCACGACAACGACTACAATCATGCACAAATAGATTGTTTACTTTATTGTAATGATAGTTTCCATGGTAACTATGCATGAATATTACACATGGGTAAAATATTTCCGGATGAGCAAATAGAGAGCTTCGACCTGATTACGTTGAGTGTAAAATCACTTCTGTATCTTCTATAGTAACGCAGATATGCGAGTTTGAAATTTTATATAATGTTTTTGTAAAACGTGATTCCAAGGATGTATCACATTGTTTCAACAATGAAAGTGGTTATTTCAAATCTCCACGACAACGACAACAATCATGCACAAATAGATTGTTTACTTTATTGTTATGATAGTTTCCATGGTAACTATGCATGAATATTACACATTGGTAAAATTTTTCCGGATGAGCAAATAGAGAGCTTCGACCTGATTACATTGAGTGTAAAATCACTTCTGTATCTTCTATAGTAACAGAGATATGCGAGTTTGAAATTTTATATAATGTTTTTGTAAAACGTGATTCCAACGATGTATTACATTGTTTCAACAATGAAAGTGGTTTTTTCAAATCTCCACGACAACGACTACAATCATGCACAAATAGATTGTTTACTTTATTGTTATGATAGTTTCCATGGTAACTAAGCATGAATATTACACATGGGTAAAATTTTTCCGGATGAGCAAATAGAGAGCTTCGACCTGATTACATTGAGTGTAAAATCACTTCTGTATCTTCTATAATAACGGAGATATGCGAGTTTGAAATTTTATATAATGTTTTTGTAAAACGTGATTCCAAGGATGTATTACATTGTTTCAACAATGAAAGTGCTTATTTGAAATCTCCACGACAACGACAACAAATCATGCACAAATAGATTGTTTACTTTATTGTTATGATAGTTTCCATGGTAACTATGCATGAATATTACACATGGCTAAAATTTTTCCGGATGAGCAAATAGAGAGCTTCGACCTGATTACATTGAGTGTAAAATCACTTCTGTATCTTCTATAATAACGGAGATATGCGAGTTTGAAATTTTATATAATGTTTTTGTAAAACGTGATTCCAAGGACGTATTACATTGTTTCAACAATGAAAGTGGTTATTTGAAATCTCCACGACAACGACTACAATCATGCACAAATAGATTGTTTACTTTATTGTAATGATAGTTTCCATGGTAACTATGCATGAATATTACACATGGGTAAAATATTTCCGGATGAGCAAATAGAGAGCTTCGACCTGATTACGTTGAGTGTAAAATCACTTCTGTATCTTCTATAGTAACGCAGATATGCGAGTTTGAAATTTTATATAATGTTTTTGTAAAACGTGATTCCAAGGATGTATCACATTGTTTCAACAATGAAAGTGGTTATTTCAAATCTCCACGACAACGACAACAATCATGCACAAATAGATTGTTTACTTTACTGTTATGATAGTTTCCATGGTAACTAAGCATGAATATTACACATGGGTAAATTTTTTCCGGATGAGCCAATAGAGAGCTTCGACCTGATTACATTGAGTGTAAAATCACTTCTGTATCTTTTATAATAACGGAGATATGCGAGTTTGAAATTTTATATAATATTCTTGTAAAACGTGATTCCAAGGATGTATTACATTGTTTCAACAATGAAAGTGGTTATTTCAAATCTCCACGACAACGACTACAATCATGCACAAATAGATTGTTTACTTTATTGTTATGGTAGTTTCCATGGTAACTATGCATGAATATTACACATGGGTAAAATTTTTCCGGATGAGCAAATAGAGAGCTTCGACCTGATTACATTGAGTGTAAAATCACTTCTGTATCTTCTATAATAACGGAGATATGGGAGTTTGAAATTTTATATAATGTTTTTGTAAAACGTGATTCCAAGGATGTATTACATTGTTTCAACAATGAAAGTGCTTATTTGAAATCTCCACGACAACGACAACAAATCATGCACAAATAGATTGTTTACTTTATTGTTATGATAGTTTCCATGGTAACTATGCATGAATATTACACATGGCTAAAATTTTTCCGGATGAGCAAATAGAGAGCTTCGACCTGATTACATTGAGTGTAAAATCACTTCTGTATCTTCTATAATAACGGAGATATGCGAGTTTGAAATTTTATATAATGTTTTTGTAAAACGTGATTCCAAGGACGTATTACATTGTTTCAACAATGAAAGTGGTTATTTGAAATCTCCACGACAACGACTACAATCATGCACAAATAGATTGTTTACTTTATTGTAATGATAGTTTCCATGGTAACTATGCATGAATATTACACATGGGTAAAATATTTCCGGATGAGCAAATAGAGAGCTTCGACCTGATTACGTTGAGTGTAAAATCACTTCTGTATCTTCTATAGTAACGCAGATATGCGAGTTTGAAATTTTATATAATGTTTTTGTAAAACGTGATTCCAAGGATGTATCACATTGTTTCAACAATGAAAGTGGTTATTTCAAATCTCCACGACAACGACAACAATCATGCACAAATAGATTGTTTACTTTACTGTTATGATAGTTTCCATGGTAACTATGCATGAATATTACACATGGGTAAAATTTTTCCGGATGAGCAAATAGAGAGCTTCGACCTGATTACGTTGAGTGTAAAATCACTTCTGTATCTTTTATAATAACGGAGATATGCGAGTTTGAAATTTTATATAATGTTCTTGTAAAACGTGATTCCAAGGATGTATTACATTGTTTCAACAATGAAAGTGGTTATTTGAAATCTCCACGACAACGACTACAATCATGCACAAATAGATTGTTTACTTTATTGTTATGATAGTTTCCATGGTAACTATGCATGAATATTACACATTGGTAAAATTTTTCCGGATGAGCAAATAGAGAGCTTCGACCTGATTACATTGAGTGTAAAATCACTTCTGTATCTTCTATAGTAACAGAGATATGCGAGTTTGAAATTTTATTTAATGTTCTTGTAAAACGTGATTCCAACGATGTATTACATTGTTTCAACAATGAAAGTGGTTTTTTCAAATCTCCACGACAACGACTACAATCATGCACAAATAGATTGTTTACTTTATTGTTATGATAGTTTCCATGGTAACTAAGCATGAATATTACACATGGGTAAAATTTTTCCGGATGAGCAAATAGAGAGCTTCGACCTGATTACATTGAGTGTAAAATCACTTCTGTATCTTCTATAATAACGGAGATATGCGAGTTTGAAATTTTATATAATGTTTTTGTAAAACGTGATTCCAAGGATGTATCACATTGTTTCAACAATGAAAGTGGTTATTTCAAATCTCCACGACAACGACAACAATCATGCACAAATAGATTGTTTACTTTACTGTTATGATAGTTTCCATGGTAACTAAGCATGAATATTACACATGGGTAAATTTTTTCCGGATGAGCCAATAGAGAGCTTCGACCTGATTACATTGAGTGTAAAATCACTTCTGTATCTTTTATAATAACGGAGATATGCGAGTTTGAAATTTTATATAATATTCTTGTAAAACGTGATTCCAAGGATGTATTACATTGTTTCAACAATGAAAGTGGTTATTTCAAATCTCCACGACAACGACTACAATCATGCACAAATAGATTGTTTACTTTATTGTTATGGTAGTTTCCATGGTAACTATGCATGAATATTACACATGGGTAAAATTTTTCCGGATGAGCAAATAGAGAGCTTCGACCTGATTACATTGAGTGTAAAATCACTTCTGTATCTTCTATAATAACGGAGATATGGGAGTTTGAAATTTTATATAATGTTTTTGTAAAACGTGATTCCAAGGATGTATTACATTGTTTCAACAATGAAAGTGCTTATTTGAAATCTCCACGACAACGACAACAAATCATGCACAAATAGATTGTTTACTTTATTGTTATGATAGTTTCCATGGTAACTATGCATGAATATTACACATGGCTAAAATTTTTCCGGATGAGCAAATAGAGAGCTTCGACCTGATTACATTGAGTGTAAAATCACTTCTGTATCTTCTATAATAACGGAGATATGCGAGTTTGAAATTTTATATAATGTTTTTGTAAAACGTGATTCCAAGGACGTATTACATTGTTTCAACAATGAAAGTGGTTATTTGAAATCTCCACGACAACGACTACAATCATGCACAAATAGATTGTTTACTTTATTGTAATGATAGTTTCCATGGTAACTATGCATGAATATTACACATGGGTAAAATATTTCCGGATGAGCAAATAGAGAGCTTCGACCTGATTACGTTGAGTGTAAAATCACTTCTGTATCTTCTATAGTAACGCAGATATGCGAGTTTGAAATTTTATATAATGTTTTTGTAAAACGTGATTCCAAGGATGTATCACATTGTTTCAACAATGAAAGTGGTTATTTCAAATCTCCACGACAACGACAACAATCATGCACAAATAGATTGTTTACTTTACTGTTATGATAGTTTCCATGGTAACTATGCATGAATATTACACATGGGTAAAATTTTTCCGGATGAGCAAATAGAGAGCTTCGACCTGATTACGTTGAGTGTAAAATCACTTCTGTATCTTCTATAGTAACGCAGATATGCGAGTTTGAAATTTTATATAATGTTTTTGTAAAACGTGATTCCAAGGATGTATCACATTGTTTCAACAATGAAAGTGGTTATTTCAAATCTCCACGACAACGACAACAATCATGCACAAATAGATTGTTTACTTTACTGTTATGATAGTTTCCATGGTAACTATGCATGAATATTACACATGGGTAAAATTTTTCCGGATGAGCCAATAGAGAGCTTCGACCTGATTACATTGAGTGTAAAATCACTTCTGTATCTTTTATAATAACGGAGATATGCGAGTTTGAAATTTTATATAATGTTCTTGTAAAACGTGATTCCAAGGATGTATTACATTGTTTCAACAATGAAAGTGGTTATTTGAAATCTCCACGACAACGACTACAATCATGCACAAATAGATTGTTTACTTTATTGTTATGATAGTTTCCATGGTAACTAAGCATGAATATTACACATGTCTAAAATTTTTCCGGATGAGCAAATAGAGAGCTTCGACCTGATTACATTGAGTGTAAAATCACTTCTGTATCTTCTATAGTAACAGAGATATGCGAGTTTGAAATTTTATTTAATGTTCTTGTAAAACGTGATTCCAAGGATGTATTACATTGTTTCAACAATGAAAGTGGTTATTTCAAATCTCCACGACAACGACTACAATCATGCACAAATAGATTGTTTACTTTATTGTTATGATAGTTTCCATGGTAACTATGCATGAATATTACACATGGGTAAAATTTTTCCGGATGAGCAAATAGAGAGCTTCGACCTGATTACATTGAGTGTAAAATCACTTCTGTATCTTCTATAGTAACAGAGATATGCGAGTTTGAAATTTTATTTAATGTTCTTGTAAAACGTGATTCCAAGGATGTATTACATTGTTTCAACAATGAAAGTGGTTTTTTTCAAATCTCCACGACAACGACTACAATCATGCACAAAAAGATTGTTTACTTTATTGTTATGATAGTTTCCATGGTAACTAAGCATGAATATTACACATGTTTAAAATTTTTTCGGATGAGCCAATAGAGAGCTTCGACCTGATTACATTGAGTGTAAAATCACTTCTGTATCTTCTATAATAACGGAGATATGGGAGTTTGAAATTTTATATAATGTTTTTGTAAAACGTGATTCCAAGGATGTATTACATTGTTTCAACAATGAAAGTGCTTATTTGAAATCTCCACGACAACGACAACAAATCATGCACAAATAGATTGTTTACTTTATTGTTATGATAGTTTCCATGGTAACTATGCATGAATATTACACATGGCTAAAATTTTTCCGGATGAGCAAATAGAGAGCTTCGACCTGATTACATTGAGTGTAAAATCACTTCTGTATCTTCTATAATAACGGAGATATGCGAGTTTGAAATTTTATATAATGTTTTTGTAAAACGTGATTCCAAGGACGTATTACATTGTTTCAACAATGAAAGTGGTTATTTGAAATCTCCACGACAACGACTACAATCATGCACAAATAGATTGTTTACTTTATTGTAATGATAGTTTCCATGGTAACTATGCATGAATATTACACATGGGTAAAATATTTCCGGATGAGCAAATAGAGAGCTTCGACCTGATTACGTTGAGTGTAAAATCACTTCTGTATCTTCTATAGTAACGCAGATATGCGAGTTTGAAATTTTATATAATGTTTTTGTAAAACGTGATTCCAAGGATGTATCACATTGTTTCAACAATGAAAGTGGTTATTTCAAATCTCCACGACAACGACAACAATCATGCACAAATAGATTGTTTACTTTACTGTTATGATAGTTTCCATGGTAACTATGCATGAATATTACACATGGGTAAAATTTTTCCGGATGAGCAAATAGAGAGCTTCGACCTGATTACGTTGAGTGTAAAATCACTTCTGTATCTTTTATAATAACGGAGATATGCGAGTTTGAAATTTTATATAATGTTCTTGTAAAACGTGATTCCAAGGATGTATTACATTGTTTCAACAATGAAAGTGGTTATTTGAAATCTCCACGACAACGACTACAATCATGCACAAATAGATTGTTTACTTTATTGTTATGATAGTTTCCATGGTAACTATGCATGAATATTACACATTGGTAAAATTTTTCCGGATGAGCAAATAGAGAGCTTCGACCTGATTACATTGAGTGTAAAATCACTTCTGTATCTTCTATAGTAACAGAGATATGCGAGTTTGAAATTTTATTTAATGTTCTTGTAAAACGTGATTCCAACGATGTATTACATTGTTTCAACAATGAAAGTGGTTTTTTCAAATCTCCACGACAACGACTACAATCATGCACAAATAGATTGTTTACTTTATTGTTATGATAGTTTCCATGGTAACTAAGCATGAATATTACACATGGGTAAAATTTTTCCGGATGAGCAAATAGAGAGCTTCGACCTGATTACATTGAGTGTAAAATCACTTCTGTATCTTCTATAATAACGGAGATATGCGAGTTTGAAATTTTATATAATGTTTTTGTAAAACGTGATTCCAAGGATGTATCACATTGTTTCAACAATGAAAGTGGTTATTTCAAATCTCCACGACAACGACAACAATCATGCACAAATAGATTGTTTACTTTACTGTTATGATAGTTTCCATGGTAACTAAGCATGAATATTACACATGGGTAAATTTTTTCCGGATGAGCCAATAGAGAGCTTCGACCTGATTACATTGAGTGTAAAATCACTTCTGTATCTTTTATAATAACGGAGATATGCGAGTTTGAAATTTTATATAATATTCTTGTAAAACGTGATTCCAAGGATGTATTACATTGTTTCAACAATGAAAGTGGTTATTTCAAATCTCCACGACAACGACTACAATCATGCACAAATAGATTGTTTACTTTATTGTTATGGTAGTTTCCATGGTAACTATGCATGAATATTACACATGGGTAAAATTTTTCCGGATGAGCAAATAGAGAGCTTCGACCTGATTACATTGAGTGTAAAATCACTTCTGTATCTTCTATAATAACGGAGATATGGGAGTTTGAAATTTTATATAATGTTTTTGTAAAACGTGATTCCAAGGATGTATTACATTGTTTCAACAATGAAAGTGCTTATTTGAAATCTCCACGACAACGACAACAAATCATGCACAAATAGATTGTTTACTTTATTGTTATGATAGTTTCCATGGTAACTATGCATGAATATTACACATGGCTAAAATTTTTCCGGATGAGCAAATAGAGAGCTTCGACCTGATTACATTGAGTGTAAAATCACTTCTGTATCTTCTATAATAACGGAGATATGCGAGTTTGAAATTTTATATAATGTTTTTGTAAAACGTGATTCCAAGGACGTATTACATTGTTTCAACAATGAAAGTGGTTATTTGAAATCTCCACGACAACGACTACAATCATGCACAAATAGATTGTTTACTTTATTGTAATGATAGTTTCCATGGTAACTATGCATGAATATTACACATGGGTAAAATATTTCCGGATGAGCAAATAGAGAGCTTCGACCTGATTACGTTGAGTGTAAAATCACTTCTGTATCTTCTATAGTAACGCAGATATGCGAGTTTGAAATTTTATATAATGTTTTTGTAAAACGTGATTCCAAGGATGTATCACATTGTTTCAACAATGAAAGTGGTTATTTCAAATCTCCACGACAACGACAACAATCATGCACAAATAGATTGTTTACTTTACTGTTATGATAGTTTCCATGGTAACTATGCATGAATATTACACATGGGTAAAATTTTTCCGGATGAGCAAATAGAGAGCTTCGACCTGATTACGTTGAGTGTAAAATCACTTCTGTATCTTCTATAGTAACGCAGATATGCGAGTTTGAAATTTTATATAATGTTTTTGTAAAACGTGATTCCAAGGATGTATCACATTGTTTCAACAATGAAAGTGGTTATTTCAAATCTCCACGACAACGACAACAATCATGCACAAATAGATTGTTTACTTTACTGTTATGATAGTTTCCATGGTAACTATGCATGAATATTACACATGGGTAAAATTTTTCCGGATGAGCCAATAGAGAGCTTCGACCTGATTACATTGAGTGTAAAATCACTTCTGTATCTTTTATAATAACGGAGATATGCGAGTTTGAAATTTTATATAATGTTCTTGTAAAACGTGATTCCAAGGATGTATTACATTGTTTCAACAATGAAAGTGGTTATTTGAAATCTCCACGACAACGACTACAATCATGCACAAATAGATTGTTTACTTTATTGTTATGATAGTTTCCATGGTAACTAAGCATGAATATTACACATGTCTAAAATTTTTCCGGATGAGCAAATAGAGAGCTTCGACCTGATTACATTGAGTGTAAAATCACTTCTGTATCTTCTATAGTAACAGAGATATGCGAGTTTGAAATTTTATTTAATGTTCTTGTAAAACGTGATTCCAAGGATGTATTACATTGTTTCAACAATGAAAGTGGTTATTTCAAATCTCCACGACAACGACTACAATCATGCACAAATAGATTGTTTACTTTATTGTTATGATAGTTTCCATGGTAACTATGCATGAATATTACACATGGGTAAAATTTTTCCGGATGAGCAAATAGAGAGCTTCGACCTGATTACATTGAGTGTAAAATCACTTCTGTATCTTCTATAGTAACAGAGATATGCGAGTTTGAAATTTTATTTAATGTTCTTGTAAAACGTGATTCCAAGGATGTATTACATTGTTTCAACAATGAAAGTGGTTTTTTTCAAATCTCCACGACAACGACTACAATCATGCACAAAAAGATTGTTTACTTTATTGTTATGATAGTTTCCATGGTAACTAAGCATGAATATTACACATGTTTAAAATTTTTTCGGATGAGCCAATAGAGAGCTTCGACCTGATTACATTGAGTGTAAAATCACTTCTGTATCTTCTATAATAACGGAGATATGCGAGTTTGAAATTTTATATAACATTCTTGTAAAACGTGATTCCAAGGATGTATTACATTGTTTCAACAATGAAAGTGGTTATTTCAAATCTCCACGACAACGACTACAATCATGCACAAATAGATTGTTTACTTTATTGTTATGAGAGTTTCCATGGTAACTATGCATGAATATTACACATGGGTAAAATTTTTCCGGATGAGCAAATAGAGAGCTTCGACCTGATTACATTGAGTGTAAAATCACTTCTGTATCTTCTATAATAACGGAGATATGCGAGTTTGAAATTTTATATAATGTTTTTGTAAAACGTGATTCCAAGGATGTATTACATTGTTTCAACAATGAAAGTGGTTATTTGAAATCTCCACGACAACGACAACAAATCATGCACAAATAGATTGTTTACTTTATTGTTATGATAGTTTCCATGGTAACTATGCATGAATATTACACATGGCTAAAATTTTTCCGGATGAGCCAATAGAGAGCTTCGACCTGATTACATTGAGTGTAAAATCACTTCTGTATCTTTTATAATAACGGAGATATGCGAGTTTGAAATTTTATATAATGTTCTTGTAAAACGTGATTCCAAGGATGTATTACATTGTTTCAACAATGAAAGTGGTTATTTGAAATCTCCACGACAACGACTACAATCATGCACAAATAGATTGTTTACTTTATTGTTATGATAGTTTCCATGGTAACTATGCATGAATATTACACATTGGTAAAATTTTTCCGGATGAGCAAATAGAGAGCTTCGACCTGATTACATTGAGTGTAAAATCACTTCTGTATCTTCTATAGTAACAGAGATATGCGAGTTTGAAATTTTATTTAATGTTCTTGTAAAACGTGATTCCAACGATGTATTACATTGTTTCAACAATGAAAGTGGTTTTTTCAAATCTCCACGACAACGACTACAATCATGCACAAATAGATTGTTTACTTTATTGTTATGATAGTTTCCATGGTAACTAAGCATGAATATTACACATGGGTAAATTTTTTCCGGATGAGCCAATAGAGAGCTTCGACCTGATTACATTGAGTGTAAAATCACTTCTGTATCTTCTATAGTAACAGAGATATGCGAGTTTGAAATTTTATTTAATGTTCTTGTAAAACGTGATTCCAAGGATGTATTACATTGTTTCAACAATGAAAGTGGTTTTTTTCAAATCTCCACGACAACGACTACAATCATGCACAAAAAGATTGTTTACTTTATTGTTATGATAGTTTCCATGGTAACTAAGCATGAATATTACACATGTTTAAAATTTTTTCGGATGAGCCAATAGAGAGCTTCGACCTGATTACATTGAGTGTAAAATCACTTCTGTATCTTCTATAATAACGGAGATATGCGAGTTTGAAATTTTATATAACATTCTTGTAAAACGTGATTCCAAGGATGTATTACATTGTTTCAACAATGAAAGTGGTTATTTCAAATCTCCACGACAACGACTACAATCATGCACAAATAGATTGTTTACTTTATTGTTATGAGAGTTTCCATGGTAACTATGCATGAATATTACACATGGGTAAAATTTTTCCGGATGAGCAAATAGAGAGCTTCGACCTGATTACATTGAGTGTAAAATCACTTCTGTATCTTCTATAATAACGGAGATATGCGAGTTTGAAATTTTATATAATGTTTTTGTAAAACGTGATTCCAAGGATGTATTACATTGTTTCAACAATGAAAGTGGTTATTTGAAATCTCCACGACAACGACAACAAATCATGCACAAATAGATTGTTTACTTTATTGTTATGATAGTTTCCATGGTAACTATGCATGAATATTACACATGGCTAAAATTTTTCCGGATGAGCCAATAGAGAGCTTCGACCTGATTACATTGAGTGTAAAATCACTTCTGTATCTTTTATAATAACGGAGATATGCGAGTTTGAAATTTTATATAATGTTCTTGTAAAACGTGATTCCAAGGATGTATTACATTGTTTCAACAATGAAAGTGGTTATTTGAAATCTCCACGACAACGACTACAATCATGCACAAATAGATTGTTTACTTTATTGTTATGATAGTTTCCATGGTAACTAAGCATGAATATTACACATGGGTAATTTTTTTCCGGATGAGCAAATAGAGAGCTTCGACCTGATTACATTGAGTGTAAAATCACTTCTGTATCTTTTATAATAACGGAGATATGCGAGTTTGAAATTTTATATAATATTCTTGTAAAACGTGATTCCAAGGATGTATTACATTGTTTCAACAATGAAAGTGGTTATTTCAAATCTCCACGACAACGACTACAATCATGCACAAATAGATTGTTTACTTTATTGTTATGGTAGTTTCCATGGTAACTATGCATGAATATTACACATGGGTAAAATTTTTTCGGATGAGCCAATAGAGAGCTTCGACCTGATTACATTGAGTGTAAAATCACTTCTGTATCTTCTATAGTAACAGAGATATGCGAGTTTCAAATTTTATTTAATGTTCTTGTAAAACGTGATTCCAAGGATGTATTACATTGTTTCAACAATGAAAGTGGTTATTTCAAATCTCCACGACAACGACTACAATCATGCACAAATAGATTGTTTACTTTATTGTTATGATAGTTTCCATGGTAACTATGCATGAATATTACACATGGGTAAAATTTTTCCGGATGAGCAAATAGAGAGCTTCGACCTGATTACATTGAGTGTAAAATCACTTCTGTATCTTCTATAGTAACAGAGATATGCGAGTTTGAAATTTTATTTAATGTTCTTGTAAAACGTGATTCCAAGGATGTATTACATTGTTTCAACAATGAAAGTGGTTTTTTTCAAATCTCCACGACAACGACTACAATCATGCACAAAAAGATTGTTTACTTTATTGTTATGATAGTTTCCATGGTAACTAAGCATGAATATTACACATGTTTAAAATTTTTTCGGATGAGCCAATAGAGAGCTTCGACCTGATTACATTGAGTGTAAAATCACTTCTGTATCTTCTATAATAACGGAGATATGCGAGTTTGAAATTTTATATAATATTCTTGTAAAACGTGATTCCAAGGATGTATTACATTGTTTCAACAATGAAAGTGGTTATTTCAAATCTCCACGACAACGACTACAATCATGCACAAATAGATTGTTTACTTTATTGTTATGATAGTTTCCATGGTAACTATGCATGAATATTACACATGGGTAAAATTTTTCCGGATGAGCAAATAGAGAGCTTCGACCTGATTACATTGAGTGTAAAATCACTTCTGTATCTTCTATAATAACGGAGATATGCGAGTTTGAAATTTTATATAATGTTTTTGTAAAACGTGATTCCAAGGATGTATTACATTGTTTCAACAATGAAAGTGGTTATTTGAAATCTCCACGACAACGACAACAAATCATGCACAAATAGATTGTTTACTTTATTGTTATGATAGTTTCCATGGTAACTATGCATGAATATTACACATGGCTAAAATTTTTCCGGATGAGCCAATAGAGAGCTTCGACCTGATTACATTGAGTGTAAAATCACTTCTGTATCTTTTATAATAACGGAGATATGCGAGTTTGAAATTTTATATAATGTTCTTGTAAAACGTGATTCCAAGGATGTATTACATTGTTTCAACAATGAAAGTGGTTATTTGAAATCTCCACGACAACGACTACAATCATGCACAAATAGATTGTTTACTTTATTGTTATGATAGTTTCCATGGTAACTATGCATGAATATTACACATTGGTAAAATTTTTCCGGATGAGCAAATAGAGAGCTTCGACCTGATTACATTGAGTGTAAAATCACTTCTGTATCTTCTATAGTAACAGAGATATGCGAGTTTGAAATTTTATTTAATGTTCTTGTAAAACGTGATTCCAACGATGTATTACATTGTTTCAACAATGAAAGTGGTTTTTTCAAATCTCCACGACAACGACTACAATCATGCACAAATAGATTGTTTACTTTATTGTTATGATAGTTTCCATGGTAACTAAGCATGAATATTACACATTGGTAAAATTTTTCCGGATGAGCAAATAGAGAGCTTCGACCTGATTACATTGAGTGTAAAATCACTTCTGTATCTTCTATAATAACGGAGATATGCGAGTTTGAAATTTTATATAATGTTTTTGTAAAACGTGATTCCAAGGATGTATTACATTGTTTCAACAATGAAAGTGGTTATTTGAAATCTCCACGACAACGACTACAATCATGCACAAATAGATTGTTTACTTTATTGTAATGATAGTTTCCATGGTAACTATGCATGAATATTACACATGGGTAAAATATTTCCGGATGAGCAAATAGAGAGCTTCGACCTGATTACGTTGAGTGTAAAATCACTTCTGTATCTTCTATAGTAACGCAGATATGCGAGTTTGAAATTTTATATAATGTTTTTGTAAAACGTGATTCCAAGGATGTATCACATTGTTTCAACAATGAAAGTGGTTATTTCAAATCTCCACGACAACGACAACAATCATGCACAAATAGATTGTTTACTTTACTGTTATGATAGTTTCCATGGTAACTATGCATGAATATTACACATGGGTAAAATTTTTCCGGATGAGCAAATAGAGAGCTTCGACCTGATTACGTTGAGTGTAAAATCACTTCTGTATCTTCTATAGTAACGCAGATATGCGAGTTTGAAATTTTATATAATGTTTTTGTAAAACGTGATTCCAAGGATGTATCACATTGTTTCAACAATGAAAGTGGTTATTTCAAATCTCCACGACAACGACAACAATCATGCACAAATAGATTGTTTACTTTACTGTTATGATAGTTTCCATGGTAACTATGCATGAATATTACACATGGGTAAAATTTTTCCGGATGAGCCAATAGAGAGCTTCGACCTGATTACATTGAGTGTAAAATCACTTCTGTATCTTCTATAATAACGGAGATATGCGAGTTTGAAATTTTATATAATATTCTTGTAAAACGTGATTCCAAGGATGTATTACATTGTTTCAACAATGAAAGTGGTTATTTCAAATCTCCACGACAACGACTACAATCATGCACAAATAGATTGTTTACTTTACTGTTATGATAGTTTCCATGGTAACTATGCATGAATATTACACATGGGTAAAATTTTTCCGGATGAGCAAATAGAGAGCTTCGACCTGATTACGTTGAGTGTAAAATCACTTCTGTATCTTCTATAGTAACGCAGATATGCGAGTTTGAAATTTTATATAATGTTTTTGTAAAACGTGATTCCAAGGATGTATCACATTGTTTCAACAATGAAAGTGGTTATTTCAAATCTCCACGACAACGACAACAATCATGCACAAATAGATTGTTTACTTTACTGTTATGATAGTTTCCATGGTAACTATGCATGAATATTACACATGGGTAAAATTTTTCCGGATGAGCCAATAGAGAGCTTCGACCTGATTACATTGAGTGTAAAATCACTTCTGTATCTTTTATAATAACGGAGATATGCGAGTTTGAAATTTTATATAATGTTCTTGTAAAATGTGATTCCAAGGATGTATTACATTGTTTCAACAATGAAAGTGGTTATTTGAAATCTCCACGACAACGACTACAATCATGCACAAATAGATTGTTTACTTTATTGTTATGATAGTTTCCATGGTAACTAAGCATGAATATTACACATGTCTAAAATTTTTCCGGATGAGCAAATAGAGAGCTTCGACCTGATTACATTGAGTGTAAAATCACTTCTGTATCTTCTATAGTAACAGAGATATGCGAGTTTGAAATTTTATTTAATGTTCTTGTAAAACGTGATTCCAAGGATGTATTACATTGTTTCAACAATGAAAGTGGTTTTTTTCAAATCTCCACGACAACGACTACAATCATGCACAAAAAGATTGTTTACTTTATTGTTATGATAGTTTCCATGGTAACTAAGCATGAATATTACACATGTTTAAAATTTTTTCGGATGAGCCAATAGAGAGCTTCGACCTGATTACATTGAGTGTAAAATCACTTCTGTATCTTCTATAATAACGGAGATATGCGAGTTTGAAATTTTATATAACATTCTTGTAAAACGTGATTCCAAGGATGTATTACATTGTTTCAACAATGAAAGTGGTTATTTGAAATCTCCACGACAACGACAACAAATCATGCACAAATAGATTGTTTACTTTATTGTTATGATAGTTTCCATGGTAACTATGCATGAATATTACACATGGCTAAAATTTTTCCGGATGAGCCAATAGAGAGCTTCGACCTGATTACATTGAGTGTAAAATCACTTCTGTATCTTTTATAATAACGGAGATATGCGAGTTTGAAATTTTATATAATGTTCTTGTAAAACGTGATTCCAAGGATGTATTACATTGTTTCAACAATGAAAGTGGTTATTTGAAATCTCCACGACAACGACTACAATCATGCACAAATAGATTGTTTACTTTATTGTTATGATAGTTTCCATGGTAACTATGCATGAATATTACACATTGGTAAAATTTTTCCGGATGAGCAAATAGAGAGCTTCGACCTGATTACATTGAGTGTAAAATCACTTCTGTATCTTCTATAGTAACAGAGATATGCGAGTTTGAAATTTTATTTAATGTTCTTGTAAAACGTGATTCCAACGATGTATTACATTGTTTCAACAATGAAAGTGGTTTTTTCAAATCTCCACGACAACGACTACAATCATGCACAAATAGATTGTTTACTTTATTGTTATGATAGTTTCCATGGTAACTAAGCATGAATATTACACATGGGTAAATTTTTTCCGGATGAGCCAATAGAGAGCTTCGACCTGATTACATTGAGTGTAAAATCACTTCTGTATCTTTTATAATAACGGAGATATGCGAGTTTGAAATTTTATATAATATTCTTGTAAAACGTGATTCCAAGGATGTATTACATTGTTTCAACAATGAAAGTGGTTATTTCAAATCTCCACGACAACGACTACAATCATGCACAAATAGATTGTTTACTTTATTGTTATGGTAGTTTCCATGGTAACTATGCATGAATATTACACATGGGTAAAATTTTTTCGGATGAGCCAATAGAGAGCTTCGACCTGATTACATTGAGTGTAAAATCACTTCTGTATCTTCTATAGTAACAGAGATATGCGAGTTTGAAATTTTATTTAATGTTCTTGTAAAACGTGATTCCAACGATGTATTACATTGTTTCAACAATGAAAGTGGTTTTTTCAAATCTCCACGACAACGACTACAATCATGCACAAATAGATTGTTTACTTTATTGTTATGATAGTTTCCATGGTAACTAAGCATGAATATTACACATTGGTAAAATTTTTCCGGATGAGCAAATAGAGAGCTTCGACCTGATTACATTGAGTGTAAAATCACTTCTGTATCTTCTATAATAACGGAGATATGCGAGTTTGAAATTTTATATAATGTTTTTGTAAAACGTGATTCCAAGGATGTATTACATTGTTTCAACAATGAAAGTGGTTATTTGAAATCTCCACGACAACGACTACAATCATGCACAAATAGATTGTTTACTTTATTGTAATGATAGTTTCCATGGTAACTATGCATGAATATTACACATGGGTAAAATATTTCCGGATGAGCAAATAGAGAGCTTCGACCTGATTACGTTGAGTGTAAAATCACTTCTGTATCTTCTATAGTAACGCAGATATGCGAGTTTGAAATTTTATATAATGTTTTTGTAAAACGTGATTCCAAGGATGTATCACATTGTTTCAACAATGAAAGTGGTTATTTCAAATCTCCACGACAACGACAACAATCATGCACAAATAGATTGTTTACTTTACTGTTATGATAGTTTCCATGGTAACTATGCATGAATATTACACATGGGTAAAATTTTTCCGGATGAGCAAATAGAGAGCTTCGACCTGATTACGTTGAGTGTAAAATCACTTCTGTATCTTCTATAGTAACGCAGATATGCGAGTTTGAAATTTTATATAATGTTTTTGTAAAACGTGATTCCAAGGATGTATCACATTGTTTCAACAATGAAAGTGGTTATTTCAAATCTCCACGACAACGACAACAATCATGCACAAATAGATTGTTTACTTTACTGTTATGATAGTTTCCATGGTAACTATGCATGAATATTACACATGGGTAAAATTTTTCCGGATGAGCCAATAGAGAGCTTCGACCTGATTACATTGAGTGTAAAATCACTTCTGTATCTTCTATAATAACGGAGATATGCGAGTTTGAAATTTTATATAATATTCTTGTAAAACGTGATTCCAAGGATGTATTACATTGTTTCAACAATGAAAGTGGTTATTTCAAATCTCCACGACAACGACTACAATCATGCACAAATAGATTGTTTACTTTACTGTTATGATAGTTTCCATGGTAACTATGCATGAATATTACACATGGGTAAAATTTTTCCGGATGAGCAAATAGAGAGCTTCGACCTGATTACGTTGAGTGTAAAATCACTTCTGTATCTTCTATAGTAACGCAGATATGCGAGTTTGAAATTTTATATAATGTTTTTGTAAAACGTGATTCCAAGGATGTATCACATTGTTTCAACAATGAAAGTGGTTATTTCAAATCTCCACGACAACGACAACAATCATGCACAAATAGATTGTTTACTTTACTGTTATGATAGTTTCCATGGTAACTATGCATGAATATTACACATGGGTAAAATTTTTCCGGATGAGCCAATAGAGAGCTTCGACCTGATTACATTGAGTGTAAAATCACTTCTGTATCTTTTATAATAACGGAGATATGCGAGTTTGAAATTTTATATAATGTTCTTGTAAAATGTGATTCCAAGGATGTATTACATTGTTTCAACAATGAAAGTGGTTATTTGAAATCTCCACGACAACGACTACAATCATGCACAAATAGATTGTTTACTTTATTGTTATGATAGTTTCCATGGTAACTAAGCATGAATATTACACATGTCTAAAATTTTTCCGGATGAGCAAATAGAGAGCTTCGACCTGATTACATTGAGTGTAAAATCACTTCTGTATCTTCTATAGTAACAGAGATATGCGAGTTTGAAATTTTATTTAATGTTCTTGTAAAACGTGATTCCAAGGATGTATTACATTGTTTCAACAATGAAAGTGGTTTTTTTCAAATCTCCACGACAACGACTACAATCATGCACAAAAAGATTGTTTACTTTATTGTTATGATAGTTTCCATGGTAACTAAGCATGAATATTACACATGTTTAAAATTTTTTCGGATGAGCCAATAGAGAGCTTCGACCTGATTACATTGAGTGTAAAATCACTTCTGTATCTTCTATAATAACGGAGATATGCGAGTTTGAAATTTTATATAACATTCTTGTAAAACGTGATTCCAAGGATGTATTACATTGTTTCAACAATGAAAGTGGTTATTTGAAATCTCCACGACAACGACAACAAATCATGCACAAATAGATTGTTTACTTTATTGTTATGATAGTTTCCATGGTAACTATGCATGAATATTACACATGGCTAAAATTTTTCCGGATGAGCCAATAGAGAGCTTCGACCTGATTACATTGAGTGTAAAATCACTTCTGTATCTTTTATAATAACGGAGATATGCGAGTTTGAAATTTTATATAATGTTCTTGTAAAACGTGATTCCAAGGATGTATTACATTGTTTCAACAATGAAAGTGGTTATTTGAAATCTCCACGACAACGACTACAATCATGCACAAATAGATTGTTTACTTTATTGTTATGATAGTTTCCATGGTAACTATGCATGAATATTACACATTGGTAAAATTTTTCCGGATGAGCAAATAGAGAGCTTCGACCTGATTACATTGAGTGTAAAATCACTTCTGTATCTTCTATAGTAACAGAGATATGCGAGTTTGAAATTTTATTTAATGTTCTTGTAAAACGTGATTCCAACGATGTATTACATTGTTTCAACAATGAAAGTGGTTTTTTCAAATCTCCACGACAACGACTACAATCATGCACAAATAGATTGTTTACTTTATTGTTATGATAGTTTCCATGGTAACTAAGCATGAATATTACACATGGGTAAATTTTTTCCGGATGAGCCAATAGAGAGCTTCGACCTGATTACATTGAGTGTAAAATCACTTCTGTATCTTTTATAATAACGGAGATATGCGAGTTTGAAATTTTATATAATATTCTTGTAAAACGTGATTCCAAGGATGTATTACATTGTTTCAACAATGAAAGTGGTTATTTCAAATCTCCACGACAACGACTACAATCATGCACAAATAGATTGTTTACTTTATTGTTATGGTAGTTTCCATGGTAACTATGCATGAATATTACACATGGGTAAAATTTTTTCGGATGAGCCAATAGAGAGCTTCGACCTGATTACATTGAGTGTAAAATCACTTCTGTATCTTCTACAGTAACAGAGATATGCGAGTTTGAAATTTTATTTAATGTTCTTGTAAAACGTGATTCCAAGGATGTATTACATTGTTTCAACAATGAAAGTGGTTATTTCAAATCTCCACGACAACGACTACAATCATGCACAAATAGATTGTTTACTTTATTGTTATGATAGTTTCCATGGTAACTATGCATGAATATTACACATGGGTAAAATTTTTCCGGATGAGCAAATAGAGAGCTTCGACCTGATTACATTGAGTGTAAAATCACTTCTGTATCTTCTATAGTAACAGAGATATGCGAGTTTGAAATTTTATTTAATGTTCTTGTAAAACGTGATTCCAAGGATGTATTACATTGTTTCAACAATGAAAGTGGTTTTTTTCAAATCTCCACGACAACGACTACAATCATGCACAAAAAGATTGTTTACTTTATTGTTATGATAGTTTCCATGGTAACTAAGCATGAATATTACACATGTTTAAAATTTTTTCGGATGAGCCAATAGAGAGCTTCGACCTGATTACATTGAGTGTAAAATCACTTCTGTATCTTCTATAATAACGGAGATATGCGAGTTTGAAATTTTATATAATATTCTTGTAAAACGTGATTCCAAGGATGTATTACATTGTTTCAACAATGAAAGTGGTTATTTCAAATCTCCACGACAACGACTACAATCATGCACAAATAGATTGTTTACTTTATTGTTATGATAGTTTCCATGGTAACTATGCATGAATATTACACATGGGTAAAATTTTTCCGGATGAGCAAATAGAGAGCTTCGACCTGATTACATTGAGTGTAAAATCACTTCTGTATCTTCTATAATAACGGAGATATGCGAGTTTGAAATTTTATATAATGTTTTTGTAAAACGTGATTCCAAGGATGTATTACATTGTTTCAACAATGAAAGTGGTTATTTGAAATCTCCACGACAACGACAACAAATCATGCACAAATAGATTGTTTACTTTATTGTTATGATAGTTTCCATGGTAACTATGCATGAATATTACACATGGCTAAAATTTTTCCGGATGAGCCAATAGAGAGCTTCGACCTGATTACATTGAGTGTAAAATCACTTCTGTATCTTCTATAGTAACAGAGATATGCGAGTTTGAAATTTTATTTAATGTTCTTGTAAAACGTGATTCCAAGGATGTATTACATTGTTTCAACAATGAAAGTGGTTTTTTTCAAATCTCCACGACAACGACTACAATCATGCACAAAAAGATTGTTTACTTTATTGTTATGATAGTTTCCATGGTAACTAAGCATGAATATTACACATTGGTAAAATTTTTCCGGATGAGCAAATAGAGAGCTTCGACCTGATTACATTGAGTGTAAAATCACTTCTGTATCTTCTATAGTAACAGAGATATGCGAGTTTGAAATTTTATTTAATGTTCTTGTAAAACGTGATTCCAACGATGTATTACATTGTTTCAACAATGAAAGTGGTTTTTTCAAATCTCCACGACAACGACTACAATCATGCACAAATAGATTGTTTACTTTATTGTTATGATAGTTTCCATGGTAACTAAGCATGAATATTACACATGGGTAAATTTTTTCCGGATGAGCCAATAGAGAGCTTCGACCTGATTACATTGAGTGTAAAATCACTTCTGTATCTTTTATAATAACGGAGATATGCGAGTTTGAAATTTTATATAATATTCTTGTAAAACGTGATTCCAAGGATGTATTACATTGTTTCAACAATGAAAGTGGTTATTTCAAATCTCCACGACAACGACTACAATCATGCACAAATAGATTGTTTACTTTATTGTTATGGTAGTTTCCATGGTAACTATGCATGAATATTACACATGGGTAAAATTTTTTCGGATGAGCCAATAGAGAGCTTCGACCTGATTACATTGAGTGTAAAATCACTTCTGTATCTTCTATAGTAACAGAGATATGCGAGTTTGAAATTTTATTTAATGTTCTTGTAAAACGTGATTCCAAGGATGTATTACATTGTTTCAACAATGAAAGTGGTTATTTCAAATCTCCACGACAACGACTACAATCATGCACAAATAGATTGTTTACTTTATTGTTATGATAGTTTCCATGGTAACTATGCATGAATATTACACATGGGTAAAATTTTTCCGGATGAGCAAATAGAGAGCTTCGACCTGATTACATTGAGTGTAAAATCACTTCTGTATCTTCTATAGTAACAGAGATATGCGAGTTTGAAATTTTATTTAATGTTCTTGTAAAACGTGATTCCAAGGATGTATTACATTGTTTCAACAATGAAAGTGGTTTTTTTCAAATCTCCACGACAACGACTACAATCATGCACAAAAAGATTGTTTACTTTATTGTTATGATAGTTTCCATGGTAACTAAGCATGAATATTACACATGTTTAAAATTTTTTCGGATGAGCCAATAGAGAGCTTCGACCTGATTACATTGAGTGTAAAATCACTTCTGTATCTTCTATAATAACGGAGATATGCGAGTTTGAAATTTTATATAACATTCTTGTAAAACGTGATTCCAAGGATGTATTACATTGTTTCAACAATGAAAGTGGTTATTTGAAATCTCCACGACAACGACAACAAATCATGCACAAATAGATTGTTTACTTTATTGTTATGATAGTTTCCATGGTAACTATGCATGAATATTACACATGGCTAAAATTTTTCCGGATGAGCCAATAGAGAGCTTCGACCTGATTACATTGAGTGTAAAATCACTTCTGTATCTTTTATAATAACGGAGATATGCGAGTTTGAAATTTTATATAATGTTCTTGTAAAACGTGATTCCAAGGATGTATTACATTGTTTCAACAATGAAAGTGGTTATTTGAAATCTCCACGACAACGACTACAATCATGCACAAATAGATTGTTTACTTTATTGTTATGATAGTTTCCATGGTAACTATGCATGAATATTACACATTGGTAAAATTTTTCCGGATGAGCAAATAGAGAGCTTCGACCTGATTACATTGAGTGTAAAATCACTTCTGTATCTTCTATAGTAACAGAGATATGCGAGTTTGAAATTTTATTTAATGTTCTTGTAAAACGTGATTCCAACGATGTATTACATTGTTTCAACAATGAAAGTGGTTTTTTCAAATCTCCACGACAACGACTACAATCATGCACAAATAGATTGTTTACTTTATTGTTATGATAGTTTCCATGGTAACTAAGCATGAATATTACACATGGGTAAATTTTTTCCGGATGAGCCAATAGAGAGCTTCGACCTGATTACATTGAGTGTAAAATCACTTCTGTATCTTTTATAATAACGGAGATATGCGAGTTTGAAATTTTATATAATATTCTTGTAAAACGTGATTCCAAGGATGTATTACATTGTTTCAACAATGAAAGTGGTTATTTCAAATCTCCACGACAACGACTACAATCATGCACAAATAGATTGTTTACTTTATTGTTAT
This sequence comes from Lepisma saccharinum, assembly GCF_977018435.1. Lineage (NCBI taxonomy): Eukaryota > Metazoa > Arthropoda > Insecta > Zygentoma > Lepismatidae > Lepisma > Lepisma saccharinum. The sequence goes on along the minus strand of NW_028142902.1, from coordinate 3,727,278 downwards.
GGTAGTTTCCATGGTAACTATGCATGAATATTACACATGGGTAAAATTTTTTCGGATGAGCCAATAGAGAGCTTCGACCTGATTACATTGAGTGTAAAATCACTTCTGTATCTTCTATAGTAACAGAGATATGCGAGTTTGAAATTTTATTTAATGTTCTTGTAAAACGTGATTCCAAGGATGTATTACATTGTTTCAACAATGAAAGTGGTTATTTCAAATCTCCACGACAACGACTACAATCATGCACAAATAGATTGTTTACTTTATTGTTATGATAGTTTCCATGGTAACTATGCATGAATATTACACATGGGTAAAATTTTTCCGGATGAGCCAATAGAGAGCTTCGACCTGATTACATTGAGTGTAAAATCACTTCTGTATCTTTTATAATAACGGAGATATGCGAGTTTGAAATTTTATATAATATTCTTGTAAAACGTGATTCCAAGGATGTATTACATTGTTTCAACAATGAAAGTGGTTATTTCAAATCTCCACGACAACGACTACAATCATGCACAAATAGATTGTTTACTTTATTGTTATGGTAGTTTCCATGGTAACTATGCATGAATATTACACATGGGTAAAATTTTTTCGGATGAGCCAATAGAGAGCTTCGACCTGATTACATTGAGTGTAAAATCACTTCTGTATCTTCTACAGTAACAGAGATATGCGAGTTTGAAATTTTATTTAATGTTCTTGTAAAACGTGATTCCAAGGATGTATTACATTGTTTCAACAATGAAAGTGGTTATTTCAAATCTCCACGACAACGACTACAATCATGCACAAATAGATTGTTTACTTTATTGTTATGATAGTTTCCATGGTAACTATGCATGAATATTACACATGGGTAAAATTTTTCCGGATGAGCAAATAGAGAGCTTCGACCTGATTACATTGAGTGTAAAATCACTTCTGTATCTTCTATAGTAACAGAGATATGCGAGTTTGAAATTTTATTTAATGTTCTTGTAAAACGTGATTCCAAGGATGTATTACATTGTTTCAACAATGAAAGTGGTTTTTTTCAAATCTCCACGACAACGACTACAATCATGCACAAAAAGATTGTTTACTTTATTGTTATGATAGTTTCCATGGTAACTAAGCATGAATATTACACATGTTTAAAATTTTTTCGGATGAGCCAATAGAGAGCTTCGACCTGATTACATTGAGTGTAAAATCACTTCTGTATCTTCTACAGTAACAGAGATATGCGAGTTTGAAATTTTATTTAATGTTCTTGTAAAACGTGATTCCAAGGATGTATTACATTGTTTCAACAATGAAAGTGGTTATTTCAAATCTCCACGACAACGACTACAATCATGCACAAATAGATTGTTTACTTTATTGTTATGATAGTTTCCATGGTAACTATGCATGAATATTACACATGGGTAAAATTTTTCCGGATGAGCAAATAGAGAGCTTCGACCTGATTACATTGAGTGTAAAATCACTTCTGTATCTTCTATAGTAACAGAGATATGCGAGTTTGAAATTTTATTTAATGTTCTTGTAAAACGTGATTCCAAGGATGTATTACATTGTTTCAACAATGAAAGTGGTTATTTCAAATCTCCACGACAACGACTACAATCATGCACAAATAGATTGTTTACTTTATTGTTATGATAGTTTCCATGGTAACTATGCATGAATATTACACATGGGTAAAATTTTTCCGGATGAGCAAATAGAGAGCTTCGACCTGATTACATTGAGTGTAAAATCACTTCTGTATCTTCTATAGTAACAGAGATATGCGAGTTTGAAATTTTATTTAATGTTCTTGTAAAACGTGATTCCAAGGATGTATTACATTGTTTCAACAATGAAAGTGGTTTTTTTCAAATCTCCACGACAACGACTACAATCATGCACAAAAAGATTGTTTACTTTATTGTTATGATAGTTTCCATGGTAACTAAGCATGAATATTACACATGTTTAAAATTTTTTCGGATGAGCCAATAGAGAGCTTCGACCTGATTACATTGAGTGTAAAATCACTTCTGTATCTTCTATAATAACGGAGATATGCGAGTTTGAAATTTTATATAATATTCTTGTAAAACGTGATTCCAAGGATGTATTACATTGTTTCAACAATGAAAGTGGTTATTTCAAATCTCCACGACAACGACTACAATCATGCACAAATAGATTGTTTACTTTATTGTTATGATAGTTTCCATGGTAACTATGCATGAATATTACACATGGGTAAAATTTTTCCGGATGAGCAAATAGAGAGCTTCGACCTGATTACATTGAGTGTAAAATCACTTCTGTATCTTCTATAATAACGGAGATATGCGAGTTTGAAATTTTATATAATGTTTTTGTAAAACGTGATTCCAAGGATGTATTACATTGTTTCAACAATGAAAGTGGTTATTTGAAATCTCCACGACAACGACAACAAATCATGCACAAATAGATTGTTTACTTTATTGTTATGATAGTTTCCATGGTAACTATGCATGAATATTACACATGGCTAAAATTTTTCCGGATGAGCCAATAGAGAGCTTCGACCTGATTACATTGAGTGTAAAATCACTTCTGTATCTTCTATAGTAACAGAGATATGCGAGTTTGAAATTTTATTTAATGTTCTTGTAAAACGTGATTCCAAGGATGTATTACATTGTTTCAACAATGAAAGTGGTTTTTTTCAAATCTCCACGACAACGACTACAATCATGCACAAAAAGATTGTTTACTTTATTGTTATGATAGTTTCCATGGTAACTAAGCATGAATATTACACATTGGTAAAATTTTTCCGGATGAGCAAATAGAGAGCTTCGACCTGATTACATTGAGTGTAAAATCACTTCTGTATCTTCTATAGTAACAGAGATATGCGAGTTTGAAATTTTATTTAATGTTCTTGTAAAACGTGATTCCAACGATGTATTACATTGTTTCAACAATGAAAGTGGTTTTTTCAAATCTCCACGACAACGACTACAATCATGCACAAATAGATTGTTTACTTTATTGTTATGATAGTTTCCATGGTAACTAAGCATGAATATTACACATGGGTAAATTTTTTCCGGATGAGCCAATAGAGAGCTTCGACCTGATTACATTGAGTGTAAAATCACTTCTGTATCTTTTATAATAACGGAGATATGCGAGTTTGAAATTTTATATAATATTCTTGTAAAACGTGATTCCAAGGATGTATTACATTGTTTCAACAATGAAAGTGGTTATTTCAAATCTCCACGACAACGACTACAATCATGCACAAATAGATTGTTTACTTTATTGTTATGGTAGTTTCCATGGTAACTATGCATGAATATTACACATGGGTAAAATTTTTTCGGATGAGCCAATAGAGAGCTTCGACCTGATTACATTGAGTGTAAAATCACTTCTGTATCTTCTATAGTAACAGAGATATGCGAGTTTGAAATTTTATTTAATGTTCTTGTAAAACGTGATTCCAAGGATGTATTACATTGTTTCAACAATGAAAGTGGTTATTTCAAATCTCCACGACAACGACTACAATCATGCACAAATAGATTGTTTACTTTATTGTTATGATAGTTTCCATGGTAACTATGCATGAATATTACACATGGGTAAAATTTTTCCGGATGAGCAAATAGAGAGCTTCGACCTGATTACATTGAGTGTAAAATCACTTCTGTATCTTCTATAGTAACAGAGATATGCGAGTTTGAAATTTTATTTAATGTTCTTGTAAAACGTGATTCCAAGGATGTATTACATTGTTTCAACAATGAAAGTGGTTTTTTTCAAATCTCCACGACAACGACTACAATCATGCACAAAAAGATTGTTTACTTTATTGTTATGATAGTTTCCATGGTAACTAAGCATGAATATTACACATGTTTAAAATTTTTTCGGATGAGCCAATAGAGAGCTTCGACCTGATTACATTGAGTGTAAAATCACTTCTGTATCTTCTATAATAACGGAGATATGCGAGTTTGAAATTTTATATAACATTCTTGTAAAACGTGATTCCAAGGATGTATTACATTGTTTCAACAATGAAAGTGGTTATTTGAAATCTCCACGACAACGACAACAAATCATGCACAAATAGATTGTTTACTTTATTGTTATGATAGTTTCCATGGTAACTATGCATGAATATTACACATGGCTAAAATTTTTCCGGATGAGCCAATAGAGAGCTTCGACCTGATTACATTGAGTGTAAAATCACTTCTGTATCTTTTATAATAACGGAGATATGCGAGTTTGAAATTTTATATAATGTTCTTGTAAAACGTGATTCCAAGGATGTATTACATTGTTTCAACAATGAAAGTGGTTATTTGAAATCTCCACGACAACGACTACAATCATGCACAAATAGATTGTTTACTTTATTGTTATGATAGTTTCCATGGTAACTATGCATGAATATTACACATTGGTAAAATTTTTCCGGATGAGCAAATAGAGAGCTTCGACCTGATTACATTGAGTGTAAAATCACTTCTGTATCTTCTATAGTAACAGAGATATGCGAGTTTGAAATTTTATTTAATGTTCTTGTAAAACGTGATTCCAACGATGTATTACATTGTTTCAACAATGAAAGTGGTTTTTTCAAATCTCCACGACAACGACTACAATCATGCACAAATAGATTGTTTACTTTATTGTTATGATAGTTTCCATGGTAACTAAGCATGAATATTACACATGGGTAAATTTTTTCCGGATGAGCCAATAGAGAGCTTCGACCTGATTACATTGAGTGTAAAATCACTTCTGTATCTTTTATAATAACGGAGATATGCGAGTTTGAAATTTTATATAATATTCTTGTAAAACGTGATTCCAAGGATGTATTACATTGTTTCAACAATGAAAGTGGTTATTTCAAATCTCCACGACAACGACTACAATCATGCACAAATAGATTGTTTACTTTATTGTTATGGTAGTTTCCATGGTAACTATGCATGAATATTACACATGGGTAAAATTTTTTCGGATGAGCCAATAGAGAGCTTCGACCTGATTACATTGAGTGTAAAATCACTTCTGTATCTTCTATAGTAACAGAGATATGCGAGTTTGAAATTTTATTTAATGTTCTTGTAAAACGTGATTCCAAGGATGTATTACATTGTTTCAACAATGAAAGTGGTTATTTCAAATCTCCACGACAACGACTACAATCATGCACAAATAGATTGTTTACTTTATTGTTATGATAGTTTCCATGGTAACTATGCATGAATATTACACATGGGTAAAATTTTTCCGGATGAGCAAATAGAGAGCTTCGACCTGATTACATTGAGTGTAAAATCACTTCTGTATCTTCTATAATAACGGAGATATGCGAGTTTGAAATTTTATATAATGTTTTTGTAAAACGTGATTCCAAGGATGTATTACATTGTTTCAACAATGAAAGTGGTTATTTGAAATCTCCACGACAACGACAACAAATCATGCACAAATAGATTGTTTACTTTATTGTTATGATAGTTTCCATGGTAACTATGCATGAATATTACACATGGCTAAAATTTTTCCGGATGAGCCAATAGAGAGCTTCGACCTGATTACATTGAGTGTAAAATCACTTCTGTATCTTCTATAGTAACAGAGATATGCGAGTTTGAAATTTTATTTAATGTTCTTGTAAAACGTGATTCCAAGGATGTATTACATTGTTTCAACAATGAAAGTGGTTTTTTTCAAATCTCCACGACAACGACTACAATCATGCACAAAAAGATTGTTTACTTTATTGTTATGATAGTTTCCATGGTAACTAAGCATGAATATTACACATTGGTAAAATTTTTCCGGATGAGCAAATAGAGAGCTTCGACCTGATTACATTGAGTGTAAAATCACTTCTGTATCTTCTATAGTAACAGAGATATGCGAGTTTGAAATTTTATTTAATGTTCTTGTAAAACGTGATTCCAACGATGTATTACATTGTTTCAACAATGAAAGTGGTTTTTTCAAATCTCCACGACAACGACTACAATCATGCACAAATAGATTGTTTACTTTATTGTTATGATAGTTTCCATGGTAACTAAGCATGAATATTACACATGGGTAAATTTTTTCCGGATGAGCCAATAGAGAGCTTCGACCTGATTACATTGAGTGTAAAATCACTTCTGTATCTTTTATAATAACGGAGATATGCGAGTTTGAAATTTTATATAATATTCTTGTAAAACGTGATTCCAAGGATGTATTACATTGTTTCAACAATGAAAGTGGTTATTTCAAATCTCCACGACAACGACTACAATCATGCACAAATAGATTGTTTACTTTATTGTTATGGTAGTTTCCATTGTAACTATGCATGAATATTACACATGGGTAAAATTTTTTCGGATGAGCCAATAGAGAGCTTCGACCTGATTACATTGAGTGTAAAATCACTTCTGTATCTTCTATAGTAACAGAGATATGCGAGTTTGAAATTTTATTTAATGTTCTTGTAAAACGTGATTCCAAGGATGTATTACATTGTTTCAACAATGAAAGTGGTTATTTCAAATCTCCACGACAACGACTACAATCATGCACAAATAGATTGTTTACTTTATTGTTATGATAGTTTCCATGGTAACTATGCATGAATATTACACATGGGTAAAATTTTTCCGGATGAGCAAATAGAGAGCTTCGACCTGATTACATTGAGTGTAAAATCACTTCTGTATCTTCTATAGTAACAGAGATATGCGAGTTTGAAATTTTATTTAATGTTCTTGTAAAACGTGATTCCAAGGATGTATTACATTGTTTCAACAATGAAAGTGGTTTTTTTCAAATCTCCACGACAACGACTACAATCATGCACAAAAAGATTGTTTACTTTATTGTTATGATAGTTTCCATGGTAACTAAGCATGAATATTACACATGTTTAAAATTTTTTCGGATGAGCCAATAGAGAGCTTCGACCTGATTACATTGAGTGTAAAATCACTTCTGTATCTTCTATAATAACGGAGATATGCGAGTTTGAAATTTTATATAATATTCTTGTAAAACGTGATTCCAAGGATGTATTACATTGTTTCAACAATGAAAGTGGTTATTTCAAATCTCCACGACAACGACAACAATCATGCACAAATAGATTGTTTACTTTACTGTTATGATAGTTTCCATGGTAACTATGCATGAATATTACACATGGGTAAAATTTTTCCGGATGAGCCAATAGAGAGCTTCGACCTGATTACATTGAGTGTAAAATCACTTCTGTATCTTTTATAATAACGGAGATATGCGAGTTTGAAATTTTATATAATATTCTTGTAAAACGTGATTCCAAGGATGTATTACATTGTTTCAACAATGAAAGTGGTTATTTCAAATCTCCACGACAACGACTACAATCATGCACAAATAGATTGTTTACTTTATTGTTATGGTAGTTTCCATGGTAACTATGCATGAATATTACACATGGGTAAAATTTTTTCGGATGAGCCAATAGAGAGCTTCGACCTGATTACATTGAGTGTAAAATCACTTCTGTATCTTCTACAGTAACAGAGATATGCGAGTTTGAAATTTTATTTAATGTTCTTGTAAAACGTGATTCCAAGGATGTATTACATTGTTTCAACAATGAAAGTGGTTATTTCAAATCTCCACGACAACGACTACAATCATGCACAAATAGATTGTTTACTTTATTGTTATGATAGTTTCCATGGTAACTATGCATGAATATTACACATGGGTAAAATTTTTCCGGATGAGCAAATAGAGAGCTTCGACCTGATTACATTGAGTGTAAAATCACTTCTGTATCTTCTATAGTAACAGAGATATGCGAGTTTGAAATTTTATTTAATGTTCTTGTAAAACGTGATTCCAAGGATGTATTACATTGTTTCAACAATGAAAGTGGTTTTTTTCAAATCTCCACGACAACGACTACAATCATGCACAAAAAGATTGTTTACTTTATTGTTATGATAGTTTCCATGGTAACTAAGCATGAATATTACACATGTTTAAAATTTTTTCGGATGAGCCAATAGAGAGCTTCGACCTGATTACATTGAGTGTAAAATCACTTCTGTATCTTCTACAGTAACAGAGATATGCGAGTTTGAAATTTTATTTAATGTTCTTGTAAAACGTGATTCCAAGGATGTATTACATTGTTTCAACAATGAAAGTGGTTATTTCAAATCTCCACGACAACGACTACAATCATGCACAAATAGATTGTTTACTTTATTGTTATGATAGTTTCCATGGTAACTATGCATGAATATTACACATGGGTAAAATTTTTCCGGATGAGCAAATAGAGAGCTTCGACCTGATTACATTGAGTGTAAAATCACTTCTGTATCTTCTATAGTAACAGAGATATGCGAGTTTGAAATTTTATTTAATGTTCTTGTAAAACGTGATTCCAAGGATGTATTACATTGTTTCAACAATGAAAGTGGTTATTTCAAATCTCCACGACAACGACTACAATCATGCACAAATAGATTGTTTACTTTATTGTTATGATAGTTTCCATGGTAACTATGCATGAATATTACACATGGGTAAAATTTTTCCGGATGAGCAAATAGAGAGCTTCGACCTGATTACATTGAGTGTAAAATCACTTCTGTATCTTCTATAGTAACAGAGATATGCGAGTTTGAAATTTTATTTAATGTTCTTGTAAAACGTGATTCCAAGGATGTATTACATTGTTTCAACAATGAAAGTGGTTTTTTTCAAATCTCCACGACAACGACTACAATCATGCACAAAAAGATTGTTTACTTTATTGTTATGATAGTTTCCATGGTAACTAAGCATGAATATTACACATGTTTAAAATTTTTTCGGATGAGCCAATAGAGAGCTTCGACCTGATTACATTGAGTGTAAAATCACTTCTGTATCTTCTATAATAACGGAGATATGCGAGTTTGAAATTTTATATAATATTCTTGTAAAACGTGATTCCAAGGATGTATTACATTGTTTCAACAATGAAAGTGGTTATTTCAAATCTCCACGACAACGACTACAATCATGCACAAATAGATTGTTTACTTTATTGTTATGATAGTTTCCATGGTAACTATGCATGAATATTACACATGGGTAAAATTTTTCCGGATGAGCAAATAGAGAGCTTCGACCTGATTACATTGAGTGTAAAATCACTTCTGTATCTTCTATAATAACGGAGATATGCGAGTTTGAAATTTTATATAATGTTTTTGTAAAACGTGATTCCAAGGATGTATTACATTGTTTCAACAATGAAAGTGGTTATTTGAAATCTCCACGACAACGACAACAAATCATGCACAAATAGATTGTTTACTTTATTGTTATGATAGTTTCCATGGTAACTATGCATGAATATTACACATGGCTAAAATTTTTCCGGATGAGCCAATAGAGAGCTTCGACCTGATTACATTGAGTGTAAAATCACTTCTGTATCTTCTATAGTAACAGAGATATGCGAGTTTGAAATTTTATTTAATGTTCTTGTAAAACGTGATTCCAAGGATGTATTACATTGTTTCAACAATGAAAGTGGTTTTTTTCAAATCTCCACGACAACGACTACAATCATGCACAAAAAGATTGTTTACTTTATTGTTATGATAGTTTCCATGGTAACTAAGCATGAATATTACACATTGGTAAAATTTTTCCGGATGAGCAAATAGAGAGCTTCGACCTGATTACATTGAGTGTAAAATCACTTCTGTATCTTCTATAGTAACAGAGATATGCGAGTTTGAAATTTTATTTAATGTTCTTGTAAAACGTGATTCCAACGATGTATTACATTGTTTCAACAATGAAAGTGGTTTTTTCAAATCTCCACGACAACGACTACAATCATGCACAAATAGATTGTTTACTTTATTGTTATGATAGTTTCCATGGTAACTAAGCATGAATATTACACATGGGTAAATTTTTTCCGGATGAGCCAATAGAGAGCTTCGACCTGATTACATTGAGTGTAAAATCACTTCTGTATCTTTTATAATAACGGAGATATGCGAGTTTGAAATTTTATATAATATTCTTGTAAAACGTGATTCCAAGGATGTATTACATTGTTTCAACAATGAAAGTGGTTATTTCAAATCTCCACGACAACGACTACAATCATGCACAAATAGATTGTTTACTTTATTGTTATGGTAGTTTCCATGGTAACTATGCATGAATATTACACATGGGTAAAATTTTTTCGGATGAGCCAATAGAGAGCTTCGACCTGATTACATTGAGTGTAAAATCACTTCTGTATCTTCTATAGTAACAGAGATATGCGAGTTTGAAATTTTATTTAATGTTCTTGTAAAACGTGATTCCAAGGATGTATTACATTGTTTCAACAATGAAAGTGGTTATTTCAAATCTCCACGACAACGACTACAATCATGCACAAATAGATTGTTTACTTTATTGTTATGATAGTTTCCATGGTAACTATGCATGAATATTACACATGGGTAAAATTTTTCCGGATGAGCAAATAGAGAGCTTCGACCTGATTACATTGAGTGTAAAATCACTTCTGTATCTTCTATAGTAACAGAGATATGCGAGTTTGAAATTTTATTTAATGTTCTTGTAAAACGTGATTCCAAGGATGTATTACATTGTTTCAACAATGAAAGTGGTTTTTTTCAAATCTCCACGACAACGACTACAATCATGCACAAAAAGATTGTTTACTTTATTGTTATGATAGTTTCCATGGTAACTAAGCATGAATATTACACATGTTTAAAATTTTTTCGGATGAGCCAATAGAGAGCTTCGACCTGATTACATTGAGTGTAAAATCACTTCTGTATCTTCTATAATAACGGAGATATGCGAGTTTGAAATTTTATATAACATTCTTGTAAAACGTGATTCCAAGGATGTATTACATTGTTTCAACAATGAAAGTGGTTATTTGAAATCTCCACGACAACGACAACAAATCATGCACAAATAGATTGTTTACTTTATTGTTATGATAGTTTCCATGGTAACTATGCATGAATATTACACATGGCTAAAATTTTTCCGGATGAGCCAATAGAGAGCTTCGACCTGATTACATTGAGTGTAAAATCACTTCTGTATCTTTTATAATAACGGAGATATGCGAGTTTGAAATTTTATATAATGTTCTTGTAAAACGTGATTCCAAGGATGTATTACATTGTTTCAACAATGAAAGTGGTTATTTGAAATCTCCACGACAACGACTACAATCATGCACAAATAGATTGTTTACTTTATTGTTATGATAGTTTCCATGGTAACTATGCATGAATATTACACATTGGTAAAATTTTTCCGGATGAGCAAATAGAGAGCTTCGACCTGATTACATTGAGTGTAAAATCACTTCTGTATCTTCTATAGTAACAGAGATATGCGAGTTTGAAATTTTATTTAATGTTCTTGTAAAACGTGATTCCAACGATGTATTACATTGTTTCAACAATGAAAGTGGTTTTTTCAAATCTCCACGACAACGACTACAATCATGCACAAATAGATTGTTTACTTTATTGTTATGATAGTTTCCATGGTAACTAAGCATGAATATTACACATGGGTAAATTTTTTCCGGATGAGCCAATAGAGAGCTTCGACCTGATTACATTGAGTGTAAAATCACTTCTGTATCTTTTATAATAACGGAGATATGCGAGTTTGAAATTTTATATAATATTCTTGTAAAACGTGATTCCAAGGATGTATTACATTGTTTCAACAATGAAAGTGGTTATTTCAAATCTCCACGACAACGACTACAATCATGCACAAATAGATTGTTTACTTTATTGTTATGGTAGTTTCCATGGTAACTATGCATGAATATTACACATGGGTAAAATTTTTTCGGATGAGCCAATAGAGAGCTTCGACCTGATTACATTGAGTGTAAAATCACTTCTGTATCTTCTATAGTAACAGAGATATGCGAGTTTGAAATTTTATTTAATGTTCTTGTAAAACGTGATTCCAAGGATGTATTACATTGTTTCAACAATGAAAGTGGTTATTTCAAATCTCCACGACAACGACTACAATCATGCACAAATAGATTGTTTACTTTATTGTTATGATAGTTTCCATGGTAACTATGCATGAATATTACACATGGGTAAAATTTTTCCGGATGAGCAAATAGAGAGCTTCGACCTGATTACATTGAGTGTAAAATCACTTCTGTATCTTCTATAATAACGGAGATATGCGAGTTTGAAATTTTATATAATGTTTTTGTAAAACGTGATTCCAAGGATGTATTACATTGTTTCAACAATGAAAGTGGTTATTTGAAATCTCCACGACAACGACAACAAATCATGCACAAATAGATTGTTTACTTTATTGTTATGATAGTTTCCATGGTAACTATGCATGAATATTACACATGGCTAAAATTTTTCCGGATGAGCCAATAGAGAGCTTCGACCTGATTACATTGAGTGTAAAATCACTTCTGTATCTTCTATAGTAACAGAGATATGCGAGTTTGAAATTTTATTTAATGTTCTTGTAAAACGTGATTCCAAGGATGTATTACATTGTTTCAACAATGAAAGTGGTTTTTTTCAAATCTCCACGACAACGACTACAATCATGCACAAAAAGATTGTTTACTTTATTGTTATGATAGTTTCCATGGTAACTAAGCATGAATATTACACATTGGTAAAATTTTTCCGGATGAGCAAATAGAGAGCTTCGACCTGATTACATTGAGTGTAAAATCACTTCTGTATCTTCTATAGTAACAGAGATATGCGAGTTTGAAATTTTATTTAATGTTCTTGTAAAACGTGATTCCAACGATGTATTACATTGTTTCAACAATGAAAGTGGTTTTTTCAAATCTCCACGACAACGACTACAATCATGCACAAATAGATTGTTTACTTTATTGTTATGATAGTTTCCATGGTAACTAAGCATGAATATTACACATGGGTAAATTTTTTCCGGATGAGCCAATAGAGAGCTTCGACCTGATTACATTGAGTGTAAAATCACTTCTGTATCTTTTATAATAACGGAGATATGCGAGTTTGAAATTTTATATAATATTCTTGTAAAACGTGATTCCAAGGATGTATTACATTGTTTCAACAATGAAAGTGGTTATTTCAAATCTCCACGACAACGACTACAATCATGCACAAATAGATTGTTTACTTTATTGTTATGGTAGTTTCCATTGTAACTATGCATGAATATTACACATGGGTAAAATTTTTTCGGATGAGCCAATAGAGAGCTTCGACCTGATTACATTGAGTGTAAAATCACTTCTGTATCTTCTATAGTAACAGAGATATGCGAGTTTGAAATTTTATTTAATGTTCTTGTAAAACGTGATTCCAAGGATGTATTACATTGTTTCAACAATGAAAGTGGTTATTTCAAATCTCCACGACAACGACTACAATCATGCACAAATAGATTGTTTACTTTATTGTTATGATAGTTTCCATGGTAACTATGCATGAATATTACACATGGGTAAAATTTTTCCGGATGAGCAAATAGAGAGCTTCGACCTGATTACATTGAGTGTAAAATCACTTCTGTATCTTCTATAGTAACAGAGATATGCGAGTTTGAAATTTTATTTAATGTTCTTGTAAAACGTGATTCCAAGGATGTATTACATTGTTTCAACAATGAAAGTGGTTTTTTTCAAATCTCCACGACAACGACTACAATCATGCACAAAAAGATTGTTTACTTTATTGTTATGATAGTTTCCATGGTAACTAAGCATGAATATTACACATGTTTAAAATTTTTTCGGATGAGCCAATAGAGAGCTTCGACCTGATTACATTGAGTGTAAAATCACTTCTGTATCTTCTATAATAACGGAGATATGCGAGTTTGAAATTTTATATAATATTCTTGTAAAACGTGATTCCAAGGATGTATTACATTGTTTCAACAATGAAAGTGGTTATTTCAAATCTCCACGACAACGACAACAATCATGCACAAATAGATTGTTTACTTTACTGTTATGATAGTTTCCATGGTAACTATGCATGAATATTACACATGGGTAAAATTTTTCCGGATGAGCCAATAGAGAGCTTCGACCTGATTACATTGAGTGTAAAATCACTTCTGTATCTTTTATAATAACGGAGATATGCGAGTTTGAAATTTTATATAATGTTCTTGTAAAACGTGATTCCAAGGATGTATTACATTGTTTCAACAATGAAAGTGGTTATTTGAAATCTCCACGACAACGACTACAATCATGCACAAATAGATTGTTTACTTTATTGTTATGATAGTTTCCATGGTAACTAAGCATGAATATTACACATGTCTAAAATTTTTCCGGATGAGCAAATAGAGAGCTTCGACCTGATTACATTGAGTGTAAAATCACTTCTGTATCTTCTATAGTAACAGAGATATGCGAGTTTGAAATTTTATTTAATGTTCTTGTAAAACGTGATTCCAAGGATGTATTACATTGTTTCAACAATGAAAGTGGTTATTTCAAATCTCCACGACAACGACTACAATCATGCACAAATAGATTGTTTACTTTATTGTTATGATAGTTTCCATGGTAACTATGCATGAATATTACACATGGGTAAAATTTTTCCGGATGAGCAAATAGAGAGCTTCGACCTGATTACATTGAGTGTAAAATCACTTCTGTATCTTCTATAGTAACAGAGATATGCGAGTTTGAAATTTTATTTAATGTTCTTGTAAAACGTGATTCCAAGGATGTATTACATTGTTTCAACAATGAAAGTGGTTTTTTTCAAATCTCCACGACAACGACTACAATCATGCACAAAAAGATTGTTTACTTTATTGTTATGATAGTTTCCATGGTAACTAAGCATGAATATTACACATGTTTAAAATTTTTTCGGATGAGCCAATAGAGAGCTTCGACCTGATTACATTGAGTGTAAAATCACTTCTGTATCTTCTATAATAACGGAGATATGCGAGTTTGAAATTTTATATAACATTCTTGTAAAACGTGATTCCAAGGATGTATTACATTGTTTCAACAATGAAAGTGGTTATTTCAAATCTCCACGACAACGACTACAATCATGCACAAATAGATTGTTTACTTTATTGTTATGAGAGTTTCCATGGTAACTATGCATGAATATTACACATGGGTAAAATTTTTCCGGATGAGCAAATAGAGAGCTTCGACCTGATTACATTGAGTGTAAAATCACTTCTGTATCTTCTATAATAACGGAGATATGCGAGTTTGAAATTTTATATAATGTTTTTGTAAAACGTGATTCCAAGGATGTATTACATTGTTTCAACAATGAAAGTGGTTATTTGAAATCTCCACGACAACGACAACAAATCATGCACAAATAGATTGTTTACTTTATTGTTATGATAGTTTCCATGGTAACTATGCATGAATATTACACATGGCTAAAATTTTTCCGGATGAGCCAATAGAGAGCTTCGACCTGATTACATTGAGTGTAAAATCACTTCTGTATCTTTTATAATAACGGAGATATGCGAGTTTGAAATTTTATATAATGTTCTTGTAAAACGTGATTCCAAGGATGTATTACATTGTTTCAACAATGAAAGTGGTTATTTGAAATCTCCACGACAACGACTACAATCATGCACAAATAGATTGTTTACTTTATTGTTATGATAGTTTCCATGGTAACTATGCATGAATATTACACATTGGTAAAATTTTTCCGGATGAGCAAATAGAGAGCTTCGACCTGATTACATTGAGTGTAAAATCACTTCTGTATCTTCTATAGTAACAGAGATATGCGAGTTTGAAATTTTATTTAATGTTCTTGTAAAACGTGATTCCAACGATGTATTACATTGTTTCAACAATGAAAGTGGTTTTTTCAAATCTCCACGACAACGACTACAATCATGCACAAATAGATTGTTTACTTTATTGTTATGATAGTTTCCATGGTAACTAAGCATGAATATTACACATGGGTAAATTTTTTCCGGATGAGCCAATAGAGAGCTTCGACCTGATTACATTGAGTGTAAAATCACTTCTGTATCTTCTATAGTAACAGAGATATGCGAGTTTGAAATTTTATTTAATGTTCTTGTAAAACGTGATTCCAAGGATGTATTACATTGTTTCAACAATGAAAGTGGTTTTTTTCAAATCTCCACGACAACGACTACAATCATGCACAAAAAGATTGTTTACTTTATTGTTATGATAGTTTCCATGGTAACTAAGCATGAATATTACACATGTTTAAAATTTTTTCGGATGAGCCAATAGAGAGCTTCGACCTGATTACATTGAGTGTAAAATCACTTCTGTATCTTCTATAATAACGGAGATATGCGAGTTTGAAATTTTATATAACATTCTTGTAAAACGTGATTCCAAGGATGTATTACATTGTTTCAACAATGAAAGTGGTTATTTCAAATCTCCACGACAACGACTACAATCATGCACAAATAGATTGTTTACTTTATTGTTATGAGAGTTTCCATGGTAACTATGCATGAATATTACACATGGGTAAAATTTTTCCGGATGAGCAAATAGAGAGCTTCGACCTGATTACATTGAGTGTAAAATCACTTCTGTATCTTCTATAATAACGGAGATATGCGAGTTTGAAATTTTATATAATGTTTTTGTAAAACGTGATTCCAAGGATGTATTACATTGTTTCAACAATGAAAGTGGTTATTTGAAATCTCCACGACAACGACAACAAATCATGCACAAATAGATTGTTTACTTTATTGTTATGATAGTTTCCATGGTAACTATGCATGAATATTACACATGGCTAAAATTTTTCCGGATGAGCCAATAGAGAGCTTCGACCTGATTACATTGAGTGTAAAATCACTTCTGTATCTTTTATAATAACGGAGATATGCGAGTTTGAAATTTTATATAATGTTCTTGTAAAACGTGATTCCAAGGATGTATTACATTGTTTCAACAATGAAAGTGGTTATTTGAAATCTCCACGACAACGACTACAATCATGCACAAATAGATTGTTTACTTTATTGTTATGATAGTTTCCATGGTAACTAAGCATGAATATTACACATGGGTAAATTTTTTCCGGATGAGCAAATAGAGAGCTTCGACCTGATTACATTGAGTGTAAAATCACTTCTGTATCTTTTATAATAACGGAGATATGCGAGTTTGAAATTTTATATAATATTCTTGTAAAACGTGATTCCAAGGATGTATTACATTGTTTCAACAATGAAAGTGGTTATTTCAAATCTCCACGACAACGACTACAATCATGCACAAATAGATTGTTTACTTTATTGTTATGGTAGTTTCCATGGTAACTATGCATGAATATTACACATGGGTAAAATTTTTTCGGATGAGCCAATAGAGAGCTTCGACCTGATTACATTGAGTGTAAAATCACTTCTGTATCTTCTATAGTAACAGAGATATGCGAGTTTGAAATTTTATTTAATGTTCTTGTAAAACGTGATTCCAAGGATGTATTACATTGTTTCAACAATGAAAGTGGTTATTTCAAATCTCCACGACAACGACTACAATCATGCACAAATAGATTGTTTACTTTATTGTTATGATAGTTTCCATGGTAACTATGCATGAATATTACACATGGGTAAAATTTTTCCGGATGAGCAAATAGAGAGCTTCGACCTGATTACATTGAGTGTAAAATCACTTCTGTATCTTCTATAGTAACAGAGATATGCGAGTTTGAAATTTTATTTAATGTTCTTGTAAAACGTGATTCCAAGGATGTATTACATTGTTTCAACAATGAAAGTGGTTTTTTTCAAATCTCCACGACAACGACTACAATCATGCACAAAAAGATTGTTTACTTTATTGTTATGATAGTTTCCATGGTAACTAAGCATGAATATTACACATGTTTAAAATTTTTTCGGATGAGCCAATAGAGAGCTTCGACCTGATTACATTGAGTGTAAAATCACTTCTGTATCTTCTATAATAACGGAGATATGCGAGTTTGAAATTTTATATAATATTCTTGTAAAACGTGATTCCAAGGATGTATTACATTGTTTCAACAATGAAAGTGGTTATTTCAAATCTCCACGACAACGACTACAATCATGCACAAATAGATTGTTTACTTTATTGTTATGATAGTTTCCATGGTAACTATGCATGAATATTACACATGGGTAAAATTTTTCCGGATGAGCAAATAGAGAGCTTCGACCTGATTACATTGAGTGTAAAATCACTTCTGTATCTTCTATAATAACGGAGATATGCGAGTTTGAAATTTTATATAATGTTTTTGTAAAACGTGATTCCAAGGATGTATTACATTGTTTCAACAATGAAAGTGGTTATTTGAAATCTCCACGACAACGACAACAAATCATGCACAAATAGATTGTTTACTTTATTGTTATGATAGTTTCCATGGTAACTATGCATGAATATTACACATGGCTAAAATTTTTCCGGATGAGCCAATAGAGAGCTTCGACCTGATTACATTGAGTGTAAAATCACTTCTGTATCTTTTATAATAACGGAGATATGCGAGTTTGAAATTTTATATAAT
This sequence comes from Lepisma saccharinum, assembly GCF_977018435.1. Classification (NCBI taxonomy): domain Eukaryota; kingdom Metazoa; phylum Arthropoda; class Insecta; order Zygentoma; family Lepismatidae; genus Lepisma; species Lepisma saccharinum. The sequence goes on along the minus strand of NW_028142902.1, from coordinate 3,708,607 downwards.
GTTCTTGTAAAACGTGATTCCAAGGATGTATTACATTGTTTCAACAATGAAAGTGGTTATTTGAAATCTCCACGACAACGACTACAATCATGCACAAATAGATTGTTTACTTTATTGTTATGATAGTTTCCATGGTAACTATGCATGAATATTACACATTGGTAAAATTTTTCCGGATGAGCAAATAGAGAGCTTCGACCTGATTACATTGAGTGTAAAATCACTTCTGTATCTTCTATAGTAACAGAGATATGCGAGTTTGAAATTTTATTTAATGTTCTTGTAAAACGTGATTCCAACGATGTATTACATTGTTTCAACAATGAAAGTGGTTTTTTCAAATCTCCACGACAACGACTACAATCATGCACAAATAGATTGTTTACTTTATTGTTATGATAGTTTCCATGGTAACTAAGCATGAATATTACACATGGGTAAAATTTTTCCGGATGAGCAAATAGAGAGCTTCGACCTGATTACATTGAGTGTAAAATCACTTCTGTATCTTCTATAATAACGGAGATATGCGAGTTTGAAATTTTATATAATGTTTTTGTAAAACGTGATTCCAAGGATGTATTACATTGTTTCAACAATGAAAGTGGTTATTTGAAATCTCCACGACAACGACTACAATCATGCACAAATAGATTGTTTACTTTATTGTAATGATAGTTTCCATGGTAACTATGCATGAATATTACACATGGGTAAAATATTTCCGGATGAGCAAATAGAGAGCTTCGACCTGATTACGTTGAGTGTAAAATCACTTCTGTATCTTCTATAGTAACGCAGATATGCGAGTTTGAAATTTTATATAATGTTTTTGTAAAACGTGATTCCAAGGATGTATCACATTGTTTCAACAATGAAAGTGGTTATTTCAAATCTCCACGACAACGACAACAATCATGCACAAATAGATTGTTTACTTTACTGTTATGATAGTTTCCATGGTAACTATGCATGAATATTACACATGGGTAAAATTTTTCCGGATGAGCAAATAGAGAGCTTCGACCTGATTACGTTGAGTGTAAAATCACTTCTGTATCTTCTATAGTAACGCAGATATGCGAGTTTGAAATTTTATATAATGTTTTTGTAAAACGTGATTCCAAGGATGTATCACATTGTTTCAACAATGAAAGTGGTTATTTCAAATCTCCACGACAACGACAACAATCATGCACAAATAGATTGTTTACTTTACTGTTATGATAGTTTCCATGGTAACTATGCATGAATATTACACATGGGTAAAATTTTTCCGGATGAGCCAATAGAGAGCTTCGACCTGATTACATTGAGTGTAAAATCACTTCTGTATCTTCTATAATAACGGAGATATGCGAGTTTGAAATTTTATATAATATTCTTGTAAAACGTGATTCCAAGGATGTATTACATTGTTTCAACAATGAAAGTGGTTATTTCAAATCTCCACGACAACGACTACAATCATGCACAAATAGATTGTTTACTTTACTGTTATGATAGTTTCCATGGTAACTATGCATGAATATTACACATGGGTAAAATTTTTCCGGATGAGCAAATAGAGAGCTTCGACCTGATTACGTTGAGTGTAAAATCACTTCTGTATCTTCTATAGTAACGCAGATATGCGAGTTTGAAATTTTATATAATGTTTTTGTAAAACGTGATTCCAAGGATGTATCACATTGTTTCAACAATGAAAGTGGTTATTTCAAATCTCCACGACAACGACAACAATCATGCACAAATAGATTGTTTACTTTACTGTTATGATAGTTTCCATGGTAACTATGCATGAATATTACACATGGGTAAAATTTTTCCGGATGAGCCAATAGAGAGCTTCGACCTGATTACATTGAGTGTAAAATCACTTCTGTATCTTTTATAATAACGGAGATATGCGAGTTTGAAATTTTATATAATGTTCTTGTAAAATGTGATTCCAAGGATGTATTACATTGTTTCAACAATGAAAGTGGTTATTTGAAATCTCCACGACAACGACTACAATCATGCACAAATAGATTGTTTACTTTATTGTTATGATAGTTTCCATGGTAACTAAGCATGAATATTACACATGTCTAAAATTTTTCCGGATGAGCAAATAGAGAGCTTCGACCTGATTACATTGAGTGTAAAATCACTTCTGTATCTTCTATAGTAACAGAGATATGCGAGTTTGAAATTTTATTTAATGTTCTTGTAAAACGTGATTCCAAGGATGTATTACATTGTTTCAACAATGAAAGTGGTTTTTTTCAAATCTCCACGACAACGACTACAATCATGCACAAAAAGATTGTTTACTTTATTGTTATGATAGTTTCCATGGTAACTAAGCATGAATATTACACATGTTTAAAATTTTTTCGGATGAGCCAATAGAGAGCTTCGACCTGATTACATTGAGTGTAAAATCACTTCTGTATCTTCTATAATAACGGAGATATGCGAGTTTGAAATTTTATATAACATTCTTGTAAAACGTGATTCCAAGGATGTATTACATTGTTTCAACAATGAAAGTGGTTATTTGAAATCTCCACGACAACGACAACAAATCATGCACAAATAGATTGTTTACTTTATTGTTATGATAGTTTCCATGGTAACTATGCATGAATATTACACATGGCTAAAATTTTTCCGGATGAGCCAATAGAGAGCTTCGACCTGATTACATTGAGTGTAAAATCACTTCTGTATCTTTTATAATAACGGAGATATGCGAGTTTGAAATTTTATATAATGTTCTTGTAAAACGTGATTCCAAGGATGTATTACATTGTTTCAACAATGAAAGTGGTTATTTGAAATCTCCACGACAACGACTACAATCATGCACAAATAGATTGTTTACTTTATTGTTATGATAGTTTCCATGGTAACTATGCATGAATATTACACATTGGTAAAATTTTTCCGGATGAGCAAATAGAGAGCTTCGACCTGATTACATTGAGTGTAAAATCACTTCTGTATCTTCTATAGTAACAGAGATATGCGAGTTTGAAATTTTATTTAATGTTCTTGTAAAACGTGATTCCAACGATGTATTACATTGTTTCAACAATGAAAGTGGTTTTTTCAAATCTCCACGACAACGACTACAATCATGCACAAATAGATTGTTTACTTTATTGTTATGATAGTTTCCATGGTAACTAAGCATGAATATTACACATGGGTAAATTTTTTCCGGATGAGCCAATAGAGAGCTTCGACCTGATTACATTGAGTGTAAAATCACTTCTGTATCTTTTATAATAACGGAGATATGCGAGTTTGAAATTTTATATAATATTCTTGTAAAACGTGATTCCAAGGATGTATTACATTGTTTCAACAATGAAAGTGGTTATTTCAAATCTCCACGACAACGACTACAATCATGCACAAATAGATTGTTTACTTTATTGTTATGGTAGTTTCCATGGTAACTATGCATGAATATTACACATGGGTAAAATTTTTTCGGATGAGCCAATAGAGAGCTTCGACCTGATTACATTGAGTGTAAAATCACTTCTGTATCTTCTATAGTAACAGAGATATGCGAGTTTGAAATTTTATTTAATGTTCTTGTAAAACGTGATTCCAAGGATGTATTACATTGTTTCAACAATGAAAGTGGTTATTTGAAATCTCCACGACAACGACTACAATCATGCACAAATAGATTGTTTACTTTATTGTAATGATAGTTTCCATGGTAACTATGCATGAATATTACACATGGGTAAAATATTTCCGGATGAGCAAATAGAGAGCTTCGACCTGATTACGTTGAGTGTAAAATCACTTCTGTATCTTCTATAGTAACGCAGATATGCGAGTTTGAAATTTTATATAATGTTTTTGTAAAACGTGATTCCAAGGATGTATCACATTGTTTCAACAATGAAAGTGGTTATTTCAAATCTCCACGACAACGACAACAATCATGCACAAATAGATTGTTTACTTTACTGTTATGATAGTTTCCATGGTAACTATGCATGAATATTACACATGGGTAAAATTTTTCCGGATGAGCAAATAGAGAGCTTCGACCTGATTACGTTGAGTGTAAAATCACTTCTGTATCTTCTATAGTAACGCAGATATGCGAGTTTGAAATTTTATATAATGTTTTTGTAAAACGTGATTCCAAGGATGTATCACATTGTTTCAACAATGAAAGTGGTTATTTCAAATCTCCACGACAACGACAACAATCATGCACAAATAGATTGTTTACTTTACTGTTATGATAGTTTCCATGGTAACTATGCATGAATATTACACATGGGTAAAATTTTTCCGGATGAGCCAATAGAGAGCTTCGACCTGATTACATTGAGTGTAAAATCACTTCTGTATCTTCTATAATAACGGAGATATGCGAGTTTGAAATTTTATATAATATTCTTGTAAAACGTGATTCCAAGGATGTATTACATTGTTTCAACAATGAAAGTGGTTATTTCAAATCTCCACGACAACGACTACAATCATGCACAAATAGATTGTTTACTTTACTGTTATGATAGTTTCCATGGTAACTATGCATGAATATTACACATGGGTAAAATTTTTCCGGATGAGCAAATAGAGAGCTTCGACCTGATTACGTTGAGTGTAAAATCACTTCTGTATCTTCTATAGTAACGCAGATATGCGAGTTTGAAATTTTATATAATGTTTTTGTAAAACGTGATTCCAAGGATGTATCACATTGTTTCAACAATGAAAGTGGTTATTTCAAATCTCCACGACAACGACAACAATCATGCACAAATAGATTGTTTACTTTACTGTTATGATAGTTTCCATGGTAACTATGCATGAATATTACACATGGGTAAAATTTTTCCGGATGAGCCAATAGAGAGCTTCGACCTGATTACATTGAGTGTAAAATCACTTCTGTATCTTTTATAATAACGGAGATATGCGAGTTTGAAATTTTATATAATGTTCTTGTAAAATGTGATTCCAAGGATGTATTACATTGTTTCAACAATGAAAGTGGTTATTTGAAATCTCCACGACAACGACTACAATCATGCACAAATAGATTGTTTACTTTATTGTTATGATAGTTTCCATGGTAACTAAGCATGAATATTACACATGTCTAAAATTTTTCCGGATGAGCAAATAGAGAGCTTCGACCTGATTACATTGAGTGTAAAATCACTTCTGTATCTTCTATAGTAACAGAGATATGCGAGTTTGAAATTTTATTTAATGTTCTTGTAAAACGTGATTCCAAGGATGTATTACATTGTTTCAACAATGAAAGTGGTTTTTTTCAAATCTCCACGACAACGACTACAATCATGCACAAAAAGATTGTTTACTTTATTGTTATGATAGTTTCCATGGTAACTAAGCATGAATATTACACATGTTTAAAATTTTTTCGGATGAGCCAATAGAGAGCTTCGACCTGATTACATTGAGTGTAAAATCACTTCTGTATCTTCTATAATAACGGAGATATGCGAGTTTGAAATTTTATATAACATTCTTGTAAAACGTGATTCCAAGGATGTATTACATTGTTTCAACAATGAAAGTGGTTATTTGAAATCTCCACGACAACGACTACAATCATGCACAAATAGATTGTTTACTTTATTGTTATGATAGTTTCCATGGTAACTATGCATGAATATTACACATTGGTAAAATTTTTCCGGATGAGCAAATAGAGAGCTTCGACCTGATTACATTGAGTGTAAAATCACTTCTGTATCTTCTATAGTAACAGAGATATGCGAGTTTGAAATTTTATTTAATGTTCTTGTAAAACGTGATTCCAACGATGTATTACATTGTTTCAACAATGAAAGTGGTTTTTTCAAATCTCCACGACAACGACTACAATCATGCACAAATAGATTGTTTACTTTATTGTTATGATAGTTTCCATGGTAACTAAGCATGAATATTACACATGGGTAAATTTTTTCCGGATGAGCCAATAGAGAGCTTCGACCTGATTACATTGAGTGTAAAATCACTTCTGTATCTTTTATAATAACGGAGATATGCGAGTTTGAAATTTTATATAATATTCTTGTAAAACGTGATTCCAAGGATGTATTACATTGTTTCAACAATGAAAGTGGTTATTTCAAATCTCCACGACAACGACTACAATCATGCACAAATAGATTGTTTACTTTATTGTTATGGTAGTTTCCATGGTAACTATGCATGAATATTACACATGGGTAAAATTTTTTCGGATGAGCCAATAGAGAGCTTCGACCTGATTACATTGAGTGTAAAATCACTTCTGTATCTTCTATAGTAACAGAGATATGCGAGTTTGAAATTTTATTTAATGTTCTTGTAAAACGTGATTCCAAGGATGTATTACATTGTTTCAACAATGAAAGTGGTTATTTGAAATCTCCACGACAACGACTACAATCATGCACAAATAGATTGTTTACTTTATTGTAATGATAGTTTCCATGGTAACTATGCATGAATATTACACATGGGTAAAATATTTCCGGATGAGCAAATAGAGAGCTTCGACCTGATTACGTTGAGTGTAAAATCACTTCTGTATCTTCTATAGTAACGCAGATATGCGAGTTTGAAATTTTATATAATGTTTTTGTAAAACGTGATTCCAAGGATGTATCACATTGTTTCAACAATGAAAGTGGTTATTTCAAATCTCCACGACAACGACAACAATCATGCACAAATAGATTGTTTACTTTACTGTTATGATAGTTTCCATGGTAACTATGCATGAATATTACACATGGGTAAAATTTTTCCGGATGAGCAAATAGAGAGCTTCGACCTGATTACGTTGAGTGTAAAATCACTTCTGTATCTTCTATAGTAACGCAGATATGCGAGTTTGAAATTTTATATAATGTTTTTGTAAAACGTGATTCCAAGGATGTATCACATTGTTTCAACAATGAAAGTGGTTATTTCAAATCTCCACGACAACGACAACAATCATGCACAAATAGATTGTTTACTTTACTGTTATGATAGTTTCCATGGTAACTATGCATGAATATTACACATGGGTAAAATTTTTCCGGATGAGCCAATAGAGAGCTTCGACCTGATTACATTGAGTGTAAAATCACTTCTGTATCTTCTATAATAACGGAGATAGGCGAGTTTGAAATTTTATATAATATTCTTGTAAAACGTGATTCCAAGGATGTATTACATTGTTTCAACAATGAAAGTGGTTATTTCAAATCTCCACGACAACGACTACAATCATGCACAAATAGATTGTTTACTTTACTGTTATGATAGTTTCCATGGTAACTATGCATGAATATTACACATGGGTAAAATTTTTCCGGATGAGCAAATAGAGAGCTTCGACCTGATTACGTTGAGTGTAAAATCACTTCTGTATCTTCTATAGTAACGCAGATATGCGAGTTTGAAATTTTATATAATGTTTTTGTAAAACGTGATTCCAAGGATGTATCACATTGTTTCAACAATGAAAGTGGTTATTTCAAATCTCCACGACAACGACAACAATCATGCACAAATAGATTGTTTACTTTACTGTTATGATAGTTTCCATGGTAACTATGCATGAATATTACACATGGGTAAAATTTTTCCGGATGAGCCAATAGAGAGCTTCGACCTGATTACATTGAGTGTAAAATCACTTCTGTATCTTTTATAATAACGGAGATATGCGAGTTTGAAATTTTATATAATGTTCTTGTAAAATGTGATTCCAAGGATGTATTACATTGTTTCAACAATGAAAGTGGTTATTTGAAATCTCCACGACAACGACTACAATCATGCACAAATAGATTGTTTACTTTATTGTTATGATAGTTTCCATGGTAACTAAGCATGAATATTACACATGTCTAAAATTTTTCCGGATGAGCAAATAGAGAGCTTCGACCTGATTACATTGAGTGTAAAATCACTTCTGTATCTTCTATAGTAACAGAGATATGCGAGTTTGAAATTTTATTTAATGTTCTTGTAAAACGTGATTCCAAGGATGTATTACATTGTTTCAACAATGAAAGTGGTTTTTTTCAAATCTCCACGACAACGACTACAATCATGCACAAAAAGATTGTTTACTTTATTGTTATGATAGTTTCCATGGTAACTAAGCATGAATATTACACATGTTTAAAATTTTTTCGGATGAGCCAATAGAGAGCTTCGACCTGATTACATTGAGTGTAAAATCACTTCTGTATCTTCTATAATAACGGAGATATGCGAGTTTGAAATTTTATATAACATTCTTGTAAAACGTGATTCCAAGGATGTATTACATTGTTTCAACAATGAAAGTGGTTATTTGAAATCTCCACGACAACGACTACAATCATGCACAAATAGATTGTTTACTTTATTGTTATGATAGTTTCCATGGTAACTATGCATGAATATTACACATTGGTAAAATTTTTCCGGATGAGCAAATAGAGAGCTTCGACCTGATTACATTGAGTGTAAAATCACTTCTGTATCTTCTATAGTAACAGAGATATGCGAGTTTGAAATTTTATTTAATGTTCTTGTAAAACGTGATTCCAACGATGTATTACATTGTTTCAACAATGAAAGTGGTTTTTTCAAATCTCCACGACAACGACTACAATCATGCACAAATAGATTGTTTACTTTATTGTTATGATAGTTTCCATGGTAACTAAGCATGAATATTACACATGGGTAATTTTTTTCCGGATGAGCCAATAGAGAGCTTCGACCTGATTACATTGAGTGTAAAATCACTTCTGTATCTTTTATAATAACGGAGATATGCGAGTTTGAAATTTTATATAATATTCTTGTAAAACGTGATTCCAAGGATGTATTACATTGTTTCAACAATGAAAGTGGTTATTTCAAATCTCCACGACAACGACTACAATCATGCACAAATAGATTGTTTACTTTATTGTTATGGTAGTTTCCATGGTAACTATGCATGAATATTACACATGGGTAAAATTTTTTCGGATGAGCCAATAGAGAGCTTCGACCTGATTACATTGAGTGTAAAATCACTTCTGTATCTTCTATAGTAACAGAGATATGCGAGTTTGAAATTTTATTTAATGTTCTTGTAAAACGTGATTCCAAGGATGTATTACATTGTTTCAACAATGAAAGTGGTTATTTGAAATCTCCACGACAACGACTACAATCATGCACAAATAGATTGTTTACTTTATTGTAATGATAGTTTCCATGGTAACTATGCATGAATATTACACATGGGTAAAATATTTCCGGATGAGCAAATAGAGAGCTTCGACCTGATTACGTTGAGTGTAAAATCACTTCTGTATCTTCTATAGTAACGCAGATATGCGAGTTTGAAATTTTATATAATGTTTTTGTAAAACGTGATTCCAAGGATGTATCACATTGTTTCAACAATGAAAGTGGTTATTTCAAATCTCCACGACAACGACAACAATCATGCACAAATAGATTGTTTACTTTACTGTTATGATAGTTTCCATGGTAACTATGCATGAATATTACACATGGGTAAAATTTTTCCGGATGAGCAAATAGAGAGCTTCGACCTGATTACGTTGAGTGTAAAATCACTTCTGTATCTTCTATAGTAACGCAGATATGCGAGTTTGAAATTTTATATAATGTTTTTGTAAAACGTGATTCCAAGGATGTATCACATTGTTTCAACAATGAAAGTGGTTATTTCAAATCTCCACGACAACGACAACAATCATGCACAAATAGATTGTTTACTTTACTGTTATGATAGTTTCCATGGTAACTATGCATGAATATTACACATGGGTAAAATTTTTCCGGATGAGCCAATAGAGAGCTTCGACCTGATTACATTGAGTGTAAAATCACTTCTGTATCTTCTATAATAACGGAGATATGCGAGTTTGAAATTTTATATAATATTCTTGTAAAACGTGATTCCAAGGATGTATTACATTGTTTCAACAATGAAAGTGGTTATTTCAAATCTCCACGACAACGACTACAATCATGCACAAATAGATTGTTTACTTTACTGTTATGATAGTTTCCATGGTAACTATGCATGAATATTACACATGGGTAAAATTTTTCCGGATGAGCAAATAGAGAGCTTCGACCTGATTACGTTGAGTGTAAAATCACTTCTGTATCTTCTATAGTAACGCAGATATGCGAGTTTGAAATTTTATATAATGTTTTTGTAAAACGTGATTCCAAGGATGTATCACATTGTTTCAACAATGAAAGTGGTTATTTCAAATCTCCACGACAACGACAACAATCATGCACAAATAGATTGTTTACTTTACTGTTATGATAGTTTCCATGGTAACTATGCATGAATATTACACATGGGTAAAATTTTTCCGGATGAGCCAATAGAGAGCTTCGACCTGATTACATTGAGTGTAAAATCACTTCTGTATCTTTTATAATAACGGAGATATGCGAGTTTGAAATTTTATATAATGTTCTTGTAAAATGTGATTCCAAGGATGTATTACATTGTTTCAACAATGAAAGTGGTTATTTGAAATCTCCACGACAACGACTACAATCATGCACAAATAGATTGTTTACTTTATTGTTATGATAGTTTCCATGGTAACTAAGCATGAATATTACACATGTCTAAAATTTTTCCGGATGAGCAAATAGAGAGCTTCGACCTGATTACATTGAGTGTAAAATCACTTCTGTATCTTCTATAGTAACAGAGATATGCGAGTTTGAAATTTTATTTAATGTTCTTGTAAAACGTGATTCCAAGGATGTATTACATTGTTTCAACAATGAAAGTGGTTTTTTTCAAATCTCCACGACAACGACTACAATCATGCACAAAAAGATTGTTTACTTTATTGTTATGATAGTTTCCATGGTAACTAAGCATGAATATTACACATGTTTAAAATTTTTTCGGATGAGCCAATAGAGAGCTTCGACCTGATTACATTGAGTGTAAAATCACTTCTGTATCTTCTATAATAACGGAGATATGCGAGTTTGAAATTTTATATAACATTCTTGTAAAACGTGATTCCAAGGATGTATTACATTGTTTCAACAATGAAAGTGGTTATTTGAAATCTCCACGACAACGACTACAATCATGCACAAATAGATTGTTTACTTTATTGTTATGATAGTTTCCATGGTAACTATGCATGAATATTACACATTGGTAAAATTTTTCCGGATGAGCAAATAGAGAGCTTCGACCTGATTACATTGAGTGTAAAATCACTTCTGTATCTTCTATAGTAACAGAGATATGCGAGTTTGAAATTTTATTTAATGTTCTTGTAAAACGTGATTCCAACGATGTATTACATTGTTTCAACAATGAAAGTGGTTTTTTCAAATCTCCACGACAACGACTACAATCATGCACAAATAGATTGTTTACTTTATTGTTATGATAGTTTCCATGGTAACTAAGCATGAATATTACACATGGGTAAATTTTTTCCGGATGAGCCAATAGAGAGCTTCGACCTGATTACATTGAGTGTAAAATCACTTCTGTATCTTTTATAATAACGGAGATATGCGAGTTTGAAATTTTATATAATATTCTTGTAAAACGTGATTCCAAGGATGTATTACATTGTTTCAACAATGAAAGTGGTTATTTCAAATCTCCACGACAACGACTACAATCATGCACAAATAGATTGTTTACTTTATTGTTATGGTAGTTTCCATGGTAACTATGCATGAATATTACACATGGGTAAAATTTTTTCGGATGAGCCAATAGAGAGCTTCGACCTGATTACATTGAGTGTAAAATCACTTCTGTATCTTCTATAGTAACAGAGATATGCGAGTTTGAAATTTTATTTAATGTTCTTGTAAAACGTGATTCCAAGGATGTATTACATTGTTTCAACAATGAAAGTGGTTATTTGAAATCTCCACGACAACGACTACAATCATGCACAAATAGATTGTTTACTTTATTGTAATGATAGTTTCCATGGTAACTATGCATGAATATTACACATGGGTAAAATATTTCCGGATGAGCAAATAGAGAGCTTCGACCTGATTACGTTGAGTGTAAAATCACTTCTGTATCTTCTATAGTAACGCAGATATGCGAGTTTGAAATTTTATATAATGTTTTTGTAAAACGTGATTCCAAGGATGTATCACATTGTTTCAACAATGAAAGTGGTTATTTCAAATCTCCACGACAACGACAACAATCATGCACAAATAGATTGTTTACTTTACTGTTATGATAGTTTCCATGGTAACTATGCATGAATATTACACATGGGTAAAATTTTTCCGGATGAGCAAATAGAGAGCTTCGACCTGATTACGTTGAGTGTAAAATCACTTCTGTATCTTCTATAGTAACGCAGATATGCGAGTTTGAAATTTTATATAATGTTTTTGTAAAACGTGATTCCAAGGATGTATCACATTGTTTCAACAATGAAAGTGGTTATTTCAAATCTCCACGACAACGACAACAATCATGCACAAATAGATTGTTTACTTTACTGTTATGATAGTTTCCATGGTAACTATGCATGAATATTACACATGGGTAAAATTTTTCCGGATGAGCCAATAGAGAGCTTCGACCTGATTACATTGAGTGTAAAATCACTTCTGTATCTTCTATAATAACGGAGATATGCGAGTTTGAAATTTTATATAATATTCTTGTAAAACGTGATTCCAAGGATGTATTACATTGTTTCAACAATGAAAGTGGTTATTTCAAATCTCCACGACAACGACTACAATCATGCACAAATAGATTGTTTACTTTACTGTTATGATAGTTTCCATGGTAACTATGCATGAATATTACACATGGGTAAAATTTTTCCGGATGAGCAAATAGAGAGCTTCGACCTGATTACGTTGAGTGTAAAATCACTTCTGTATCTTCTATAGTAACGCAGATATGCGAGTTTGAAATTTTATATAATGTTTTTGTAAAACGTGATTCCAAGGATGTATCACATTGTTTCAACAATGAAAGTGGTTATTTCAAATCTCCACGACAACGACAACAATCATGCACAAATAGATTGTTTACTTTACTGTTATGATAGTTTCCATGGTAACTATGCATGAATATTACACATGGGTAAAATTTTTCCGGATGAGCCAATAGAGAGCTTCGACCTGATTACATTGAGTGTAAAATCACTTCTGTATCTTTTATAATAACGGAGATATGCGAGTTTGAAATTTTATATAATGTTCTTGTAAAATGTGATTCCAAGGATGTATTACATTGTTTCAACAATGAAAGTGGTTATTTGAAATCTCCACGACAACGACTACAATCATGCACAAATAGATTGTTTACTTTATTGTTATGATAGTTTCCATGGTAACTAAGCATGAATATTACACATGTCTAAAATTTTTCCGGATGAGCAAATAGAGAGCTTCGACCTGATTACATTGAGTGTAAAATCACTTCTGTATCTTCTATAGTAACAGAGATATGCGAGTTTGAAATTTTATTTAATGTTCTTGTAAAACGTGATTCCAAGGATGTATTACATTGTTTCAACAATGAAAGTGGTTTTTTTCAAATCTCCACGACAACGACTACAATCATGCACAAAAAGATTGTTTACTTTATTGTTATGATAGTTTCCATGGTAACTAAGCATGAATATTACACATGTTTAAAATTTTTTCGGATGAGCCAATAGAGAGCTTCGACCTGATTACATTGAGTGTAAAATCACTTCTGTATCTTCTATAATAACGGAGATATGCGAGTTTGAAATTTTATATAACATTCTTGTAAAACGTGATTCCAAGGATGTATTACATTGTTTCAACAATGAAAGTGGTTATTTGAAATCTCCACGACAACGACTACAATCATGCACAAATAGATTGTTTACTTTATTGTTATGATAGTTTCCATGGTAACTATGCATGAATATTACACATTGGTAAAATTTTTCCGGATGAGCAAATAGAGAGCTTCGACCTGATTACATTGAGTGTAAAATCACTTCTGTATCTTCTATAGTAACAGAGATATGCGAGTTTGAAATTTTATTTAATGTTCTTGTAAAACGTGATTCCAACGATGTATTACATTGTTTCAACAATGAAAGTGGTTTTTTCAAATCTCCACGACAACGACTACAATCATGCACAAATAGATTGTTTACTTTATTGTTATGATAGTTTCCATGGTAACTAAGCATGAATATTACACATGGGTAATTTTTTTCCGGATGAGCCAATAGAGAGCTTCGACCTGATTACATTGAGTGTAAAATCACTTCTGTATCTTTTATAATAACGGAGATATGCGAGTTTGAAATTTTATATAATATTCTTGTAAAACGTGATTCCAAGGATGTATTACATTGTTTCAACAATGAAAGTGGTTATTTCAAATCTCCACGACAACGACTACAATCATGCACAAATAGATTGTTTACTTTATTGTTATGGTAGTTTCCATGGTAACTATGCATGAATATTACACATGGGTAAAATTTTTTCGGATGAGCCAATAGAGAGCTTCGACCTGATTACATTGAGTGTAAAATCACTTCTGTATCTTCTATAGTAACAGAGATATGCGAGTTTGAAATTTTATTTAATGTTCTTGTAAAACGTGATTCCAAGGATGTATTACATTGTTTCAACAATGAAAGTGGTTATTTCAAATCTCCACGACAACGACTACAATCATGCACAAATAGATTGTTTACTTTATTGTTATGATAGTTTCCATGGTAACTATGCATGAATATTACACATGGGTAAAATTTTTCCGGATGAGCAAATAGAGAGCTTCGACCTGATTACATTGAGTGTAAAATCACTTCTGTATCTTCTATAGTAACAGAGATATGCGAGTTTGAAATTTTATTTAATGTTCTTGTAAAACGTGATTCCAAGGATGTATTACATTGTTTCAACAATGAAAGTGGTTTTTTTCAAATCTCCACGACAACGACTACAATCATGCACAAAAAGATTGTTTACTTTATTGTTATGATAGTTTCCATGGTAACTAAGCATGAATATTACACATGTTTAAAATTTTTTCGGATGAGCCAATAGAGAGCTTCGACCTGATTACATTGAGTGTAAAATCACTTCTGTATCTTCTATAATAACGGAGATATGCGAGTTTGAAATTTTATATAATATTCTTGTAAAACGTGATTCCAAGGATGTATTACATTGTTTCAACAATGAAAGTGGTTATTTCAAATCTCCACGACAACGACTACAATCATGCACAAATAGATTGTTTACTTTATTGTTATGATAGTTTCCATGGTAACTATGCATGAATATTACACATGGGTAAAATTTTTCCGGATGAGCAAATAGAGAGCTTCGACCTGATTACATTGAGTGTAAAATCACTTCTGTATCTTCTATAATAACGGAGATATGCGAGTTTGAAATTTTATATAATGTTTTTGTAAAACGTGATTCCAAGGATGTATTACATTGTTTCAACAATGAAAGTGGTTATTTGAAATCTCCACGACAACGACAACAAATCATGCACAAATAGATTGTTTACTTTATTGTTATGATAGTTTCCATGGTAACTATGCATGAATATTACACATGGCTAAAATTTTTCCGGATGAGCCAATAGAGAGCTTCGACCTGATTACATTGAGTGTAAAATCACTTCTGTATCTTCTATAGTAACAGAGATATGCGAGTTTGAAATTTTATTTAATGTTCTTGTAAAACGTGATTCCAAGGATGTATTACATTGTTTCAACAATGAAAGTGGTTTTTTTCAAATCTCCACGACAACGACTACAATCATGCACAAAAAGATTGTTTACTTTATTGTTATGATAGTTTCCATGGTAACTAAGCATGAATATTACACATTGGTAAAATTTTTCCGGATGAGCAAATAGAGAGCTTCGACCTGATTACATTGAGTGTAAAATCACTTCTGTATCTTCTATAGTAACAGAGATATGCGAGTTTGAAATTTTATTTAATGTTCTTGTAAAACGTGATTCCAACGATGTATTACATTGTTTCAACAATGAAAGTGGTTTTTTCAAATCTCCACGACAACGACTACAATCATGCACAAATAGATTGTTTACTTTATTGTTATGATAGTTTCCATGGTAACTAAGCATGAATATTACACATGGGTAAATTTTTTCCGGATGAGCCAATAGAGAGCTTCGACCTGATTACATTGAGTGTAAAATCACTTCTGTATCTTTTATAATAACGGAGATATGCGAGTTTGAAATTTTATATAATATTCTTGTAAAACGTGATTCCAAGGATGTATTACATTGTTTCAACAATGAAAGTGGTTATTTCAAATCTCCACGACAACGACTACAATCATGCACAAATAGATTGTTTACTTTATTGTTATGGTAGTTTCCATGGTAACTATGCATGAATATTACACATGGGTAAAATTTTTTCGGATGAGCCAATAGAGAGCTTCGACCTGATTACATTGAGTGTAAAATCACTTCTGTATCTTCTATAGTAACAGAGATATGCGAGTTTTAAATTTTATTTAATGTTCTTGTAAAACGTGATTCCAAGGATGTATTACATTGTTTCAACAATGAAAGTGGTTATTTCAAATCTCCACGACAACGACTACAATCATGCACAAATAGATTGTTTACTTTATTGTTATGATAGTTTCCATGGTAACTATGCATGAATATTACACATGGGTAAAATTTTTCCGGATGAGCAAATAGAGAGCTTCGACCTGATTACATTGAGTGTAAAATCACTTCTGTATCTTCTATAGTAACAGAGATATGCGAGTTTGAAATTTTATTTAATGTTCTTGTAAAACGTGATTCCAAGGATGTATTACATTGTTTCAACAATGAAAGTGTTTTTTTTCAAATCTCCACGACAACGACTACAATCATGCACAAAAAGATTGTTTACTTTATTGTTATGATAGTTTCCATGGTAACTAAGCATGAATATTACACATGTTTAAAATTTTTTCGGATGAGCCAATAGAGAGCTTCGACCTGATTACATTGAGTGTAAAATCACTTCTGTATCTTCTATAATAACGGAGATATGCGAGTTTGAAATTTTATATAATATTCTTGTAAAACGTGATTCCAAGGATGTATTACATTGTTTCAACAATGAAAGTGGTTATTTCAAATCTCCACGACAACGACTACAATCATGCACAAATAGATTGTTTACTTTATTGTTATGATAGTTTCCATGGTAACTATGCATGAATATTACACATGGGTAAAATTTTTCCGGATGAGCAAATAGAGAGCTTCGACCTGATTACATTGAGTGTAAAATCACTTCTGTATCTTCTATAATAACGGAGATATGCGAGTTTGAAATTTTATATAATGTTTTTGTAAAACGTGATTCCAAGGATGTATTACATTGTTTCAACAATGAAAGTGGTTATTTGAAATCTCCACGACAACGACAACAAATCATGCACAAATAGATTGTTTACTTTATTGTTATGATAGTTTCCATGGTAACTATGCATGAATATTACACATGGGTAAAATTTTTCCGGATGAGCAAATAGAGAGCTTCGACCTGATTACATTGAGTGTAAAATCACTTCTGTATCTTCTATAATAACGGAGATATGCGAGTTTGAAATTTTATATAATGTTTTTGTAAAACGTGATTCCAAGGATGTATTACATTGTTTCAACAATGAAAGTGGTTATTTGAAATCTCCACGACAACGACAACAAATCATGCACAAATAGATTGTTTACTTTATTGTTATGATAGTTTCCATGGTAACTATGCATGAATATTACACATGGCTAAAATTTTTCCGGATGAGCCAATAGAGAGCTTCGACCTGATTACATTGAGTGTAAAATCACTTCTGTATCTTCTATAGTAACAGAGATATGCGAGTTTGAAATTTTATTTAATGTTCTTGTAAAACGTGATTCCAAGGATGTATTACATTGTTTCAACAATGAAAGTGGTTATTTCAAATCTCCACGACAACGACTACAATCATGCACAAATAGATTGTTTACTTTATTGTTATGATAGTTTCCATGGTAACTATGCATGAATATTACACATGGGTAAAATTTTTCCGGATGAGCAAATAGAGAGCTTCGACCTGATTACATTGAGTGTAAAATCACTTCTGTATCTTCTATAGTAACAGAGATATGCGAGTTTGAAATTTTATTTAATGTTCTTGTAAAACGTGATTCCAAGGATGTATTACATTGTTTCAACAATGAAAGTGGTTTTTTTCAAATCTCCACGACAACGACTACAATCATGCACAAAAAGATTGTTTACTTTATTGTTATGATAGTTTCCATGGTAACTAAGCATGAATATTACACATGTTTAAAATTTTTTCGGATGAGCCAATAGAGAGCTTCGACCTGATTACATTGAGTGTAAAATCACTTCTGTATCTTCTATAATAACGGAGATATGCGAGTTTGAAATTTTATATAATATTCTTGTAAAACGTGATTCCAAGGATGTATTACATTGTTTCAACAATGAAAGTGGTTATTTCAAATCTCCACGACAACGACTACAATCATGCACAAATAGATTGTTTACTTTATTGTTATGATAGTTTCCATGGTAACTATGCATGAATATTACACATGGGTAAAATTTTTCCGGATGAGCAAATAGAGAGCTTCGACCTGATTACATTGAGTGTAAAATCACTTCTGTATCTTCTATAATAACGGAGATATGCGAGTTTGAAATTTTATATAATGTTTTTGTAAAACGTGATTCCAAGGATGTATTACATTGTTTCAACAATGAAAGTGGTTATTTGAAATCTCCACGACAACGACAACAAATCATGCACAAATAGAT
This sequence comes from Lepisma saccharinum, assembly GCF_977018435.1. Classification (NCBI taxonomy): domain Eukaryota; kingdom Metazoa; phylum Arthropoda; class Insecta; order Zygentoma; family Lepismatidae; genus Lepisma; species Lepisma saccharinum. Next base: position 3,689,722 of record NW_028142902.1, on the reverse strand, counting down.
TGTTTACTTTATTGTTATGATAGTTTCCATGGTAACTATGCATGAATATTACACATGGCTAAAATTTTTCCGGATGAGCCAATAGAGAGCTTCGACCTGATTACATTGAGTGTAAAATCACTTCTGTATCTTCTATAGTAACAGAGATATGCGAGTTTGAAATTTTATTTAATGTTCTTGTAAAACGTGATTCCAAGGATGTATTACATTGTTTCAACAATGAAAGTGGTTTTTTTCAAATCTCCACGACAACGACTACAATCATGCACAAAAAGATTGTTTACTTTATTGTTATGATAGTTTCCATGGTAACTAAGCATGAATATTACACATTGGTAAAATTTTTCCGGATGAGCAAATAGAGAGCTTCGACCTGATTACATTGAGTGTAAAATCACTTCTGTATCTTCTATAGTAACAGAGATATGCGAGTTTGAAATTTTATTTAATGTTCTTGTAAAACGTGATTCCAACGATGTATTACATTGTTTCAACAATGAAAGTGGTTTTTTCAAATCTCCACGACAACGACTACAATCATGCACAAATAGATTGTTTACTTTATTGTTATGATAGTTTCCATGGTAACTAAGCATGAATATTACACATGGGTAAATTTTTTCCGGATGAGCCAATAGAGAGCTTCGACCTGATTACATTGAGTGTAAAATCACTTCTGTATCTTTTATAATAACGGAGATATGCGAGTTTGAAATTTTATATAATATTCTTGTAAAACGTGATTCCAAGGATGTATTACATTGTTTCAACAATGAAAGTGGTTATTTCAAATCTCCACGACAACGACTACAATCATGCACAAATAGATTGTTTACTTTATTGTTATGGTAGTTTCCATGGTAACTATGCATGAATATTACACATGGGTAAAATTTTTTCGGATGAGCCAATAGAGAGCTTCGACCTGATTACATTGAGTGTAAAATCACTTCTGTATCTTCTATAGTAACAGAGATATGCGAGTTTTAAATTTTATTTAATGTTCTTGTAAAACGTGATTCCAAGGATGTATTACATTGTTTCAACAATGAAAGTGGTTATTTCAAATCTCCACGACAACGACTACAATCATGCACAAATAGATTGTTTACTTTATTGTTATGATAGTTTCCATGGTAACTATGCATGAATATTACACATGGGTAAAATTTTTCCGGATGAGCAAATAGAGAGCTTCGACCTGATTACATTGAGTGTAAAATCACTTCTGTATCTTCTATAGTAACAGAGATATGCGAGTTTGAAATTTTATTTAATGTTCTTGTAAAACGTGATTCCAAGGATGTATTACATTGTTTCAACAATGAAAGTGTTTTTTTTCAAATCTCCACGACAACGACTACAATCATGCACAAAAAGATTGTTTACTTTATTGTTATGATAGTTTCCATGGTAACTAAGCATGAATATTACACATGTTTAAAATTTTTTCGGATGAGCCAATAGAGAGCTTCGACCTGATTACATTGAGTGTAAAATCACTTCTGTATCTTCTATAATAACGGAGATATGCGAGTTTGAAATTTTATATAATATTCTTGTAAAACGTGATTCCAAGGATGTATTACATTGTTTCAACAATGAAAGTGGTTATTTCAAATCTCCACGACAACGACTACAATCATGCACAAATAGATTGTTTACTTTATTGTTATGATAGTTTCCATGGTAACTATGCATGAATATTACACATGGGTAAAATTTTTCCGGATGAGCAAATAGAGAGCTTCGACCTGATTACATTGAGTGTAAAATCACTTCTGTATCTTCTATAATAACGGAGATATGCGAGTTTGAAATTTTATATAATGTTTTTGTAAAACGTGATTCCAAGGATGTATTACATTGTTTCAACAATGAAAGTGGTTATTTGAAATCTCCACGACAACGACAACAAATCATGCACAAATAGATTGTTTACTTTATTGTTATGATAGTTTCCATGGTAACTATGCATGAATATTACACATGGCTAAAATTTTTCCGGATGAGCCAATAGAGAGCTTCGACCTGATTACATTGAGTGTAAAATCACTTCTGTATCTTTTATAATAACGGAGATATGCGAGTTTGAAATTTTATATAATGTTCTTGTAAAACGTGATTCCAAGGATGTATTACATTGTTTCAACAATGAAAGTGGTTATTTGAAATCTCCACGACAACGACAACAAATCATGCACAAATAGATTGTTTACTTTATTGTTATGATAGTTTCCATGGTAACTATGCATGAATATTACACATGGCTAAAATTTTTCCGGATGAGCAAATAGAGAGCTTCGACCTGATTACATTGAGTGTAAAATCACTTCTGTATCTTCTATAATAACGGAGATATGCGAGTTTGAAATTTTATATAATGTTTTTGTAAAACGTGATTCCAAGGACGTATTACATTGTTTCAACAATGAAAGTGGTTATTTGAAATCTCCACGACAACGACTACAATCATGCACAAATAGATTGTTTACTTTATTGTAATGATAGTTTCCATGGTAACTATGCATGAATATTACACATGGGTAAAATATTTCCGGATGAGCAAATAGAGAGCTTCGACCTGATTACGTTGAGTGTAAAATCACTTCTGTATCTTCTATAGTAACGCAGATATGCGAGTTTGAAATTTTATATAATGTTTTTGTAAAACGTGATTCCAAGGATGTATCACATTGTTTCAACAATGAAAGTGGTTATTTCAAATCTCCACGACAACGACAACAATCATGCACAAATAGATTGTTTACTTTACTGTTATGATAGTTTCCATGGTAACTATGCATGAATATTACACATGGGTAAAATTTTTCCGGATGAGCAAATAGAGAGCTTCGACCTGATTACGTTGAGTGTAAAATCACTTCAGTATCTTCTATAGTAACGCAGATATGCGAGTTTGAAATTTTATATAATGTTTTTGTAAAACGTGATTCCAAGGATGTATCACATTGTTTCAACAATGAAAGTGGTTATTTCAAATCTCCACGACAACGACAACAATCATGCACAAATAGATTGTTTACTTTACTGTTATGATAGTTTCCATGGTAACTATGCATGAATATTACACATGGGTAAAATTTTTCCGGATGAGGAAATAGAGAGCTTCGACCTGATTACATTGAGTGTAAAATCACTTCTGTATCTTCTATAGTAACAGAGATATGCGAGTTTGAAATTTTATTTAATGTTCTTGTAAAACGTGATTCCAAGGATGTATTACATTGTTTCAACAATGAAAGTGGTTTTTTTCAAATCTCCACGACAACGACTACAATCATGCACAAAAAGATTGTTTACTTTATTGTTATGATAGTTTCCATGGTAACTAAGCATGAATATTACACATGTTTAAAATTTTTTCGGATGAGCCAATAGAGAGCTTCGACCTGATTACATTGAGTGTAAAATCACTTCTGTATCTTCTATAATAACGGAGATATGCGAGTTTGAAATTTTATATAATATTCTTGTAAAACGTGATTCCAAGGATGTATTACATTGTTTCAACAATGAAAGTGGTTATTTCAAATCTCCACGACAACGACTACAATCATGCACAAATAGATTGTTTACTTTATTGTTATGATAGTTTCCATGGTAACTATGCATGAATATTACACATGGGTAAAATTTTTCCGGATGAGCAAATAGAGAGCTTCGACCTGATTACATTGAGTGTAAAATCACTTCTGTATCTTCTATAGTAACAGAGATATGCGAGTTTGAAATTTTATTTAATGTTCTTGTAAAACGTGATTCCAAGGATGTATTACATTGTTTCAACAATGAAAGTGGTTTTTTCAAATCTCCACGACAACGACTACAATCATGCACAAATAGATTGTTTACTTTATTGTTATGATAGTTTCCATGGTAACTAAGCATGAATATTACACATGGGTAAATTTTTTCCGGATGAGCCAATAGAGAGCTTCGACCTGATTACATTGAGTGTAAAATCACTTCTGTATCTTTTATAATAACGGAGATATGCGAGTTTGAAATTTTATATAATATTCTTGTAAAACGTGATTCCAAGGATGTATTACATTGTTTCAACAATGAAAGTGGTTATTTCAAATCTCCACGACAACGACTACAATCATGCACAAATAGATTGTTTACTTTATTGTTATGGTAGTTTCCATGGTAACTATGCATGAATATTACACATGGGTAAAATTTTTTCGGATGAGCCAATAGAGAGCTTCGACCTGATTACATTGAGTGTAAAATCACTTCTGTATCTTCTATAGTAACAGAGATATGCGAGTTTGAAATTTTATTTAATGTTCTTGTAAAACGTGATTCCAAGGATGTATTACATTGTTTCAACAATGAAAGTGGTTATTTCAAATCTCCACGACAACGACTACAATCATGCACAAATAGATTGTTTACTTTATTGTTATGATAGTTTCCATGGTAACTATGCATGAATATTACACATGGGTAAAATTTTTCCAGATGAGCAAATAGAGAGCTTCGACCTGATTACATTGAGTGTAAAATCACTTCTGTATCTTCTATAGTAACAGAGATATGCGAGTTTGAAATTTTATTTAATGTTCTTGTAAAACGTGATTCCAAGGATGTATTACATTGTTTCAACAATGAAAGTGGTTTTTTTCAAATCTCCACGACAACGACTACAATCATGCACAAAAAGATTGTTTACTTTATTGTTATGATAGTTTCCATGGTAACTAAGCATGAATATTACACATGTTTAAAATTTTTTCGGATGAGCCAATAGAGAGCTTCGACCTGATTACATTGAGTGTAAAATCACTTCTGTATCTTCTATAATAACGGAGATATGCGAGTTTGAAATTTTATATAATATTCTTGTAAAACGTGATTCCAAGGATGTATTACATTGTTTCAACAATGAAAGTGGTTATTTCAAATCTCCACGACAACGACTACAATCATGCACAAATAGATTGTTTACTTTATTGTTATGATAGTTTCCATGGTAACTATGCATGAATATTACACATGGGTAAAATTTTTCCGGATGAGCAAATAGAGAGCTTCGACCTGATTACATTGAGTGTAAAATCACTTCTGTATCTTCTATAATAACGGAGATATGCGAGTTTGAAATTTTATATAATGTTTTTGTAAAACGTGATTCCAAGGATGTATTACATTGTTTCAACAATGAAAGTGGTTATTTGAAATCTCCACGACAACGACAACAAATCATGCACAAATAGATTGTTTACTTTATTGTTATGATAGTTTCCATGGTAACTATGCATGAATATTACACATGGCTAAAATTTTTCCGGATGAGCCAATAGAGAGCTTCGACCTGATTACATTGAGTGTAAAATCACTTCTGTATCTTTTATAATAACGGAGATATGCGAGTTTGAAATTTTATATAATGTTCTTGTAAAACGTGATTCCAAGGATGTATTACATTGTTTCAACAATGAAAGTGGTTATTTGAAATCTCCACGACAACGACAACAAATCATGCACAAATAGATTGTTTACTTTATTGTTATGATAGTTTCCATGGTAACTATGCATGAATATTACACATGGCTAAAATTTTTCCGGATGAGCAAATAGAGAGCTTCGACCTGATTACATTGAGTGTAAAATCACTTCTGTATCTTCTATAATAACGGAGATATGCGAGTTTGAAATTTTATATAATGTTTTTGTAAAACGTGATTCCAAGGACGTATTACATTGTTTCAACAATGAAAGTGGTTATTTGAAATCTCCACGACAACGACTACAATCATGCACAAATAGATTGTTTACTTTATTGTAATGATAGTTTCCATGGTAACTATGCATGAATATTACACATGGGTAAAATATTTCCGGATGAGCAAATAGAGAGCTTCGACCTGATTACGTTGAGTGTAAAATCACTTCTGTATCTTCTATAGTAACGCAGATATGCGAGTTTGAAATTTTATATAATGTTTTTGTAAAACGTGATTCCAAGGATGTATCACATTGTTTCAACAATGAAAGTGGTTATTTCAAATCTCCACGACAACGACAACAATCATGCACAAATAGATTGTTTACTTTACTGTTATGATAGTTTCCATGGTAACTATGCATGAATATTACACATGGGTAAAATTTTTCCGGATGAGCAAATAGAGAGCTTCGACCTGATTACGTTGAGTGTAAAATCACTTCTGTATCTTCTATAGTAACGCAGATATGCGAGTTTGAAATTTTATATAATGTTTTTGTAAAACGTGATTCCAAGGATGTATCACATTGTTTCAACAATGAAAGTGGTTATTTCAAATCTCCACGACAACGACAACAATCATGCACAAATAGATTGTTTACTTTACTGTTATGATAGTTTCCATGGTAACTATGCATGAATATTACACATGGGTAAAATTTTTCCGGATGAGCAAATAGAGAGCTTCGACCTGATTACATTGAGTGTAAAATCACTTCTGTATCTTCTATAGTAACAGAGATATGCGAGTTTGAAATTTTATTTAATGTTCTTGTAAAACGTGATTCCAAGGATGTATTACATTGTTTCAACAATGAAAGTGGTTTTTTTCAAATCTCCACGACAACGACTACAATCATGCACAAAAAGATTGTTTACTTTATTGTTATGATAGTTTCCATGGTAACTAAGCATGAATATTACACATGTTTAAAATTTTTTCGGATGAGCCAATAGAGAGCTTCGACCTGATTACATTGAGTGTAAAATCACTTCTGTATCTTCTATAATAACGGAGATATGCGAGTTTGAAATTTTATATAATATTCTTGTAAAACGTGATTCCAAGGATGTATTACATTGTTTCAACAATGAAAGTGGTTATTTCAAATCTCCACGACAACGACTACAATCATGCACAAATAGATTGTTTACTTTATTGTTATGATAGTTTCCATGGTAACTATGCATGAATATTACACATGGGTAAAATTTTTCCGGATGAGCAAATAGAGAGCTTCGACCTGATTACATTGAGTGTAAAATCACTTCTGTATCTTCTATAATAACGGAGATATGCGAGTTTGAAATTTTATATAATGTTTTTGTAAAACGTGATTCCAAGGATGTATTACATTGTTTCAACAATGAAAGTGGTTATTTGAAATCTCCACGACAACGACAACAAATCATGCACAAATAGATTGTTTACTTTATTGTTATGATAGTTTCCATGGTAACTATGCATGAATATTACACATGGCTAAAATTTTTCCGGATGAGCCAATAGAGAGCTTCGACCTGATTACATTGAGTGTAAAATCACTTCTGTATCTTTTATAATAACGGAGATATGCGAGTTTGAAATTTTATATAATGTTCTTGTAAAACGTGATTCCAAGGATGTATTACATTGTTTCAACAATGAAAGTGGTTATTTGAAATCTCCACGACAACGACTACAATCATGCACAAATAGATTGTTTACTTTATTGTTATGATAGTTTCCATGGTAACTATGCATGAATATTACACATTGGTAAAATTTTTCCGGATGAGCAAATAGAGAGCTTCGACCTGATTACATTGAGTGTAAAATCACTTCTGTATCTTCTATAGTAACAGAGATATGCGAGTTTGAAATTTTATTTAATGTTCTTGTAAAACGTGATTCCAACGATGTATTACATTGTTTCAACAATGAAAGTGGTTTTTTTCAAATCTCCACGACAACGACTACAATCATGCACAAAAAGATTGTTTACTTTATTGTTATGATAGTTTCCATGGTAACTAAGCATGAATATTACACATGTTTAAAATTTTTTCGGATGAGCCAATAGAGAGCTTCGACCTGATTACATTGAGTGTAAAATCACTTCTGTATCTTCTATAATAACGGAGATATGCGAGTTTGAAATTTTATATAACATTCTTGTAAAACGTGATTCCAAGGATGTATTACATTGTTTCAACAATGAAAGTGGTTATTTCAAATCTCCACGACAACGACTACAATCATGCACAAATAGATTGTTTACTTTATTGTTATGATAGTTTCCATGGTAACTATGCATGAATATTACACATGGGTAAAATTTTTCCGGATGAGCAAATAGAGAGCTTCGACCTGATTACATTGAGTGTAAAATCACTTCTGTATCTTCTATAGTAACAGAGATATGCGAGTTTGAAATTTTATTTAATGTTCTTGTAAAACGTGATTCCAAGGATGTATTACATTGTTTCAACAATGAAAGTGGTTTTTTTCAAATCTCCACGACAACGACTACAATCATGCACAAAAAGATTGTTTACTTTATTGTTATGATAGTTTCCATGGTAACTAAGCATGAATATTACACATTGGTAAAATTTTTCCGGATGAGCAAATAGAGAGCTTCGACCTGATTACATTGAGTGTAAAATCACTTCTGTATCTTCTATAGTAACAGAGATATGCGAGTTTGAAATTTTATTTAATGTTCTTGTAAAACGTGATTCCAACGATGTATTACATTGTTTCAACAATGAAAGTGGTTTTTTCAAATCTCCACGACAACGACTACAATCATGCACAAATAGATTGTTTACTTTATTGTTATGATAGTTTCCATGGTAACTAAGCATGAATATTACACATGGGTAAATTTTTTCCGGATGAGCCAATAGAGAGCTTCGACCTGATTACATTGAGTGTAAAATCACTTCTGTATCTTCTATAATAACGGAGATATGCGAGTTTGAAATTTTATATAACATTCTTGTAAAACGTGATTCCAAGGATGTATTACATTGTTTCAACAATGAAAGTGGTTATTTGAAATCTCCACGACAACGACTACAATCATGCACAAATAGATTGTTTACTTTATTGTTATGATAGTTTCCATGGTAACTATGCATGAATATTACACATTGGTAAAATTTTTCCGGATGAGCAAATAGAGAGCTTCGACCTGATTACATTGAGTGTAAAATCACTTCTGTATCTTCTATAGTAACAGAGATATGCGAGTTTGAAATTTTATTTAATGTTCTTGTAAAACGTGATTCCAACGATGTATTACATTGTTTCAACAATGAAAGTGGTTTTTTCAAATCTCCACGACAACGACTACAATCATGCACAAATAGATTGTTTACTTTATTGTTATGATAGTTTCCATGGTAACTAAGCATGAATATTACACATGGGTAAATTTTTTCCGGATGAGCCAATAGAGAGCTTCGACCTGATTACATTGAGTGTAAAATCACTTCTGTATCTTTTATAATAACGGAGATATGCGAGTTTGAAATTTTATATAATATTCTTGTAAAACGTGATTCCAAGGATGTATTACATTGTTTCAACATTGAAAGTGGTTATTTCAAATCTCCACGACAACGACTACAATCATGCACAAATAGATTGTTTACTTTATTGTTATGGTAGTTTCCATGGTAACTATGCATGAATATTACACATGGGTAAAATTTTTTCGGATGAGCCAATAGAGAGCTTCGACCTGATTACATTGAGTGTAAAATCACTTCTGTATCTTCTATAGTAACAGAGATATGCGAGTTTGAAATTTTATTTAATGTTCTTGTAAAACGTGATTCCAAGGATGTATTACATTGTTTCAACAATGAAAGTGGTTATTTCAAATCTCCACGACAACGACTACAATCATGCACAAATAGATTGTTTACTTTATTGTTATGATAGTTTCCATGGTAACTATGCATGAATATTACACATGGGTAAAATTTTTCCGGATGAGCAAATAGAGAGCTTCGACCTGATTACATTGAGTGTAAAATCACTTCTGTATCTTCTATAGTAACAGAGATATGCGAGTTTGAAATTTTATTTAATGTTCTTGTAAAACGTGATTCCAAGGATGTATTACATTGTTTCAACAATGAAAGTGGTTTTTTTCAAATCTCCACGACAACGACTACAATCATGCACAAAAAGATTGTTTACTTTATTGTTATGATAGTTTCCATGGTAACTAAGCATGAATATTACACATGTTTAAAATTTTTTCGGATGAGCCAATAGAGAGCTTCGACCTGATTACATTGAGTGTAAAATCACTTCTGTATCTTCTATAATAACGGAGATATGCGAGTTTGAAATTTTATATAATATTCTTGTAAAACGTGATTCCAAGGATGTATTACATTGTTTCAACAATGAAAGTGGTTATTTCAAATCTCCACGACAACGACTACAATCATGCACAAATAGATTGTTTACTTTATTGTTATGATAGTTTCCATGGTAACTATGCATGAATATTACACATGGGTAAAATTTTTCCGGATGAGCAAATAGAGAGCTTCGACCTGATTACATTGAGTGTAAAATCACTTCTGTATCTTCTATAATAACGGAGATATGCGAGTTTGAAATTTTATATAATGTTTTTGTAAAACGTGATTCCAAGGATGTATTACATTGTTTCAACAATGAAAGTGGTTATTTGAAATCTCCACGACAACGACAACAAATCATGCACAAATAGATTGTTTACTTTATTGTTATGATAGTTTCCATGGTAACTATGCATGAATATTACACATGGCTAAAATTTTTCCGGATGAGCCAATAGAGAGCTTCGACCTGATTACATTGAGTGTAAAATCACTTCTGTATCTTCTATAGTAACAGAGATATGCGAGTTTGAAATTTTATTTAATGTTCTTGTAAAACGTGATTCCAAGGATGTATTACATTGTTTCAACAATGAAAGTGGTTTTTTTCAAATCTCCACGACAACGACTACAATCATGCACAAAAAGATTGTTTACTTTATTGTTATGATAGTTTCCATGGTAACTAAGCATGAATATTACACATTGGTAAAATTTTTCCGGATGAGCAAATAGAGAGCTTCGACCTGATTACATTGAGTGTAAAATCACTTCTGTATCTTCTATAGTAACAGAGATATGCGAGTTTGAAATTTTATTTAATGTTCTTGTAAAACGTGATTCCAACGATGTATTACATTGTTTCAACAATGAAAGTGGTTTTTTCAAATCTCCACGACAACGACTACAATCATGCACAAATAGATTGTTTACTTTATTGTTATGATAGTTTCCATGGTAACTAAGCATGAATATTACACATGGGTAAATTTTTTCCGGATGAGCCAATAGAGAGCTTCGACCTGATTACATTGAGTGTAAAATCACTTCTGTATCTTTTATAATAACGGAGATATGCGAGTTTGAAATTTTATATAATATTCTTGTAAAACGTGATTCCAAGGATGTATTACATTGTTTCAACAATGAAAGTGGTTATTTCAAATCTCCACGACAACGACTACAATCATGCACAAATAGATTGTTTACTTTATTGTTATGGTAGTTTCCATGGTAACTATGCATGAATATTACACATGGGTAAAATTTTTTCGGATGAGCCAATAGAGAGCTTCGACCTGATTACATTGAGTGTAAAATCACTTCTGTATCTTCTATAGTAACAGAGATATGCGAGTTTGAAATTTTATTTAATGTTCTTGTAAAACGTGATTCCAAGGATGTATTACATTGTTTCAACAATGAAAGTGGTTATTTCAAATCTCCACGACAACGACTACAATCATGCACAAATAGATTGTTTACTTTATTGTTATGATAGTTTCCATGGTAACTATGCATGAATATTACACATGGGTAAAATTTTTCCGGATGAGCAAATAGAGAGCTTCGACCTGATTACATTGAGTGTAAAATCACTTCTGTATCTTCTATAGTAACAGAGATATGCGAGTTTGAAATTTTATTTAATGTTCTTGTAAAACGTGATTCCAAGGATGTATTACATTGTTTCAACAATGAAAGTGGTTTTTTTCAAATCTCCACGACAACGACTACAATCATGCACAAAAAGATTGTTTACTTTATTGTTATGATAGTTTCCATGGTAACTAAGCATGAATATTACACATTGGTAAAATTTTTCCGGATGAGCAAATAGAGAGCTTCGACCTGATTACATTGAGTGTAAAATCACTTCTGTATCTTCTATAGTAACAGAGATATGCGAGTTTGAAATTTTATTTAATGTTCTTGTAAAACGTGATTCCAACGATGTATTACATTGTTTCAACAATGAAAGTGGTTTTTTCAAATCTCCACGACAACGACTACAATCATGCACAAATAGATTGTTTACTTTATTGTTATGATAGTTTCCATGGTAACTAAGCATGAATATTACACATGGGTAAATTTTTTCCGGATGAGCCAATAGAGAGCTTCGACCTGATTACATTGAGTGTAAAATCACTTCTGTATCTTCTATAATAACGGAGATATGCGAGTTTGAAATTTTATATAACATTCTTGTAAAACGTGATTCCAAGGATGTATTACATTGTTTCAACAATGAAAGTGGTTATTTGAAATCTCCACGACAACGACTACAATCATGCACAAATAGATTGTTTACTTTATTGTTATGATAGTTTCCATGGTAACTATGCATGAATATTACACATTGGTAAAATTTTTCCGGATGAGCAAATAGAGAGCTTCGACCTGATTACATTGAGTGTAAAATCACTTCTGTATCTTCTATAGTAACAGAGATATGCGAGTTTGAAATTTTATTTAATGTTCTTGTAAAACGTGATTCCAACGATGTATTACATTGTTTCAACAATGAAAGTGGTTTTTTCAAATCTCCACGACAACGACTACAATCATGCACAAATAGATTGTTTACTTTATTGTTATGATAGTTTCCATGGTAACTAAGCATGAATATTACACATGGGTAAATTTTTTCCGGATGAGCCAATAGAGAGCTTCGACCTGATTACATTGAGTGTAAAATCACTTCTGTATCTTTTATAATAACGGAGATATGCGAGTTTGAAATTTTATATAATATTCTTGTAAAACGTGATTCCAAGGATGTATTACATTGTTTCAACAATGAAAGTGGTTATTTCAAATCTCCACGACAACGACTACAATCATGCACAAATAGATTGTTTACTTTATTGTTATGGTAGTTTCCATGGTAACTATGCATGAATATTACACATGGGTAAAATTTTTTCGGATGAGCCAATGGAGAGCTTCGATCTGATTACATTGAGTGTAAAATCACTTCTGTATCTTCTATAGTAACAGAGATATGCGAGTTTGAAATTTTATTTAATGTTCTTGTAAAACGTGATTCCAAGGATGTATTACATTGTTTCAACAATGAAAGTGGTTTTTTTCAAATCTCCACGACAACGACTACAATCATGCACAAAAAGATTGTTTACTTTATTGTTATGATAGTTTCCATGGTAACTAAGCATGAATATTACACATGTTTAAAATTTTTTCGGATGAGCCAATAGAGAGCTTCGACCTGATTACATTGAGTGTAAAATCACTTCTGTATCTTCTATAATAACGGAGATATGCGAGTTTGAAATTTTATATAATATTCTTGTAAAACGTGATTCCAAGGATGTATTACATTGTTTCAACAATGAAAGTGGTTATTTCAAATCTCCACGACAACGACTACAATCATGCACAAATAGATTGTTTACTTTATTGTTATGATAGTTTCCATGGTAACTATGCATGAATATTACACATGGGTAAAATTTTTCCGGATGAGCAAATAGAGAGCTTCGACCTGATTACATTGAGTGTAAAATCACTTCTGTATCTTCTATAATAACGGAGATATGCGAGTTTGAAATTTTATATAATGTTTTTGTAAAACGTGATTCCAAGGATGTATTACATTGTTTCAACAATGAAAGTGGTTATTTGAAATCTCCACGACAACGACAACAAATCATGCACAAATAGATTGTTTACTTTATTGTTATGATAGTTTCCATGGTAACTATGCATGAATATTACACATGGCTAAAATTTTTCCGGATGAGCCAATAGAGAGCTTCGACCTGATTACATTGAGTGTAAAATCACTTCTGTATCTTCTATAGTAACAGAGATATGCGAGTTTGAAATTTTATTTAATGTTCTTGTAAAACGTGATTCCAAGGATGTATTACATTGTTTCAACAATGAAAGTGGTTTTTTTCAAATCTCCACGACAACGACTACAATCATGCACAAAAAGATTGTTTACTTTATTGTTATGATAGTTTCCATGGTAACTAAGCATGAATATTACACATTGGTAAAATTTTTCCGGATGAGCAAATAGAGAGCTTCGACCTGATTACATTGAGTGTAAAATCACTTCTGTATCTTCTATAGTAACAGAGATATGCGAGTTTGAAATTTTATTTAATGTTCTTGTAAAACGTGATTCCAACGATGTATTACATTGTTTCAACAATGAAAGTGGTTTTTTCAAATCTCCACGACAACGACTACAATCATGCACAAATAGATTGTTTACTTTATTGTTATGATAGTTTCCATGGTAACTAAGCATGAATATTACACATGGGTAAATTTTTTCCGGATGAGCCAATAGAGAGCTTCGACCTGATTACATTGAGTGTAAAATCACTTCTGTATCTTTTATAATAACGGAGATATGCGAGTTTGAAATTTTATATAATATTCTTGTAAAACGTGATTCCAAGGATGTATTACATTGTTTCAACAATGAAAGTGGTTATTTCAAATCTCCACGACAACGACTACAATCATGCACAAATAGATTGTTTACTTTATTGTTATGGTAGTTTCCATGGTAACTATGCATGAATATTACACATGGGTAAAATTTTTTCGGATGAGCCAATAGAGAGCTTCGACCTGATTACATTGAGTGTAAAATCACTTCTGTATCTTCTATAGTAACAGAGATATGCGAGTTTGAAATTTTATTTAATGTTCTTGTAAAACGTGATTCCAAGGATGTATTACATTGTTTCAACAATGAAAGTGGTTATTTCAAATCTCCACGACAACGACTACAATCATGCACAAATAGATTGTTTACTTTATTGTTATGATAGTTTCCATGGTAACTATGCATGAATATTACACATGGGTAAAATTTTTCCGGATGAGCAAATAGAGAGCTTCGACCTGATTACATTGAGTGTAAAATCACTTCTGTATCTTCTATAGTAACAGAGATATGCGAGTTTGAAATTTTATTTAATGTTCTTGTAAAACGTGATTCCAAGGATGTATTACATTGTTTCAACAATGAAAGTGGTTTTTTTCAAATCTCCACGACAACGACTACAATCATGCACAAAAAGATTGTTTACTTTATTGTTATGATAGTTTCCATGGTAACTAAGCATGAATATTACACATGTTTAAAATTTTTTCGGATGAGCCAATAGAGAGCTTCGACCTGATTACATTGAGTGTAAAATCACTTCTGTATCTTCTATAATAACGGAGATATGCGAGTTTGAAATTTTATATAATATTCTTGTAAAACGTGATTCCAAGGATGTATTACATTGTTTCAACAATGAAAGTGGTTATTTCAAATCTCCACGACAACGACTACAATCATGCACAAATAGATTGTTTACTTTATTGTTATGATAGTTTCCATGGTAACTATGCATGAATATTACACATGGGTAAAATTTTTCCGGATGAGCAAATAGAGAGCTTCGACCTGATTACATTGAGTGTAAAATCACTTCTGTATCTTCTATAATAACGGAGATATGCGAGTTTGAAATTTTATATAATGTTTTTGTAAAACGTGATTCCAAGGATGTATTACATTGTTTCAACAATGAAAGTGGTTATTTGAAATCTCCACGACAACGACAACAAATCATGCACAAATAGATTGTTTACTTTATTGTTATGATAGTTTCCATGGTAACTATGCATGAATATTACACATGGCTAAAATTTTTCCGGATGAGCAAATAGAGAGCTTCGACCTGATTACATTGAGTGTAAAATCACTTCTGTATCTTCTATAATAACGGAGATATGCGAGTTTGAAATTTTATATAATGTTTTTGTAAAACGTGATTCCAAGGACGTATTACATTGTTTCAACAATGAAAGTGGTTATTTGAAATCTCCACGACAACGACTACAATCATGCACAAATAGATTGTTTACTTTATTGTAATGATAGTTTCCATGGTAACTATGCATGAATATTACACATGGGTAAAATATTTCCGGATGAGCAAATAGAGAGCTTCGACCTGATTACGTTGAGTGTAAAATCACTTCTGTATCTTCTATAGTAACGCAGATATGCGAGTTTGAAATTTTATATAATGTTTTTGTAAAACGTGATTCCAAGGATGTATCACATTGTTTCAACAATGAAAGTGGTTATTTCAAATCTCCACGACAACGACAACAATCATGCACAAATAGATTGTTTACTTTACTGTTATGATAGTTTCCATGGTAACTATGCATGAATATTACACATGGGTAAAATTTTTCCGGATGAGCAAATAGAGAGCTTCGACCTGATTACGTTGAGTGTAAAATCACTTCTGTATCTTCTATAGTAACGCAGATATGCGAGTTTGAAATTTTATATAATGTTTTTGTAAAACGTGATTCCAAGGATGTATCACATTGTTTCAACAATGAAAGTGGTTATTTCAAATCTCCACGACAACGACAACAATCATGCACAAATAGATTGTTTACTTTACTGTTATGATAGTTTCCATGGTAACTATGCATGAATATTACACATGGGTAAAATTTTTCCGGATGAGCAAATAGAGAGCTTCGACCTGATTACATTGAGTGTAAAATCACTTCTGTATCTTCTATAGTAACAGAGATATGCGAGTTTGAAATTTTATTTAATGTTCTTGTAAAACGTGATTCCAAGGATGTATTACATTGTTTCAACAATGAAAGTGGTTTTTTTCAAATCTCCACGACAACGACTACAATCATGCACAAAAAGATTGTTTACTTTATTGTTATGATAGTTTCCATGGTAACTAAGCATGAATATTACACATGTTTAAAATTTTTTCGGATGAGCCAATAGAGAGCTTCGACCTGATTACATTGAGTGTAAAATCACTTCTGTATCTTCTATAATAACGGAGATATGCGAGTTTGAAATTTTATATAATATTCTTGTAAAACGTGATTCCAAGGATGTATTACATTGTTTCAACAATGAAAGTGGTTATTTCAAATCTCCACGACAACGACTACAATCATGCACAAATAGATTGTTTACTTTATTGTTATGATAGTTTCCATGGTAACTATGCATGAATATTACACATGGGTAAAATTTTTCCGGATGAGCAAATAGAGAGCTTCGACCTGATTACATTGAGTGTAAAATCACTTCTGTATCTTCTATAGTAACAGAGATATGCGAGTTTGAAATTTTATTTAATGTTCTTGTAAAACGTGATTCCAAGGATGTATTACATTGTTTCAACAATGAAAGTGGTTTTTTCAAATCTCCACGACAACGACTACAATCATGCACAAATAGATTGTTTACTTTATTGTTATGATAGTTTCCATGGTAACTAAGCATGAATATTACACATGGGTAAATTTTTTCCGGATGAGCCAATAGAGAGCTTCGACCTGATTACATTGAGTGTAAAATCACTTCTGTATCTTTTATAATAACGGAGATATGCGAGTTTGAAATTTTATATAATATTCTTGTAAAACGTGATTCCAAGGATGTATTACATTGTTTCAACAATGAAAGTGGTTATTTCAAATCTCCACGACAACGACTACAATCATGCACAAATAGATTGTTTACTTTATTGTTATGGTAGTTTCCATGGTAACTATGCATGAATATTACACATGGGTAAAATTTTTTCGGATGAGCCAATAGAGAGCTTCGACCTGATTACATTGAGTGTAAAATCACTTCTGTATCTTCTATAGTAACAGAGATATGCGAGTTTGAAATTTTATTTAATGTTCTTGTAAAACGTGATTCCAAGGATGTATTACATTGTTTCAACAATGAAAGTGGTTATTTCAAATCTCCACGACAACGACTACAATCATGCACAAATAGATTGTTTACTTTATTGTTATGATAGTTTCCATGGTAACTATGCATGAATATTACACATGGGTAAAATTTTTCCGGATGAGCAAATAGAGAGCTTCGACCTGATTACATTGAGTGTAAAATCACTTCTGTATCTTCTATAGTAACAGAGATATGCGAGTTTGAAATTTTATTTAATGTTCTTGTAAAACGTGATTCCAAGGATGTATTACATTGTTTCAACAATGAAAGTGGTTTTTTTCACGACAACGACTACAATCATGCACAAAAAGATTGTTTACTTTATTGTTATGATAGTTTCCATGGTAACTAAGCATGAATATTACACATGTTTAAAATTTTTTCGGATGAGCCAATAGAGAGCTTCGACCTGATTACATTGAGTGTAAAATCACTTCTGTATCTTCTATAATAACGGAGATATGCGAGTTTGAAATTTTATATAATATTCTTGTAAAACGTGATTCCAAGGATGTATTACATTGTTTCAACAATGAAAGTGGTTATTTCAAATCTCCACGACAACGACTACAATCATGCACAAATAGATTGTTTACTTTATTGTTATGATAGTTTCCATGGTAACTATGCATGAATATTACACATGGGTAAAATTTTTCCGGATGAGCAAATAGAGAGCTTCGACCTGATTACATTGAGTGTAAAATCACTTCTGTATCTTCTATAGTAACAGAGATATGCGAGTTTGAAATTTTATTTAATGTTCTTGTAAAACGTGATTCCAAGGATGTATTACATTGTTTCAACAATGAAAGTGGTTTTTTCAAATCTCCACGACAACGACTACAATCATGCACAAATAGATTGTTTACTTTATTGTTATGATAGTTTCCATGGTAACTAAGCATGAATATTACACATGGGTAAATTTTTTCCGGATGAGCCAATAGAGAGCTTCGACCTGATTACATTGAGTGTAAAATCACTTCTGTATCTTTTATAATAACGGAGATATGCGAGTTTGAAATTTTATATAATATTCTTGTAAAACGTGATTCCAAGGATGTATTACATTGTTTCAACAATGAAAGTGGTTATTTCAAATCTCCACGACAACGACTACAATCATGCACAAATAGATTGTTTACTTTATTGTTATGGTAGTTTCCATGGTAACTATGCATGAATATTACACATGGGTAAAATTTTTTCGGATGAGCCAATAGAGAGCTTCGACCTGATTACATTGAGTGTAAAATCACTTCTGTATCTTCTATAGTAACAGAGATATGCGAGTTTGAAATTTTATTTAATGTTCTTGTAAAACGTGATTCCAAGGATGTATTACATTGTTTCAACAATGAAAGTGGTTATTTCAAATCTCCACGACAACGACTACAATCATGCACAAATAGATTGTTTACTTTATTGTTATGATAGTTTCCATGGTAACTATGCATGAATATTACACATGGGTAAAATTTTTCCGGATGAGCAAATAGAGAGCTTCGACCTGATTACATTGAGTGTAAAATCACTTCTGTATCTTCTATAGTAACAGAGATATGCGAGTTTGAAATTTTATTTAATGTTCTTGTAAAACGTGATTCCAAGGATGTATTACATTGTTTCAACAATGAAAGTGGTTTTTTTCAAATCTCCACGACAACGACTACAATCATGCACAAAAAGATTGTTTACTTTATTGTTATGATAGTTTCCATGGTAACTAAGCATGAATATTACACATGTTTAAAATTTTTTCGGATGAGCCAATAGAGAGCTTCGACCTGATTACATTGAGTGTAAAATCACTTCTGTATCTTCTATAATAACGGAGATATGCGAGTTTGAAATTTTATATAATATTCTTGTAAAACGTGATTCCAAGGATGTATTACATTGTTTCAACAATGAAAGTGGTTATTTCAAATCTCCACGACAACGACTACAATCATGCACAAATAGATTGTTTACTTTATTGTTATGATAGTTTCCATGGTAACTATGCATGAATATTACACATGGGTAAAATTTTTCCGGATGAGCAAATAGAGAGCTTCGACCTGATTACATTGAGTGTAAAATCACTTCTGTATCTTCTATAATAACGGAGATATGCGAGTTTGAAATTTTATATAATGTTTTTGTAAAACGTGATTCCAAGGATGTATTACATTGTTTCAACAATGAAAGTGGTTATTTGAAATCTCCACGACAACGACAACAAATCATGCACAAATAGATTGTTTACTTTATTGTTATGATAGTTTCCATGGTAACTATGCATGAATATTACACATGGCTAAAATTTTTCCGGATGAGCCAATAGAGAGCTTCGACCTGATTACATTGAGTGTAAAATCACTTCTGTATCTTTTATAATAACGGAGATATGCGAGTTTGAAATTTTATATAATGTTCTTGTAAAACGTGATTCCAAGGATGTATTACATTGTTTCAACAATGAAAGTGGTTATTTGAAATCTCCACGACAACGACAACAAATCATGCACAAATAGATTGTTTACTTTATTGTTATGATAGTTTCCATGGTAACTATGCATGAATATTACACATGGCTAAAATTTTTCCGGATGAGCAAATAGAGAGCTTCGACCTGATTACATTGAGTGTAAAATCACTTCTGTATCTTCTATAATAACGGAGATATGCGAGTTTGAAATTTTATATAATGTTTTTGTAAAACGTGATTCCAAGGACGTATTACATTGTTTCAACAATGAAAGTGGTTATTTGAAATCTCCACGACAACGACTACAATCATGCACAAATAGATTGTTTACTTTATTGTAATGATAGTTTCCATGGTAACTATGCATGAATATTACACATGGGTAAAATATTTCCGGATGAGCAAATAGAGAGCTTCGACCTGATTACGTTGAGTGTAAAATCACTTCTGTATCTTCTATAGTAACGCAGATATGCGAGTTTGAAATTTTATATAATGTTTTTGTAAAACGTGATTCCAAGGATGTATCACATTGTTTCAACAATGAAAGTGGTTATTTCAAATCTCCACGACAACGACAACAATCATGCACAAATAGATTGTTTACTTTACTGTTATGATAGTTTCCATGGTAACTATGCATGAATATTACACATGGGTAAAATTTTTCCGGATGAGCAAATAGAGAGCTTCGACCTGATTACGTTGAGTGTAAAATCACTTCTGTATCTTCTATAGTAACGCAGATATGCGAGTTTGAAATTTTATATAATGTTTTTGTAAAACGTGATTCCAAGGATGTATCACATTGTTTCAACAATGAAAGTGGTTATTTCAAATCTCCACGACAACGACAACAATCATGCACAAATAGATTGTTTACTTTACTGTTATGATAGTTTCCATGGTAACTATGCATGAATATTACACATGGGTAAAATTTTTCCGGATGAGCAAATAGAGAGCTTCGACCTGATTACATTGAGTGTAAAATCACTTCTGTATCTTCTATAGTAACAGAGATATGCGAGTTTGAAATTTTATTTAATGTTCTTGTAAAACGTGATTCCAAGGATGTATTACATTGTTTCAACAATGAAAGTGGTTTTTTTCAAATCTCCACGACAACGACTACAATCATGCACAAAAAGATTGTTTACTTTATTGTTATGATAGTTTCCATGGTAACTAAGCATGAATATTACACATGTTTAAAATTTTTTCGGATGAGCCAATAGAGAGCTTCGACCTGATTACATTGAGTGTAAAATCACTTCTGTATCTTCTATAATAACGGAGATATGCGAGTTTGAAATTTTATATAATATTCTTGTAAAACGTGATTCCAAGGATGTATTACATTGTTTCAACAATGAAAGTGGTTATTTCAAATCTCCACGACAACGACTACAATCATGCACAAATAGATTGTTTACTTTATTGTTATGATAGTTTCCATGGTAACTATGCATGAATATTACACATGGGTAAAATTTTTCCGGATGAGCAAATAGAGAGCTTCGACCTGATTACATTGAGTGTAAAATCACTTCTGTATCTTCTATAATAACGGAGATATGCGAGTTTGAAATTTTATATAATGTTTTTGTAAAACGTGATTCCAAGGATGTATTACATTGTTTCAACAATGAAAGTGGTTATTTGAAATCTCCACGACAACGACAACAAATCATGCACAAATAGATTGTTTACTTTATTGTTATGATAGTTTCCATGGTAACTATGCATGAATATTACACATGGCTAAAATTTTTCCGGATGAGCCAATAGAGAGCTTCGACCTGATTACATTGAGTGTAAAATCACTTCTGTATCTTTTATAATAACGGAGATATGCGAGTTTGAAATTTTATATAATGTTCTTGTAAAACGTGATTCCAAGGATGTATTACATTGTTTCAACAATGAAAGTGGTTATTTGAAATCTCCACGACAACGACTACAATCATGCACAAATAGATTGTTTACTTTATTGTTATGATAGTTTCCATGGTAACTATGCATGAATATTACACATTGGTAAAATTTTTCCGGATGAGCAAATAGAGAGCTTCGACCTGATTACATTGAGTGTAAAATCACTTCTGTATCTTCTATAGTAACAGAGATATGCGAGTTTGAAATTTTATTTAATGTTCTTGTAAAACGTGATTCCAACGATGTATTACATTGTTTCAACAATGAAAGTGGTTTTTTTCAAATCTCCACGACAACGACTACAATCATGCACAAAAAGATTGTTTACTTTATTGTTATGATAGTTTCCATGGTAACTAAGCATGAATATTACACATGTTTAAAATTTTTTCGGATGAGCCAATAGAGAGCTTCGACCTGATTACATTGAGTGTAAAATCACTTCTGTATCTTCTATAATAACGGAGATATGCGAGTTTGAAATTTTATATAACATTCTTGTAAAACGTGATTCCAAGGATGTATTACATTGTTTCAACAATGAAAGTGGTTATTTCAAATCTCCACGACAACGACTACAATCATGCACAAATAGATTGTTTACTTTATTGTTATGATAGTTTCCATGGTAACTATGCATGAATATTACACATGGGTAAAATTTTTCCGGATGAGCAAATAGAGAGCTTCGACCTGATTACATTGAGTGTAAAATCACTTCTGTATCTTCTATAGTAACAGAGATATGCGAGTTTGAAATTTTATTTAATGTTCTTGTAAAACGTGATTCCAAGGATGTATTACATTGTTTCAACAATGAAAGTGGTTTTTTTCAAATCTCCACGACAACGACTACAATCATGCACAAAAAGATTGTTTACTTTATTGTTATGATAGTTTCCATGGTAACTAAGCATGAATATTACACATTGGTAAAATTTTTCCGGATGAGCAAATAGAGAGCTTCGACCTGATTACATTGAGTGTAAAATCACTTCTGTATCTTCTATAGTAACAGAGATATGCGAGTTTGAAATTTTATTTAATGTTCTTGTAAAACGTGATTCCAACGATGTATTACATTGTTTCAACAATGAAAGTGGTTTTTTCAAATCTCCACGACAACGACTACAATCATGCACAAATAGATTGTTTACTTTATTGTTATGATAGTTTCCATGGTAACTAAGCATGAATATTACACATGGGTAAATTTTTTCCGGATGAGCCAATAGAGAGCTTCGACCTGATTACATTGAGTGTAAAATCACTTCTGTATCTTCTATAATAACGGAGATATGCGAGTTTGAAATTTTATATAACATTCTTGTAAAACGTGATTCCAAGGATGTATTACATTGTTTCAACAATGAAAGTGGTTATTTGAAATCTCCACGACAACGACTACAATCATGCACAAATAGATTGTTTACTTTATTGTTATGATAGTTTCCATGGTAACTATGCATGAATATTACACATTGGTAAAATTTTTCCGGATGAGCAAATAGAGAGCTTCGACCTGATTACATTGAGTGTAAAATCACTTCTGTATCTTCTATAGTAACAGAGATATGCGAGTTTGAAATTTTATTTAATGTTCTTGTAAAACGTGATTCCAACGATGTATTACATTGTTTCAACAATGAAAGTGGTTTTTTCAAATCTCCACGACAACGACTACAATCATGCACAAATAGATTGTTTACTTTATTGTTATGATAGTTTCCATGGTAACTAAGCATGAATATTACACATGGGTAAATTTTTTCCGGATGAGCCAATAGAGAGCTTCGACCTGATTACATTGAGTGTAAAATCACTTCTGTATCTTTTATAATAACGGAGATATGCGAGTTTGAAATTTTATATAATATTCTTGTAAAACGTGATTCCAAGGATGTATTACATTGTTTCAACATTGAAAGTGGTTATTTCAAATCTCCACGACAACGACTACAATCATGCACAAATAGATTGTTTACTTTATTGTTATGGTAGTTTCCATGGTAACTATGCATGAATATTACACATGGGTAAAATTTTTTCGGATGAGCCAATAGAGAGCTTCGACCTGATTACATTGAGTGTAAAATCACTTCTGTATCTTCTATAGTAACAGAGATATGCGAGTTTGAAATTTTATTTAATGTTCTTGTAAAACGTGATTCCAAGGATGTATTACATTGTTTCAACAATGAAAGTGGTTATTTCAAATCTCCACGACAACGACTACAATCATGCACAAATAGATTGTTTACTTTATTGTTATGATAGTTTCCATGGTAACTATGCATGAATATTACACATGGGTAAAATTTTTCCGGATGAGCAAATAGAGAGCTTCGACCTGATTACATTGAGTGTAAAATCACTTCTGTATCTTCTATAGTAACAGAGATATGCGAGTTTGAAATTTTATTTAATGTTCTTGTAAAACGTGATTCCAAGGATGTATTACATTGTTTCAACAATGAAAGTGGTTTTTTTCAAATCTCCACGACAACGACTACAATCATGCACAAAAAGATTGTTTACTTTATTGTTATGATAGTTTCCATGGTAACTAAGCATGAATATTACACATGTTTAAAATTTTTTCGGATGAGCCAATAGAGAGCTTCGACCTGATTACATTGAGTGTAAAATCACTTCTGTATCTTCTATAATAACGGAGATATGCGAGTTTGAAATTTTATATAATATTCTTGTAAAACGTGATTCCAAGGATGTATTACATTGTTTCAACAATGAAAGTGGTTATTTCAAATCTCCACGACAACGACTACAATCATGCACAAATAGATTGTTTACTTTATTGTTATGATAGTTTCCATGGTAACTATGCATGAATATTACACATGGGTAAAATTTTTCCGGATGAGCAAATAGAGAGCTTCGACCTGATTACATTGAGTGTAAAATCACTTCTGTATCTTCTATAATAACGGAGATATGCGAGTTTGAAATTTTATATAATGTTTTTGTAAAACGTGATTCCAAGGATGTATTACATTGTTTCAACAATGAAAGTGGTTATTTGAAATCTCCACGACAACGACAACAAATCATGCACAAATAGATTGTTTACTTTATTGTTATGATAGTTTCCATGGTAACTATGCATGAATATTACACATGGCTAAAATTTTTCCGGATGAGCCAATAGAGAGCTTCGACCTGATTACATTGAGTGTAAAATCACTTCTGTATCTTCTATAGTAACAGAGATATGCGAGTTTGAAATTTTATTTAATGTTCTTGTAAAACGTGATTCCAAGGATGTATTACATTGTTTCAACAATGAAAGTGGTTTTTTTCAAATCTCCACGACAACGACTACAATCATGCACAAAAAGATTGTTTACTTTATTGTTATGATAGTTTCCATGGTAACTAAGCATGAATATTACACATTGGTAAAATTTTTCCGGATGAGCAAATAGAGAGCTTCGACCTGATTACATTGAGTGTAAAATCACTTCTGTATCTTCTATAGTAACAGAGATATGCGAGTTTGAAATTTTATTTAATGTTCTTGTAAAACGTGATTCCAACGATGTATTACATTGTTTCAACAATGAAAGTGGTTTTTTCAAATCTCCACGACAACGACTACAATCATGCACAAATAGATTGTTTACTTTATTGTTATGATAGTTTCCATGGTAACTAAGCATGAATATTACACATGGGTAAATTTTTTCCGGATGAGCCAATAGAGAGCTTCGACCTGATTACATTGAGTGTAAAATCACTTCTGTATCTTTTATAATAACGGAGATATGCGAGTTTGAAATTTTATATAATATTCTTGTAAAACGTGATTCCAAGGATGTATTACATTGTTTCAACAATGAAAGTGGTTATTTCAAATCTCCACGACAACGACTACAATCATGCACAAATAGATTGTTTACTTTATTGTTATGGTAGTTTCCATGGTAACTATGCATGAATATTACACATGGGTAAAATTTTTTCGGATGAGCCAATAGAGAGCTTCGACCTGATTACATTGAGTGTAAAATCACTTCTGTATCTTCTATAGTAACAGAGATATGCGAGTTTGAAATTTTATTTAATGTTCTTGTAAAACGTGATTCCAAGGATGTATTACATTGTTTCAACAATGAAAGTGGTTATTTCAAATCTCCACGACAACGACTACAATCATGCACAAATAGATTGTTTACTTTATTGTTATGATAGTTTCCATGGTAACTATGCATGAATATTACACATGGGTAAAATTTTTCCGGATGAGCAAATAGAGAGCTTCGACCTGATTACATTGAGTGTAAAATCACTTCTGTATCTTCTATAGTAACAGAGATATGCGAGTTTGAAATTTTATTTAATGTTCTTGTAAAACGTGATTCCAAGGATGTATTACATTGTTTCAACAATGAAAGTGGTTTTTTTCAAATCTCCACGACAACGACTACAATCATGCACAAAAAGATTGTTTACTTTATTGTTATGATAGTTTCCATGGTAACTAAGCATGAATATTACACATTGGTAAAATTTTTCCGGATGAGCAAATAGAGAGCTTCGACCTGATTACATTGAGTGTAAAATCACTTCTGTATCTTCTATAGTAACAGAGATATGCGAGTTTGAAATTTTATTTAATGTTCTTGTAAAACGTGATTCCAACGATGTATTACATTGTTTCAACAATGAAAGTGGTTTTTTCAAATCTCCACGACAACGACTACAATCATGCACAAATAGATTGTTTACTTTATTGTTATGATAGTTTCCATGGTAACTAAGCATGAATATTACACATGGGTAAATTTTTTCCGGATGAGCCAATAGAGAGCTTCGACCTGATTACATTGAGTGTAAAATCACTTCTGTATCTTCTATAATAACGGAGATATGCGAGTTTGAAATTTTATATAACATTCTTGTAAAACGTGATTCCAAGGATGTATTACATTGTTTCAACAATGAAAGTGGTTATTTGAAATCTCCACGACAACGACTACAATCATGCACAAATAGATTGTTTACTTTATTGTTATGATAGTTTCCATGGTAACTATGCATGAATATTACACATTGGTAAAATTTTTCCGGATGAGCAAATAGAGAGCTTCGACCTGATTACATTGAGTGTAAAATCACTTCTGTATCTTCTATAGTAACAGAGATATGCGAGTTTGAAATTTTATTTAATGTTCTTGTAAAACGTGATTCCAACGATGTATTACATTGTTTCAACAATGAAAGTGGTTTTTTCAAATCTCCACGACAACGACTACAATCATGCACAAATAGATTGTTTACTTTATTGTTATGATAGTTTCCATGGTAACTAAGCATGAATATTACACATGGGTAAATTTTTTCCGGATGAGCCAATAGAGAGCTTCGACCTGATTACATTGAGTGTAAAATCACTTCTGTATCTTTTATAATAACGGAGATATGCGAGTTTGAAATTTTATATAATATTCTTGTAAAACGTGATTCCAAGGATGTATTACATTGTTTCAACAATGAAAGTGGTTATTTCAAATCTCCACGACAACGACTACAATCATGCACAAATAGATTGTTTACTTTATTGTTATGGTAGTTTCCATGGTAACTATGCATGAATATTACACATGGGTAAAATTTTTTCGGATGAGCCAATGGAGAGCTTCGATCTGATTACATTGAGTGTAAAATCACTTCTGTATCTTCTATAGTAACAGAGATATGCGAGTTTGAAATTTTATTTAATGTTCTTGTAAAACGTGATTCCAAGGATGTATTACATTGTTTCAACAATGAAAGTGGTTTTTTTCAAATCTCCACGACAACGACTACAATCATGCACAAAAAGATTGTTTACTTTATTGTTATGATAGTTTCCATGGTAACTAAGCATGAATATTACACATGTTTAAAATTTTTTCGGATGAGCCAATAGAGAGCTTCGACCTGATTACATTGAGTGTAAAATCACTTCTGTATCTTCTATAATAACGGAGATATGCGAGTTTGAAATTTTATATAATATTCTTGTAAAACGTGATTCCAAGGATGTATTACATTGTTTCAACAATGAAAGTGGTTATTTCAAATCTCCACGACAACGACTACAATCATGCACAAATAGATTGTTTACTTTATTGTTATGATAGTTTCCATGGTAACTATGCATGAATATTACACATGGGTAAAATTTTTCCGGATGAGCAAATAGAGAGCTTCGACCTGATTACATTGAGTGTAAAATCACTTCTGTATCTTCTATAATAACGGAGATATGCGAGTTTGAAATTTTATATAATGTTTTTGTAAAACGTGATTCCAAGGATGTATTACATTGTTTCAACAATGAAAGTGGTTATTTGAAATCTCCACGACAACGACAACAAATCATGCACAAATAGATTGTTTACTTTATTGTTATGATAGTTTCCATGGTAACTATGCATGAATATTACACATGGCTAAAATTTTTCCGGATGAGCCAATAGAGAGCTTCGACCTGATTACATTGAGTGTAAAATCACTTCTGTATCTTCTATAGTAACAGAGATATGCGAGTTTGAAATTTTATTTAATGTTCTTGTAAAACGTGATTCCAAGGATGTATTACATTGTTTCAACAATGAAAGTGGTTTTTTTCAAATCTCCACGACAACGACTACAATCATGCACAAAAAGATTGTTTACTTTATTGTTATGATAGTTTCCATGGTAACTAAGCATGAATATTACACATTGGTAAAATTTTTCCGGATGAGCAAATAGAGAGCTTCGACCTGATTACATTGAGTGTAAAATCACTTCTGTATCTTCTATAGTAACAGAGATATGCGAGTTTGAAATTTTATTTAATGTTCTTGTAAAACGTGATTCCAACGATGTATTACATTGTTTCAACAATGAAAGTGGTTTTTTCAAATCTCCACGACAACGACTACAATCATGCACAAATAGATTGTTTACTTTATTGTTATGATAGTTTCCATGGTAACTAAGCATGAATATTACACATGGGTAAATTTTTTCCGGATGAGCCAATAGAGAGCTTCGACCTGATTACATTGAGTGTAAAATCACTTCTGTATCTTTTATAATAACGGAGATATGCGAGTTTGAAATTTTATATAATATTCTTGTAAAACGTGATTCCAAGGATGTATTACATTGTTTCAACAATGAAAGTGGTTATTTCAAATCTCCACGACAACGACTACAATCATGCACAAATAGATTGTTTACTTTATTGTTATGGTAGTTTCCATGGTAACTATGCATGAATATTACACATGGGTAAAATTTTTTCGGATGAGCCAATAGAGAGCTTCGACCTGATTACATTGAGTGTAAAATCACTTCTGTATCTTCTATAGTAACAGAGATATGCGAGTTTGAAATTTTATTTAATGTTCTTGTAAAACGTGATTCCAAGGATGTATTACATTGTTTCAACAATGAAAGTGGTTATTTCAAATCTCCACGACAACGACTACAATCATGCACAAATAGATTGTTTACTTTATTGTTATGATAGTTTCCATGGTAACTATGCATGAATATTACACATGGGTAAAATTTTTCCGGATGAGCAAATAGAGAGCTTCGACCTGATTACATTGAGTGTAAAATCACTTCTGTATCTTCTATAGTAACAGAGATATGCGAGTTTGAAATTTTATTTAATGTTCTTGTAAAACGTGATTCCAAGGATGTATTACATTGTTTCAACAATGAAAGTGGTTTTTTTCAAATCTCCACGACAACGACTACAATCATGCACAAAAAGATTGTTTACTTTATTGTTATGATAGTTTCCATGGTAACTAAGCATGAATATTACACATGTTTAAAATTTTTTCGGATGAGCCAATAGAGAGCTTCGACCTGATTACATTGAGTGTAAAATCACTTCTGTATCTTCTATAATAACGGAGATATGCGAGTTTGAAATTTTATATAATATTCTTGTAAAACGTGATTCCAAGGATGTATTACATTGTTTCAACAATGAAAGTGGTTATTTCAAATCTCCACGACAACGACTACAATCATGCACAAATAGATTGTTTACTTTATTGTTATGATAGTTTCCATGGTAACTA